>NC_088352.1:21600000-21932500 GCF_036884655.1 Musa acuminata AAA Group | reverse complement strand
GTCCTTGAGTGGTGAGTCTTTTGCTTTCAGTTATGTATCCTTGTTTATTGTCATTAGGGTGGTGATCTTTCTGTATCCCTTTTGATTTTAAACTTGGTGGTGAACTATTTTTCGTTTTACCGAAGTTTCTTCAAGAGTTCGTTCATTGCCTTCTGTGACATTTTCTATCTGAACAACTATTCTATCGATGTTCTTTCGACATCCATTCTGCATTTTTACCCTCCCCGGTATCAGCCTACGATCACAATTCAAAATCCGTCCGTCGGTGACCTTAATAGCAAACCTGCAGCGATTCTCGATAGGTAATACTATCCGAACAGCAAGCTTACTAATTAGGAAGTTAGTAGTACTGCCCGTGTTGATGAGAACAGTGATCGGTTGTTATTTGAGAAGGCCTCCAACTTTCATCATTTGTGGGTTTGAGTAGCCGGCTAGTGTGTGTACTGTAACGTCAGTCGGTTGTGGCTCTTCTTTCGCATATTCTTTATGTTCAAGGTTCTCTTCTGAATGTTCAATAACCTCTTCTTCTATTGGTTCAATCAAAAGAAGTCTCCCTTTTCTATAGCAATGCTTGTGACTCCACGGCTCGTCACATGCCAACATAACCGCTTCGCAGATTGCTCCCGAAGCTCTTCTCTTGTCAACTTCTTTGATGTAGGGACTTGATCGATAGTAGGGGGGGCTGAGGGGTTCAATATTACTGGTTGAGGAGCGACCCTAGTCCTTTGAGCTTTATGGTTCAATTGCTCCTCTTAATGTCGTGCGAAAGAGATGGCTGCCATAAGCGTATATGTTTGTCGCACTTTAACTTCACCTCGGATCTCCGGCTTCAAGCCCTCAATGAAGGTCCTTAATAGCTGTTTTTGAGACCAATCATAAGTTTGATTAGATAACCTTTTAAACCTGGTTTGGTACTCCTGAATGGTTGAGGTTTGTCGGATCTTTGCTATTTGTCCGTCAATATTCTCGTAATCGGTTGGTTTGAAGCGGATCAGTAGTCCTTCTTTGAATTATCACCATGAAAGGACTCCATAAGTATGTTCAAACCAGTTAAACCACTGTATGGCATCCCCTTCAAGGTGTATAGCTGCAATTTTCACCATAGATGCGTCCGCGGTTTTGTGGTACCAAAAATATCGCTCCGCACGCGAAATCCAACCAATCGGGTCTCCTTCCCATCTAGGGAAGTCCACCCTCAAGCGTGGATAGTTGGGATCGATCATAAAACCTCCCCTCTTTTGGAAGTCATCTCTTTGGGCTTGGTGCGATTGGGCAGAGCTCTCTCCTTGATTTGATTTCTTCGGGCTTAGTGGTCGGCCTAATCTGAGTTCAGTAAAGAGTGTCCGAATCGTATCCTCCATTCGTGCATCAAAGGCTTCGAATTTAGCATTGATTGCCTCCTCAGATGCCATAGTATATGCCTCCAAATATGTGATGTTATGATCTCTCTTTTGTTGTCGGGTTAAAGGCGTGTATAGGTTGAGAGAGGTGCTGGTCGAAAGGGTTAGTGGATTGGTAGATGTAGGCTGCGGTTTAGGCTTGTTTTGTGGCTGTTTTGGGTGCAGTATGAGGGTGTGGTTTAGTGGAGTTTTAGGACTGTGGATGAAAGTTTTGGATCTGTGGTAGATGGTAGCAAAGGTTTGATAGAACTAAATGGAAGTTGCAGCAAGTATGTGTTGTCTTATAAGAGTAGAATTGTCATCGAAGAAACAACGGTTTCTCGATGTAATTTCAACCAAAAACATGAGAGAATTGAGGAGGGAATTAATATCAAAATCACAGTTTATATGACAGCAAGGATGTCTAATTTAATAAAGAAAATTTTGATAGTATAACAGCAAGGAAATTGGTGCAAGTTGCGATTGCAGAATTCTCGTCGAAAAATTTCAGCGGTATACGACGAAAGTTTGCAGCAACACAAAATCGTTTTTAGAGATTAATTTTTCAATAGATCAATCTTAGATAGAAGCCAAGATGATCTATGAAGTGTATAAGAAATTTCATTCAAAAAGGATTGCAAATAGATGGGTTAAGGCAACAATATGCGGCTGAAATTTTCTGCAGCATAGATTTTCAAGTGTAGCAGATTGGACATAAAAGATCAATAGATTATATTAAGAATTTTTTGATAAAACCAAAGGGAAATCCACTGTTAGAAAGTGTCAAATATGTCATAAAAATTTTGTAGAAATTTGGATAGACAAAGCACAGTAGCAAGATCAAAATGGTGCTATGCGGTTGAAATTCTGCAATGTATCTTTCGTCGTAGAGATGAAAACTTTAAGACGAAAAGTTTATGCAGCAATATAGGAATAATTTTTTTTTTAGGATTTTTAAATAAGGATAACTAAATTGCAGCAGTAGTAAGGTAGAAAACCAAAACCTGTTGCAATTCACGAGGAGATCAAAGGATGATCCGTGGTGGTGGAGATGACGGCGGAATTTGGCGACGATCTTTTAAGCAATTGTGGGAATTGCTTTGGGCGATTGTGGAGGGTTGATAGATGGCTATGGAAGGGCAGCGAGATGCCAAGAACGCTGCTCTGATACCAGGTGTTAGGACCCTTGCAGATTCTAAACTTGGGGTTGATCTCTTTAGGGGATCAGCCTCCTTGGAACTCTATAGGAGTTCTTCCCTCCAAGTTGCTACTCAAAGGCTGCAGAAAAGATTCATCTATTGCTTATGAAAAGAGGTGGAATACATGACTATTTATAGGGCTTCTAAACCCTAACTCCTAATAGAACTCTTACTTAAGACTCCTACTTCTAACCAACTCCTAATAGGACTCCTACTCAAGACTCATACTTCTAACCAACTCCTAATAGGACTCCTACTCAAGACTCCTATTCCTTTATAACTCCCTATTATTTTCTAAGAAATAACCTCATAACCCTAGCCGGCCTCTTCACCTCTTTAATAGGGGTCGGCTTAGGTAGGTTTTACATGAATGTCCCTCTCAATTAGGACTCTCCTAGCTAGAGTCCTAACAAAGCCCTATAAATAGTCATGTATTCCTCCTCTTTTGATAGGTAATAGATGAATCTTTTCTGCAGCCTTTGAGTAGCAACTTGGAGGGAGGAACCCCTATAGAGTTCCAAGGAGGTTGATCTCCTAAAGAGATCAACCCCAAGTTTAGAATCTGCAAGGGTTCTAACACCTGGTATTAGAGCAACATTCTTGGCATCTCGCTGCCCTTCCACAGCCATCTATCAACCCACCATAACCATCCAAAGCAATTCCCACAATTACTTGAAAGATCGTCGCCGAATTCCGCCATCATCTCCACCACCGTGGATCATCCTTTGATCTCCCCGTGAATTACAACAGGTTCTGGACTCTAGCTAGGAGAGTCCTAATTGAGAGGGACATTCATGTAAAACCTACCTTAGCCGACCCCTATTAAATATGTGAAGAGGCCGGCTAGGGTTAGGAGGTTGTTTCTTAGAGAAGAATAAGGAGTTGTAAAGGAATAGGAGTCTGTTAGAACCCTTGCAGATTCTAAATTTGGGGTTGATCTCTTTAGGGGATCGACCTCCTTGGAACTCTATAGGGGTTCCTCCCTCCAAGTTGCTACTCAAAGGCTGCAGAAAAGATTCATCTATTGCTTATGAAAAGAGAAGGAATACATGGCTATTTATAGGGCTTCTAAACCTTAACTCCTAATAGGACTCCTACTTAAGACTCTTACTTCTAACCAACTCCTAATAGAACTCCTACTCAAGACTCGTATTCCCTTACAACTCCTAATTCTTCTATAAGAAAAAACCTCCTACATGAATGCCCCTCTCAATTAGGACTCTCCTAGCTAGAGTCCTAACAGAATATCCCTCTCAATTAGGACTCTCCTAGCTAGAGTCCTAACATTTTTACATGAATGTCCCTCTCAATTAGGACTCTCCTAGCTAGAGTCCTAACAGAATATCCCTCTCAATTAGGACTCTCCTAGCTAGAGTCCTAACATTTTTACATGAATGTCCCTCTCAATTAGGACTCTCCAAGCTAGAGTCCTAACAGACCCGCCCTCTTCAAATCAGCCTTGTCCTCGAGGCTGATGATTCGTGAATTCTGGGAATTTGATCTTTAAGTCGTCATAGTTCTCCCAAGTGGCATCTTCTATTGGTAGGTTCGCCCACTGTATTAGCACTTCATTAGTGGGTCATCGTCGTCGAGTCACGATCCGTCGATCAATAATGGCACTTGACTGGGTCTGGAGTTCTCTTTGGGTAGTCATATTTGGTGGGTGGCTTTGGGCTATCTCCAAGCACGTATTTAAAACTTTCATCTGGCAATTGGTTTGTGGGTGATATGTCGTACTCCTTTTCAATTTAGTACCCTGCATATGGAATAACTTTGTCCAAAATCTGCTCTTAAAGATGCAAGTAGAATTTGTCACAAGCACAATGCGTCCCTTATAGCATAATTCTTTTGAGTCTCGATTGTAATGAGCCACGGAGCTTGGTGCTTCCTCTAATTTTCTTTTTATCTTACTGGTCTCTGAATCTTCCTGCGATTCCATCTTAATATCCTCATGGAAGTCGTTGGTTGGAAGTAAAACGATCGGAAATTCAGCTTGCTCAGGTAGCTGCGAAAGCGCATCTGCAACAACATTCTCTTTCCACCTTTTGTAAGTGGTGCACTGATCTTTCCATAGTTTTTCACGAACTTACGGTAGTAGCCTGTTAAACCCAAAAAGCCAGTTTTGCACTGATCTTTCCAACATTCTCTTTCTACAACAAAATTCAGCTTGCTCAGGTAGCTTGCTCAAATCCAAGAAGTTTTGTTACCCATTTTTGCTGCTCAAGGGATAATATCTTTCGCTCCAAAAAGTACTTGAGGCTTTTATGGTCGGTTTTAATTTGAAATCGTCGACCAATCAAGTAGGGTCTCCACCTCGTTGCTACGTGCACAATGGCGAGCATCTCCTTATCATATGTTGACTTATTTTGATGGGAGGGAGATAATGCCTTGCTAGTGTATATGAGTGGTCGACCATCTTGCATGAGAATGACTCCAATTCTGACTCCAGATGCATCGGCCTCAATAACGAAGGGTTGGTTGAAATCTGGTAGTGTTAGCGCCGACGTCGTTGTTATGGCTGCCTTAAGTTTGTCGATGGCAGTGGAGGCTCTGTCTGACCAATGGAAGACATCTTTTTCCAGTAAGGAAGTAAGTGGTGCATTGATCTTTCCATAGTTTTTCACGAACTTACGGTAGTAGCCTGTTAAACCCAAAAAGCCATGTAGCAATTTTATGTTCCTCGGGGTAGGCCAGTTTTGTATTACTTCAATTTTGAAGGGGTCCACCATCACACCTTCCTCTGTTATGATATGCCCAAGATATTTCACCTTTTGTTGAAGAAAGTAAAAATTCGTAGTGGCCATTGTGTGTTCGAAAGGCGGTTTTCAGTATGACTTCTTCATACACTCGTATTTGATAATACCCGGATCGAAGGTCCGGCTTTGCGAAGATTTGTGCTCCCTTTCATCTAGCAATTCATCTGCTATTGGAATAAGGTATTTGTTCTTGATGGTTATGCCATTGAGAGCTCGATAATCAATGCATATTCGCCATGTTCCGTCCTTCTTACGTACAAGTAGCACCGGTGAAGAGTGGAGGTTGCAACTTAGCCGAATAACTCCTGTTTCGAGCATCTCTTTTACAATCCTTTCTATTTTATCCTTCCGGATATGTAGATACTGATATGGCCGAGTATTTGCTGGAGGTTTGCCTGAAAGAATCGTTATATAATGATCATGCCGACTGGTAAGAGATAGGTTGTGCGGTTCGTCAAATATATCTGAAAATTCAGCAAGCAAAGGAAGTAGGTTTGGATCTTCAAATTCTATTTGCTCTCCCTTAGTTTGCTGCTCAAGTTGTACCAAAAGGCCGCTGCATGCTTTATGCAAAACTTTCTTCATTTGCTGTGTGCAAATCGTCGTTATGTCGCCCTCACGTTTCCCGTTCAGTATCACCTGTTTCTCCTTACTGTAAAATTTCATAATTAGTTGCATAAAATTTCAAGAAATATCACCTAATATCGTCAACCATTTAATTATGAGCATGGCCTCATGATCATCAAGAGGGAGAAGGAAGAAATCTGTAATTAACTCTTGGTCCTGCAGCAATAGTTTCTCCTGCGGGCACCTACGATCACAATTCAAAATCTGTCCGTCTATGACCTTAACGTCAAACCTGCTGCAATTCTCAATAGGTAAGGCCATCTGGATAGTAACCTTAATATTTAGAAAGTTATTAGAACTGCCCGTGTCGATGAGAACAGTGATTGGTTGTTGTTTGAGAAGGCCTCCAACTTTCATCGTTTGCGGGTTTGAGTAGCCGGCTAGTGCATGTACCGTAACTTCAGTCGGTTGTGGCTCTTCTTCTGCATCTTCTTCTTCATATTCAAGGCTCTCTTTTGGATGTTCAATGACCACTTCTTCTATTGGTTCAATCATAAGAAGTCTCCCTTTACTACAGCGATGCTCACGGCTCCACGGCTCGTCACAATGCCAACATAACCCCTTCGCATATTGCTCCCGAAGCTCTTCTCTTGTTAACCTCTTTGGTGTAGGGACTTGGTCGATAGTAGGGGGGGCTGAGGGCTTCAATATTATTGGTTGAGGAGTGACCCTAGTCCTCCGAGCTTCATGGTTCAATTGCTCCTCTTGATGTCGTGCGAAAGAGATGGCTGCCATCAGCGTATACGGTTGTCGCGCTTTAACTTCTCCTCGGATCTCCGGCTTCAAGCCCTCAATGAAGGTCCTCAATAGCTATTTTTGAGACCAATCACAAGTTTGATTAGATAACCTTTCAAACCTAGTTTGGTACTCCTGAATGGTGGAGGTTTGTCGGATCTTTGCTAGTTATCTGTCAATATTCTCGTAATCGGTTGGTCTGAAGCGGATTAGCAGTCCTTCTTTGAATTGTCACCATGAAAGAACTCCATAAGTATGTTCAAACTAGTCAAACCACTGTATAGCATCCCCTTCAAGATGTATAGCTGCAATTTTCACCATAGATGCATCCGTGGTTTTGTGGTACTGAAAATATCGCTCCGCGCGCGAGATCCAACCAATCAGGTCTCCTTCCCATCTAGGAAAGTCCACTCTCATGCATCGATAGTTAGGTTCAATCATAGAGCCTCCCCTCCCTTGGAACTCATCTCTTCGAGCCTGGTGCGATTGGGCAAAGCTCTCTCCGTGATATGATTTTTTCGGGCTTAGTGGTCGGCCCAATCTGAGTTCGGTAAAGAGCGTCCGAATCTTATCCTCTATTCGCGCCTCCAAGGCTTCGAATTTAGCATTGATTGCCTCCTTAGATGTCATAGTATATGCCTCCAAATCTATGATATTAAGATCTCTCTTTTGTTGTCAGGTTAAAGGCATGTATAGTTGAGAGAAGTGATGGTCGAAAGGATTGGTGGATCGATGGATGTAGGCTACGATTTAGGCTTGTTTTGTGGCTATTTTGGGTGTAGTTTGAGGGTGTGGTTTAGTGAAGTTTTAGGGCTATGGATGAATGGTTTGGATCTGTGGTAGATGGTAGCAAAGGTTTGATAGAAATCAGTGGAAGTTACTGTCACGCCCCTCAAAATATCCATGATTTTTAAAATTTTCGTCACAGACCAATCCAGGATCCAAACTAACGTTTGAGGACACCGAAAACATTCTATTCATATTCACATCCATAAAACCTGTGCAGTTTATAATCATATATCACATCACTCGATAATTCACATTTATGGCAACCCAAGCCAACTTGACAAACATGAACAACATTTATAAATCCACAAGCTAAATAAATTATACAATCAGAACTCCAACTATTCACCACAAGTTCATATCACCATAAATTAGACTTAACATTCTGAAATTCCAAATAAGAGAGATCTCCTAACACTTGGACACAGTATATCTATTTCGGTTCATCGACAACATTTCATTATATACAAGACATACTTATACAACAATATCGTAATAACCAACCAGACTTGCCCATTATTCTGAATAGCTATCCACTGCCTCAGCTCAAATCAAACATCTCGAAGAGTGACAAGCTGACCTGAAAGATTTGTATAACAACGGAGTGAGCCAAAAACGGCTCAGCAAGTGACAAAGCATATTCAGAACAAAAGGAACGGTTTCAAACGAGTAAGGTATCATAATGCAAGGCAGAATACAAGAATTCTCAAGGATACCATCTCAATAGATACCAAATCATACGTATCATGTCATTCAAAAACATATTTGATCCATAACGAATGGGGCATAGAGTAATTGGAACATATCAATGGCAGATAGGACATTTCAGAACATATCAGTTCATAGCAAATGGAGCACAGAGTAATTGGAACATATCAATGGCAGATAGGATATTTCAGAACATATCAGTTCATAGCAAATGGAGCACAGAGTAATTGGAAAATATCAATGGCAGATAGGACATTTCAGAACATATCAGTTCATAGCAAATGAAGCACAGAGTAATTGGAGCATATCAATGGCATATGAAATGTTCCGGAGCATATCAACAGCATATGGAACATTTCGAAGCATATCATCAGTGAATGAAGCATTTCAGAGCATATCGAAAACAAATATCGTACAGAAGCTCAAACGTCGTCTTTGACGTTGCAAACATATCAATCTTATCCAAAGCATGTACAGAAACACATAACCAAAGCTCTGGATATCATATCAAACATACAGAAGGTGTAGTGGGATCTCAGTCAGAATGTGATTCATCCATTTCTGAATGACCACCTGACAAAAGTCTACAATATCCCACATAACGGGACCCCACAAAGCGGGCAAATAAGCGCATACCAGAATATCCCACAAAGCGGGACCCCACAAAGCGGGCAAATAACGCATACCAGAATATCCCACAAAGCGGGACCCCACAAAGCGGGCAAATCAGCGCATACCTTTTACCATTTCTGGCAAAGGTCCAGACAATCCCATACACCAAAGTACAAAAGGATAGTTTCAACAATAAGTAGCATATATCGGAAGCACACGCGGAACAACAAACGTACATGTGCCTTTACGAGTCAATCCGAAGTAAGCAATAATCTTTCACAAGTATATTCAGATTTGAAGGGAATTGAAAGCAAGGGCACATATGGAATCCAAGCAATCACAAATAACTCAATTCAATAAGAAGATTTGATGAATTCAATGTCCAAAGGAATGAAACTAGAATAGGCACATATCGAAAGCAAATGCGGAACAATAGGATATACATGTGCCTATATGAGTCAATACGATATAGCATAAACGTTACACAATGGTTTTCAAGAATGCAATAATTTTAAGGACAAGAGTTACAAGAACTCAAAGCAGTAATATAAAGCTCAATTGAATAAGAAAGCTAAAGGATATCAACTTCCAAAGGAATGAAACCAGAATATGAGAAATCGACCAAAGCTCGATTTCTGGCAGAATACAAGAGGCACATTGACCAAATGATTCAAACTATCAATCGTGCTCCAATTTACTCAGAAATAATCATTGGATAATACTTTCAGATAAGACAGACTTCATAGGAATTGAACTGTCCAACAGAGAGAGTTACAAATAATTTGGTAAGCAAGTGTCGTAGAACAAAATCTCTGTTGGCAGAATTCATAATGTCAGATTCAACAGATAACTGGGCAGGTGTTTGGATTCCAAATCTTTCAATCCATATATCAAAGAAAGGTCTACGAATCTAGTTTCCAATGAAATCAGTTTTGAACAAATCAGAGTTTCCAACAAAGACTTATAGGCAGCTCGGTATCAAAAGGTCAGAATCTCAAAAGTTGCACAGATTCGAATCGTTACGTTTAAACAGGAGATATAACAAATGCAAGGCTAGAACAATTCAAAGTTCCTCATATTCAAAGCAAAAGTAGAGATAAAAATGGCAGTGAGGAAGATTCAGGATACTTGCAATAAGGCATATCAGAGCAATTATAGGAGAAACGATCAGGGAACTTGCAATAGAAAGGATCGAAACAAGTGGGAAACTTGCAATAAGAAATATCAAAGCAATTATAGGAGAAACGATCAGGGAACTTGCCTTTCAAAGATTTCGATCCGAAGATCCAAAGAAGGTGCCAGCCCAAATCCTTCTACTTTTCCTCCGTGTCCTCTCTCTGTTTCGTTTTGTGCTCCCGTTTTCTTCCTTTCTTCGCAACTACACCACGTGTCGAACATCGAGGCACAGTCACCTGCTCTCTCTTACTCTCATTCCTTCTTTTTCTTTCCCAAACGCAGCTGCCACAGTCGCCGCCGTTGCCGCTGCTACAATCGCAGCCCCTTACACCGCACTACCTTCCTTCCTCCCTTCTCTCACAGACATAACTGCTGCATACGCAGTCGCTGCCGCTGCGGCCGCAATCCCGTCCGTAGCCCCCTTTTTTCCCCCTTTCCTTTCCTTTCTTTCCCGGCTGCAACTGCCGCAGTCGCAGTCGCAGCCATGGCCGCAGCCACCACAACCGCAGCCTCTTCTTCCTCTGCTACTCTATTTCCTCTCATACTTCTCTTCCAACTGCAGCTGCCACCCCTTCTCCTCTTCCTCTCTTCTTCCTCTCCTTCCCTTTCTCTTCTTCTTCCTTTCCTTCTCTTCTTTCCCAGCCACAGCTGCAGCTGCCATCACCGCAGCCGCAGCCCCTTCTCCTCTTCCTCTCTTCTTCCTCTCCTTCCCTTTCTCTTCTTCTTCCTTTCCTTTTTCTCTTTCCCTGCCACAGCTGCAGCTGCCATCGCCGCAGCCGCAGCCCCTTCTCCTCTTCCTCTCTTCTTCCTCTCCTTCCCTTTCTCTCTTCTTCCTTTCCTTTTTCTCTTCCTCTTTCCCTGCCATAGCTGCAGCTGCCACAACCGCAGCCGCAGCTACTTCTTTCCCTTCTCCTCTTCCTTCTCCTTCCTTTCTTCTTCTTCTCTCCCCGCTGCAACTGCTGCAGTCGCGGCCGCAGCCACGGCCGCAACCTCTCCCTCCTCCCCTGCTCATCTTCCTCTTCTTCTTCTCTTCCAGCTGCAGCTGCCATCGCCGCAGCTGCAGCCCCTTCTTCCCTGGCGTCACACACACCCTCTCCTCTGTTTCCTCTGCAGGAAACAGAGGTATCACACCTCTTTCTCTTCCTCTTCTTCTTCTTCTCCTCTTCCCCTCTTCCCTTTTCCTCCCCAAGGCCACACATCTCCTCGCTGCAGCCTTGCCGCAGCTATCTTCTTCTTCTTCTTCTTCTTCTTCTTCTTCTTCTTCTTCTTCTTCTTCCCTTTTCATCCTCAACGCCCCACACATCCTCTCCTCTGTTTCCACCTGCGGGAAACAGAGGTGCTGCAGCCCTGGCTGCTGCAGCTGCCTCTCTTTTCCCTCTTCTTCTCCTTCTCTTCTTCTCCTCTTCCCTTTTCCTCCCCAAAGCCACACACCTCCTCGCTGCAGCCTTGCCGCAGCTATCCTCCTCTCTTCTTCTTCTTCTTCTCTTCTCCCTCTTCTTCCTCTCTTCTTCTCCCCACGCCCCACAGCTCCTCGCTGCAGCCCTCGCTGCAGCCACCTCCTCTTCTTCTTCTTCTTCTCTTCTCCCTCTTCTTCCTCTCTTCTTCCTCCTCTCTTCTTTTCCCTCTTCTTCTTCTTTTCTTCACTCCTCATGCCCCACCGCTCCTCTCTGTTTCTTTTTTTTTTTTTTCGGTTTTCGGTTTTCCCTTTTTTTTTTTTCTTTTTTTTTGCAACTTAGCAGTTTAGTCCTTGTAATTTCTATATTTACATATAGGTCCTCCAATTTACATATAAATCTTTATTAATAATTTTTAAAAGCGAGGGATATTACACTCTCCCCCCCTTAAAAGAAAATTTAGTCCTCTAAATTGATCATAGCTCAATCGATGAAAAGATGAGGATTATGATATCTTTATTTCCTCCTCCTACTCTTAAATAGTTTCATCAATACAATACAATTACATAATTATCCACGAGTGACCGAAATATTCTCCTCCTTGATCCTCAATAGACGGTAACCCGACCTTCAATCAATTTCTAAAAATACTTGCGTACCCTGTAATTAATCGAGCAAGTCGTTACTTCAGAAAATACTCGTTTTTGATGGTCACCTAATTCAACTATCTATAATCAATACAAAGCCTCAATGTTCCATCCATCTTTTAACTAACACCGGAGCACCCCATGATGAAATATTAAGCCAAATAAAATCCTCATTTAATAATCCTTATAGTTGCTTTTCTAATTCCACTTACTCAAATGATATCTTTCTGTAGAGAGGCTTAGATTTTAGGATTGTCCCAAGGACCAAATCAAAAGCAAAATCACATTTGGTGGTAATCCAAACAAGTCATCCTGGGATACATTAGGCAAGGAGATAAATAATGTCCAATACTCTCAAAATAAAAGATCGGCTGATCAAATATGCAAAAAGTGATCATTTGTTATATACCAATCCATACTGGTATGTTAGGAAGATAGCCAATCCATACCAAGTATAATATCAAAACTCCAAATCTCTAGGAGAACTAAATCAGCAAAAGTTCAAGTTCTCCAATAAGAATCAGACAAGAGGACCAGATTCAACTTCGTTATCAAAGAATCTCCAATGATCGTATTTACTTATAGCACATAATGTAGTGGTCTAGGTTGAATACCCAAGTGATAAGCAAAATATTACGAATCAAATCGTAGATTGGACCCATGGTCGAACAAATATTTGCATTCTTTCATAAACATGCATAATACCTTTGACCACTAATTCAGAAGTTTCAGAATCATATTCAGTGATAGCATACACTCTTACATGGGCTGATGATTTAGGAGGCAGTGACTCTTTCTTCTTGTTCAAAGGGTAAACTTTTATTTTATGATCCAACTTTCTACGAGCAAAATAGACTCCAATCACCCGAAAACACAAACTTGTTTCATAATTTAACTTGTAATTCACACATGATTAAGTCTTTGGTGGTGACTTTCCTTTTCAAATCTAAATGTCTTGACCCTCTTGTCATTACTTTCTGATTCATTTCCAATCATATTCTTATTGGTAAACTTGTCCTTATCATTCTTGTCACTGATCTCCAAAAATTCTTTTCATTGTTGCCAATAATAATCAGCCTCTACTTCCAATATAAGGTGGCAAAAGAAATCTTTTGATCATCAAAACAATTTTGTACATCAAATATCTTCTCTGTTTGCATCATTCATTTTTCTACCACCAATGAAATTAGGTCCACCATGCTTCCGCTGCGCCACTCTGATTCAATATCCCCAATCAATCCTTTCATTCCCCTTAATTAATCAGAAACAATGAAATAGGAGGACCAAATGTCCTCATCATCCCAGATTCCTAAAATACATCAAAGAAAATTTCCACCAATCACTATAGTTCATTAGACCTCAATATATTTTGCACGTCAACATATCAAATATTTCAGTAATCCTCAAACAATGCTCTGATACCACCTCTGTCACGCCCCTCAAAATATCCATGATTTTTAAAAATTTCGTCACAGACCAATCCAGGATCCAAACTAACGTTTGAGGACACTGAAAACATTCTATTCATATTCACATCCATAAAACCTGTGCAGTTTATAATCATATATCACATCACTCGATAATTCACATTTATGGCAACCCAAGCCAACTTGACAAACATGAACAACATTTATAAATCCACAAGCTAAATAAATTATACAATCAGAACTCCAACTATTCACCACAAGTTCATATCACCATAAATTAGACTTAACATTCTGAAATTCCAAATAAGAGGGATCTCCTAACACTTGGACACAGTATATCTATTTCGGTTCATCGACAACATTTCATTATATACAAGACATACTTATACAACAATATCGTAATAACCAACCAGACTTGCCCATTATTCTGAATAACTATCCACTGCCTCAGCCCAAATCAAACATCTCGAAGAGTGACAAGCTGACCTGAAAGATTTGTATAACAACGGAGTGAGCCAAAAACGGCTCAGCAAGTGACAAAGCATATTCAGAACAAAAGGAACGGTTTCAAACGAGTAAGGTATCATAATGCAAGGCAGAATACAAGAATTCTCAAGGATACCATCTCAATAGATACCAAATCATACGTATCATGTCATTCAAAAACATATTTGATCCATAACGAATGGGGCATAGAGTAATTGGAACATATCAATGGCAGATAGGACATTTCAGAACATATCAGTTCATAGCAAATGGAGCACAGAGTAATTGGAACATATCAATGGCAGATAGGATATTTCAGAACATATCAGTTCATAGCAAATGGAGCACAGAGTAATTGGAACATATCAATGGCAGATAGGACATTTCAGAACATATCAGTTCATAGCAAATGGAGCACAGAGTAATTGGAGCATATCAATGGCATATGAAATGTTCCGGAGCATATCAACAGCATATGGAACATTTCGAAGCATATCATCAGTGAATGAAGCATTTCAGAGCATATCGAAAACAAATATCGTACAGAAGCTCAAACGTCGTCTTTGACGTTGCAAACATATCAATCTTATCCAAAGCATGTACAGAAACACATAACCAAAGCTCTGGATATCATATCAAACATACAGAAGGTGTAGTGGGATCTCAGTCAGAATGTGATTCATCCATTTCTGAATGACCACCTGACAAAAGTCTACAATATCCCACATAACGGGACCCCACAAAGCGGGCAAATAAGCGCATACCAGAATATCCCACAAAGCGGGACCCCACAAAGCGGGCAAATAGCGCATACCAGAATATCCCACAAAGCGGGACCCCACAAAGCGGGCAAATCAGCGCATACCTTTTACCATTTCTGGCAAAGGTCCAGACAATCCCACACACCAGAGTACAAAAGGATAGTTTCAACAATAAGTAGCATATATCGGAAGCACACGCGGAACAACAAACGTACATGTGCCTTTACGAGTCAATCCGAAGTAAGCAATAATCTTTCACAAGTATATTCAGATTTGAAGGGAATTGAAAGCAAGGGCACATATGGAATCCAAGCAATCACAAATAACTCAATTCAATAAGAAGATTTGATGAATTCAATGTCCAAAGGAATGAAACTGGAATAGACACATATCGAAAGCAAATGCGGAACAATAGGATATACATGTGCCTATATGAGTCAATACGATATAGCATAAACGTTACACAATGGTTTTCAAGAATGCAATAATTTTAAGGACAAGAGTATACAAGAACTCAAAGCAGTAATATAAAGCTCAATTGAATAAGAAAGCTAAAGGATATCAACTTCCAAAGGAATGAAACCAGAATATGAGAAATCGACCAAAGCTCGATTTCTGGCAGAATACAAGAGGCACATTGAACAAATGATTCAAACTATCAATCGTGCTCCAATTTACTCAGAAATAATCATTGGATAATACTTTCAGATAAGACAGACTTCATAGGAATTGAACTGTCCAACAGAGAGAGTTACAAATAATTTGGTAAGCAAGTGTCGTAGAACAAAATCTCTGTTGGCAGAATTCATAATGTCAGATTCAACAGATAACTGGGCAGGTGTTTGGATTCCAAATCTTTCAATCCATATATCAAAGAAAGGTCTACGAATCTAGTTTCCAATGAAATCAGTTTTGAACAAATCAGAGTTTCCAACAAAGACTTATAGGCAGCTCGGTATCAAAAGGTCAGAATCTCAAAAGTTGCACAGATTCGAATCGTTACGTTTAAACAGGAGATATAACAAATGCAAGGCTAGAACAATTCAAAGTTCCTCATATTCAAAGCAAAAGTAGAGATAAAAATGGCAGTGAGGAAGATTCAGGATACTTGCAATAAGGCATATCAGAGCAATTATAGGAGAAACGATCAGGGAACTTGCAATAGAAAGGATCGAAACAAGTGGGAAACTTGCAATAAGAAATATCAAAGCAATTATAGGAGAAACGATCAGGGAACTTGCCTTTCAAAGATTTCGATCCGAAGATCCAAAGAAGGTGCCAGCCCAAATCCTTCTACTTTTCCTCCGTGTCCTCTCTCTGTTTCGTTTTGTGCTCCCGTTTTCTTCCTTTCTTCGCAACTACACCACGTGTCGAACATCGAGGCACAGTCACCTGCTCTCTCTTACTCTCATTCCTTCTTTTTCTTTCCCAAACGCAGCTGCCACAGTCGCCGCCGTTGCCGCTGCTACAATCGCAGCCCCTTACACCGCACTACCTTCCTTCCTCCCTTCTCTCACAGACATAACTGCTGCATACGCAGTCGCTGCCGCTGCGGCCGCAATCCCGTCCGTAGCCCCCTTTTTTCCCCCTTTCCTTTCCTTTCTTTCCCGGCTGCAACTGCCGCAGTCGCAGTCGCAGCCATGGCCGCAGCCACCACAACCGCAGCCTCTTCTTCCTCTGCTACTCTATTTCCTCTCATACTTCTCTTCCAACTGCAGCTGCCACCCCTTCTCCTCTTCCTCTCTTCTTCCTCTCCTTCCCTTTCTCTTCTTCTTCCTTTCCTTCTCTTCTTTCCCAGCCACAGCTGCAGCTGCCATCACCGCAGCCGCAGCCCCTTCTCCTCTTCCTCTCTTCTTCCTCTCCTTCCCTTTCTCTTCTTCTTCCTTTCCTTTTTCTCTTTCCCTGCCACAGCTGCAGCTGCCATCGCCGCAGCCGCAGCCCCTTCTCCTCTTCCTCTCTTCTTCCTCTCCTTCCCTTTCTCTCTTCTTCCTTTCCTTTTTCTCTTCCTCTTTCCCTGCCATAGCTGCAGCTGCCACAACCGCAGCCGCAGCTACTTCTTTCCCTTCTCCTCTTCCTTCTCCTTCCTTTCTTCTTCTTCTCTCCCCGCTGCAACTGCTGCAGTCGCGGCCGCAGCCACGGCCGCAACCTCTCCCTCCTCCCCTGCTCATCTTCCTCTTCTTCTTCTCTTCCAGCTGCAGCTGCCATCGCCGCAGCTGCAGCCCCTTCTTCCCCGGCGTCACACACACCCTCTCCTCTGTTTCCTCTGCAGGAAACAGAGGTATCACACCTCTTTCTCTTCCTCTTCTTCTTCTTCTCCTCTTCCCCTCTTCCCTTTTCCTCCCCAAGGCCACACATCTCCTCGCTGCAGCCTTGCCGCAGCTATCTTCTTCTTCTTCTTCTTCTTCTTCTTCTTCTTCTTCTTCTTCTTCCCTTTTCATCCTCAACGCCCCACACATCCTCTCCTCTGTTTCCACCTGCGGGAAACAGAGGTGCTGCAGCCCTGGCTGCTGCAGCTGCCTCTCTTTTCCCTCTTCTTCTCCTTCTCTTCTTCTCCTCTTCCCTTTTCCTCCCCAAAGCCACACACCTCCTCGCTGCAGCCTTGCCGCAGCTATCCTCCTCTCTTCTTCTTCTTCTTCTCTTCTCCCTCTTCTTCCTCTCTTCTTCTCCCCACGCCCCACAGCTCCTCGCTGCAGCCCTCGCTGCAGCCACCTCCTCTTCTTCTTCTTCTTCTCTTCTCCCTCTTCTTCCTCTCTTCTTCCTCCTCTCTTCTTTTCCCTCTTCTTCTTCTTTTCTTCACTCCTCATGCCCCACCGCTCCTCTCTGTTTCTCGAAGAAACAGAGAGTGCGTGGGAGGCGGTGGGATAATACCGAATTTTCGGTTTTCCCTTTTTTTTTTTTTTTCTTTTTTTTTGCAACTTAGCAGTTTAGTCCTTGTAATTTCTATATTTACATATAGGTCCTCCAATTTACATATAAATCTTTATTAATAATTTTTAAAAGCGAGGGATATTACCGTTACAGCAAGTATGTGCTGTCTTGTAAGAGTAGAATTGTCGTCGAAGAAACAATGGTTTCTCGACGTAATTTCCACCAAAAACTTGAAATAATTGAGGAGGGAATTGATAGAAAAATCACAGTTTATATGACAGCAAGGATTTCTAATTTAATAAATAAAATTTTGGCAGTATAACAGCAAGGAAATTGGTGCAAGTTGAGATTGCAGAATTCTCATCGAAAAATTTCAACGGGTTACGACGAAAATTTGCAGCAACATAAAATCGTTTTTAGAGATGAATTTCTTAATAAATAAATCTTATATGGAAGCCAAGATGGTCTATGAAGTGTATAAGAAATTTCATTTAAAAAATATTGCAAATAGATGGGTTAAGGCAACAATATGCGGCTGAAATTTTCTGCAGCACAGATTTTTAGGTATATCAGATTGGATGTAAAAGATCAGTGGTTTATATTGAGAATTTTTTGATGAAACCAAAGGGAAATCCACTGTTAGGAAGTGTCAAAGCTATCATAAAAATTTTGTAGAGATTTGGATAGAAACAATATAGTATCAAGATCAAACAAACAGTGCTATGCGGCTGAAATTTTACAATGCAGATTTTCAAGTATAGCAGATTTGACGTAAAAGATCAATGGTTTATATTGAGAATTTTTTGAAAAAACCAAAGGGAAATCTGCTATTAGGAAGTGTCAAATATGTTATAAAAATTTTATAGAAATTTGGATAGAAAAATCATAATAGCAAGATCAAACAGATGGTACGGCTGGAATTCTGCAATGTATCTTTCGTTGTAGAGATGAAAACTTTGTGATGAATGGTTTATGCAGCAATATAGGAACAGTTTTTTTTTTTGGATTTTCGAATAAGGATAACTAAATTGCAGCAGCAGTAAGGTAGGAAACCAGAACCTGTTGCAATTCACGGGGAGATCAAAGGATGATCCGTGGTGGTGGAGATGACGGCGGAATTTGGCAACGATCTCTTAAGCAATTGTGGGAATTGCTTTGGGCGATTGTGGAGGGTTGATGGATGGCTATGGAAGGGCAGTGAGATGCCAAGAACGCTGCTCTGATACCAGGTGTTAGAACCCTTGCAGATTCTAAACTTGGGGTTGATCTCTTTAGGGGATCGGCCTCCTTGGAACTCTATAGGGGTTCCTCCCTCCAAGTTGCTGCTCAAAGGCTGCAGAAAAGATTCATCTATTGCTTATGAAAAGAGAAGGAATACATGGCTATTTATAGGGCTTCTAAACCCTAACTCCTAATATGACTCCTACTTAAGACTCTTACTTCTAACCAACTCCTAATAGGACTCATACTCAAGACTCCTATTCCCTTACAACTCCTAATTCTTCTATAAGAAAAAACCTCCTACATTAATGCCCCTCTCAATTAGGACTCTCCTAGCTAGAGTCCTAACAGAATATCCCTCTCAATTAGGACTCTCCCAGCTAGAGTCCTAACAGTTTTACATGAATGTCCCTCTCAATTAGGACTCTCCAAGCTAGAGTCCTAACAGAGTCTTGAGTAGAAGTCCTATTAGGAGTTCGTTAGAAGTAGGAGTCTTGAGTATGAGTCCTATTAGGAGTTAGAGCTTAGAAGCCCTATAAATAGTCATGAATTCCTCCTATTTTGATAGGCAATAGATGAATCTTTTCTATAGCCTTTGAGCAACAACTTGGAGGGAGGAACCCCTATAGAGTTCCAAGGAGGCCGATCCCCTAAAGAGATCAACCCCAAGTTTAGAATCTACAAGGGTTCTAATAGTAGGTGTTAGTTATAGGTACCCTACAGATCAATCACATGAGTGATGGCACTTGTGATATGTTACAACGACCTCTTTACTTATTATTATTAGCATTTTATCACATATTATGTGGATGTATATTATGATATTCTTGGATCTATATAATAGGAATCAGATCGTGATAAAATCATGATAATGAGACCGATTCGCTTTTAAACACATATCCTAAATCATCTAGGTCATAGGTTACTCGAGAAGGATATCGAGATAATCGAATAGACCAGTACGCTATATACTTATCTATATGATAGAGACAGCTGGTCTCATAGTCGCTCGTGTGGGGACACTAGAGGTACAATGTAGGTGCTTATTGGAGAATGAGTTCACTGATTGATCCGCTTACAAAATGTTGGATAATTAATAATACTTGACGTCAAACAACGATTCCATAGTCCCAATTGTGTGTCTGGTCCTTAGACTTGAGACACCAAATATGCCTTATATGAGTTCTTTATTCTTTGATGCCAGACTTACAAGCTTGGAAGTTCTAGATCTAGTACAGTCGATTCTAAGAAATGACAGCTAACCTTATAAAAACAATTAAGCGTCAATAAAGGATCATCCACTCTTAGTATCATGAAAGGAATATCCCGTGTGTACTCACTCAAACAAAATCCCTAGCTAGGGTTGTTCGGATTGAGAGAGAATGAGTTCTCCAAGAGAATCTGATTAGAGCGAGACTTGGACAGGATTCTGTATGGGCTTAACGTTACTATGCCTAATATACGGTCATTGGGATATTAAATAGATGAGGGACTATAGACACATTGTAATGGCCTAGTACATCCATAATCGATAAATCGAGTGAATTATTATGAAGATAATAATTTACTATATCAGAAGGAGGTATGAGTTAGAAGGAATTATGATAAGATCAACTCACAAACAGCTCGGTATTGGGTCTAGAGGGTCACACACATATGATGGATGTTGCGACAAGTAGAGGTGTGGATATGAGATATCCACGGAGCCCCTAATTTGGATCCTATAGATAAGATCCAAATGGATGATTAGATAGAGATTCAATGAGGATAGGTTGTTAAGCTACTAGCACCTCTATAAATAGGAGAAACCTCATGGTTCATAGACTAGAACTTTTGGTGGTCACCCCTCCTATTCTCCTTAGCCTCCACTCCTCCTCCTTGCTCTGGTAGCCTTATGGTGCATGTGGAGAGGGATATCCCGTAGCGATTTAAGGAGCATCGTCGTTGCGTCCGTTGTGTAGATCACTACTAGAGAGGAGTACACGAGTTCTCCTTCATCTACTCCATCGGATCTGAGAATTTTAGGGATATATGATCTCCCTAGGTAACACTTCAAACATTATACGTACGGTTTTTTAATTTTACGGTCTTCTCATGCACCAATTGTCGCACAACGACCAAGTACTTAACTTTGGAAAATCTGGTTTTGTTTTTTATTTTTCGTTGAGCATGAGATGCCGACCCATGATTTCCCAGCAATAGTATCATAGCTAGATTCATCATGCGATGATTGGTTTATAAACTACATGTGTTATGTTTAATCGCATAGAATTATTTTATGCATTCTCACTACGTTTGATATAGTTTTCGGATCCAAAAGATGCCTTATTTTGTTGTCTCTAGAGTGGTTCTTCAATGTCAAATTTGTTGACATAAATGAAGGAAACAAGGATGCCAATTGTTGCTGCCCGGTGGATCAGCCGAAGGCGATGCATGCGCAAGAGTTACGAAGGATCTGCTTGCTCATCGAGGTAGCGCCCACCTACATGCACATAGGCCGAGGCAACACTTGCTAGCGATCGTCAGCCCTAAAAGGCAATGGCTGCGGGCAGAATACTTGTAGGCAGGCCACCTGCAGGCAGGGCGGGGCCTGCTTGCAAGGCTGGCCGTTGCACATGCGGTTGCCTACGCACGAGGTAGCGCCCACGCACGAGGCGATGCCGCAAGGGTGATCGCTTACACGTGAGGCGGTAGGCGAATGGCAGCGTCACACTATCGCCTGCCAAGCGGTAACCACAAGGTGTTGCAGCCACCGCACAAGCATCAACAATAGGGTGGCGGCGGCTACGAGAAGTTGCCCTTCACAATTTTGCACTTCAGAATTTTAAAAATTCCAAGTATTATCCTTTTATCAAAATTATAAAAATACCCTTCACAATTCAGAAAATTCCCTACATATCCTCAATTTAATAAAATATTAGTTAATTAAAAGTTTAATTAAGTTTTATTATTTATCTACTAATCCTACATCATGATATATACATGTGATGTATGATGTGGGAAGATGACCATGGATCGTGTGATGTGTGTATGTGATTATTATTATTAGGGCTAACGAGCCTCTATTTTTCCATTCATTATCGAGCCTATGTGCTTATAATTATATTATAATTACACGAAGAGACATGGTGGAAGCCTAGAGGTGGCAGCGGGACCCTCGAGGCCGATTTAGATGATTGCGATGTATAGAGATACACCAAGGTGCCGACAGATTCGATGATGACGAGATGGATGATCACCGGGAATGGAGATGCGCCGATGCACACATAGATCCTAATGTAAGTGATTAGGCCTACTAGCTCAAGCCTGATCATATTAGGTTGAGGTCTATGATCATGTGGTGTGCCTATGCATGTGATTGTTATACACCTACTAGATAAGTATATATATTTGTATGCGATGTAAATATATATTAAATATATATGTTTGTGACACGTCATATTATGAAACCGAATTAAAATCCCTTCCTACGATAATATTAAGTTAGTAAGCATGAGGCAATTAGATTGACTCACATGGCCTTCTATCATTATAGGAAAAAATTGAATCCCAATGTAGGTTGAGTTGGTCGAGTCCCTCGAGGCTCGCCTATATTGTGATTCGAGATCTTGCCTACGACATAGAGATGTCACTAATGACCTAGGATATTGTATTCTTGGTCGAATCCCTCAAGAGCATATCAAATCAAACTCATCTTGTAACGATGGTGATGACATAACTAGATATCATGGTTGGTCGAGTCCCTCGAGATCATGATGATTCAGAGGCCAAACAGGACGAGAATCACAACAATTTATGATTGGCAAGAGTTGTCTACCTTTTTGGGCTTAGTGTGATTAGTCGAGTCCCTCGAGGTTATACTAAGACATCGATTGGATCTTGATCCCCACTAGAAGTCTGCTAGTGACTTTCGTTTCACGTGTTGAGGGTGTTGCATGACTCATCAGAAAAATAGTGGGAGCACATCAAGATAGAAGTCTATATCTTAATTATTTATTTTTCTATAAAATATGTATGTTGTTTATTTATGCTACGTCTCCTATTTGTTAGAAACATATCACGATCCGACCCTCTATGTGGCATACTTGATGCCAACCACTCCCTCACTGGTCTGAACTATGCGGATTGGCTCCATAACCTGAGAATAGTTTTTATAGCGGAAAAAATCGCATATGTCTTAGATGCAGTCATACCAGAGCCTAAGGCAGGAGCACCTAAGGAAGAGTTTACTCGATATAAGAAGTATATAGATGATTCCACTCTCACTCAGTGTTACATGTTACATGTTGGCCTTGTTAGGATTAAGTCGGCACTAAGAGGGGGGGGGAGGGGGTGGGTGAATTAGTGCAGCGATAAAAATCATGTCGAGTCAAAAAACTATCGTTCAATAAAATCATTTCGGAAAGATGTTAAACTTGAAGGTGTATGGAAGCATAGTGAAAGTAAAGTAGTTTGCAATGAAAGTAAAGAGCAAAATTGAAATGCAAACCAGATTTTTATAGTGGTTCGGTCATCGTGACCTACATCCACTCTCGATTCCTCTTCACTCGAGGCTACCGGCTTCCACTACCAATCTTCTTTCAATGGGCAAAGATCAACAACCCTTTTACATCCCTCTTCTCCATTTCACAAGTTTAGGAGATAACCTTTTACAAGCACTCACTCCTCCTTCAAACAAAATTTGAAACTTTAGAACTAGATGAGGGGATTTCTCAAGTGATTGCTACAATGTTTTCCCACTTTTAAATTTTCTGTGCTTGTGTATGTTAACCAGGGATGAGAGGGGTATTTATAGGCCTCAAGTGGATTCAAACTTGGAGCCTAAAAGTGTCGCATCCCGGGTTTTCGGGGTACTGACGATACCACCGCCTATGTTGGGCGGTACCACTGCCTGCAACACTGACACTGGGTGGTACCACCGCCTAGTCTAGCGGTACCACTGCTTGGGAGACTATGTCTAGGCAGTACCATCACCTAAACTGGTGGTACCACCACCTTGTTAGGATCTAGAGCACTAAGAGGGGGGGGTGAATTAGTGCAGCAGAAAACTTTATGCGATTAAAATCGAAAGCTGCGTTCGAACGATAAAAACAACTTCTATATGAAAGTTGATACTACGCAAGGTTAAAGTCAAACTATGCAGGCAGTTTGTAGCTATGATGAAAACCAGAATATCGGCGCAAACTGAAATCCGACGTTCGTACGAAGAAACTGATTTACGTCTAAATGCTGATTCGTAAATCACTTGATTAGATAAGACGCAGTTTAAGCAGGAGTATAAAGGCAGTGTGCAGTTATGGTAAAGCTCGAAACGTAAACGCAATCTGCAATATGATGATCATACGAAAAAGCAGATTTACGTCTAAACGCAGATTTACGTCTAAACGCATATTTACGTTTGAACCTTGAAACTCGTTCGTAAAATCGCAGAGGGCAGTAAGCTATTGAGAAGTTTGCAATGAAGGTAAAATGCTCAAAGGAAATGCAAACCGAGATTTAGAGTGGTTCGGTCAATCTTGACCTACTCTACTTTTGGCTTCCTCCACCGACGAGGTCACCGACGTCAACTAGAGGCCTTCCTTCAATAGGCGAAGGCCAACCACCCTCTTACAGATTCACTCCTTTTGACGGGCTTAGGAGACAACCCTTACAGAAGTTTTCTCTCCTCTCTTTACAACTCAAACTTTGAAGAACAGAAAGAGGAGAACTAGCAGTTTTGAGCTCTAAGAACCACAGAAAGACAGCAAGATTTTGAGTGTGTTCTGTGCTTTCAGTGCTGAATGGGTGGGGTATTTATAGGCCCCAACCGAGTTCAAATTTGGAGCTCAAATTTGTCAATTCTCGGAATTCCGGGATCAGGCGGTTGCACCTCTTGACTGAGGCGGTTGCACTGCTTAGTAGAGCTCGAAGACTGAGCCTCTGGGCGGTGCCACCTCTGTTAGGGGCGGTTGCACCTCTCTGCCAGAGCTCAAAGACCGAGCTCAAGCGGTTGCACCGCCTGACTGGAGAGGTTGCACCGCCTGGCTGGAGAGGTTGCACCGCCTGGCAGAGCTCGAAACTTGAGCTCTAGCAGTGCTACCTCTTGACAGAAGAGGCTGCACCGCCCAATCTCACTCGGAGACTGAGCCCGGGGCGGTGCCACCTCTTGGCTAGGGCGGTTGCACCGCCCAGTCTCGCTGGGAGACATAGCCTGGTCGGTGCTACCTCCCTGCCTGGGCGGTTGCACCTCCCACAGCAACTTGGGTCCGAATGTGTTGATCCATTCGGCCCAATTTGAGTTCTTCAGGGGCCCAATTGCCCCAAGATTAAGCTAATAGGATCACCTCCCATTTCTAACTTAATCAATGTGCTAACTACGAATTTAAAAACATTTCTTAAGCTATTACAAAGTCCGCAAGTCAAGACTTCTTCCGGTGAGCTTCCGGTGAACTTCCGGCGGTCTTCCGATAAACTCTCGGAAACCATTCTGCGGACTCTCGGCAAGCTCCTAGACTTCATGATTTGATCTTGGCGAGTTCCAACGAGCTTCTTCGGTAAGCTCCGATCTTTCTCGGTGAGCTCCGCGAACTTCCAACGAACCTTTCGGCGAGCTTCCGAAAATCCCTTCGGCAAGCTCCCTACTCATTCTCGGCTAGTTCCGACAGCATTCCCGACGAACCTTCGGACTTCCATCGAACTCTCGAACTCGCAATGAATCCTTCGTGCTTGACTCCGATACTTTGTTTTGCTTTATGTCTTCGTCGTTATCATAGTTAATCCTGCACACACAAGCAAAAACTCTACTCCGATCTAGACAATTATTATAAAGCGAATTGACATTTTGTTGCTCGGCACGTCATTGGTTGGCGCTTTGTCCGATTCTTCGGCGCATCGTCCTCTCTTGTGGCTTGTTACCCAATCAGCGGTTGACCTCCGCAACGCCGATATCTTTGGCGCAATTCCGCTCTTGGCCCGATGCCTTACGTCCGAAGCCTTCTGCCATCCAATATCCTAACGTGATCTCCTCCAGCGCAACGTCAATTCCTCCTGCCTGAATTGTCTAATCCTGATCGAGTAGACCTGCATCACTCAAAATGCAGTTAAACATAAACATAATTATCAATTGGTTTCATCATCAAAATATGAGATTCAACAATCTCCCCTTTTTTTTATGATGACAACTAATTGATGACTAACGGAGTTAACCATAACTCCCCGGAGTTTAACCAAACTCCCCTTATCAATATGTCATATTGATAGAAACTCTTAGATTCAAAAATCTAAGCAACATGTCATCATAATCGGAGTTAACCTTAACTCACAAAGTTTAAACAAACTCCCCCTATCAATATGCCATATTGATAGAATCTTGAATTCAAACTGAATTCAAGTCATTGCACTATTCATCATGAATACTTGCAACACGTCATTATGAACTTATGCATAAACTTATGCATAACATGTCATGTCATCAACATACTTCTCCCCCTTTGTCATCAACAAAATGGAGAAGTACCATAATCAAGTGTTTGTGATATTGGTTCAACTCATTGCATGAAAAACATAATATCAAGTTTTATCATCATGCAGTTTTGAAGCCAGAAAATTTAGCAAATGTTACATCATGCTTAGAACATTCAAGCTAGTTTTAGATATGCAAGTTTTACAGCATACAAGATAGCACTTTTATAACATGCAAGCTAGCAATGTTGCAACATTTTAGAACTTGCAAGCTAGCAATTTAGAGATGTTCAAAAAGGCAACTCTTGCTTCTTGAAATATGCAAGTTGCAAGCTAGCAAATTTTTACGATATGCAAGTTTTGCTTCTTGAGATAGGCAAGATATCACTTTTGCAATTTTTGTTTGGCAAGCTTGTGATGTTCAAGATAACAAGCTCTTTCTTCTCTTTTGAAAAGTGTCATTTTTGCTTTCTTTGCAAAGTGCAAGCTAGCAAAATGCCAAACTAGCAAGAGATAATGTTTTACATGAGGCAAGCAAACAATTTGGCAAGTGTTACATTTGCATCTTCTCTTTAGATGTGCAAGAAAATAAACAAGTTTTTGCATTTTCTTGACATTTCAAGCTAGCAATTATCGGTGATGTTCAAGATAGCAATTTCTTCTCTTTTGTAATTTTTGCCTTTTTCTTGAATTGTGCTAGCAATCTATCTCCCCCTTTGTCATTGTCAAAAAGAAGGGAAAAACCCTTTACATCAATTTCTAAATCATGACAAAGGTAAGTAATCATTCTTATTTGTGCATCATTATAGTTTCAATGCACAAATTCATTAACATTACATTTCATTTTTTTTATGCATGATACCGAAAAATCAATCATCATCATGAGCATATCAAACATGATATTCAAGCATTCATGATATATCATTTTGGCAACATGATCATAGATATTCAAACGATGGTATCTAAATGTCAGAATTCATTACATCCTATTATGCATGATCATTAACTCCTCATTTGTATTTCATGCATTATTTCATTTCATCTCATAAGGAATATCAAGAAGAGTTATTGGATGATGAGATAAATATTTTATGAATACACGGAATATCATAAGTGTTTCATGTATTCATATTATCACATGAATCATATTATCATTTTTAAGATTCATAATATGAATAACGTTATTACGATTCCATCAAAGTCAATTTCGAGATTCACACAATATCATGAAATCATTAATCTCGATAAGATGGGAAAAGCATTTTCTTTTTAAGTGATTCTTTTAACACATCATAAAAAACTCATTCATAATTCAAGTGATTTACAAGATATCATAAATGAATTTATCACTTGTATTTCATCAAAATCGAGAACTCTAGAGATAGAAAATGATTGAAGCATTTAATCTGATTGAAGCATGATTCATATTTAAAGTGTATCTTATGTCGTAAATACGAATCAAGCATTTGTCAAATCTGAAATCATCCTTAAAATTACATTTAATAAATTCATATATGACAAGCATAGATTTATTAAAAAATCAATAAGATAGAGGATTACATTTCAAGTGTTCATCAATTGTAGCATTTCATCACATGGTAAGATATCAATGCGTAAAATTACGATACAAGTTCTTGATATCTTAACGCATGATGCAAACATGGCATAATACAAATTTGGCAATCATAGCATCGATTCATATAAGCATTGCAAATATGGCAATCATATCAATTTATATATCTCTTGATGATGCAAGCATGGGATAATCATAGCATAGTGTTTATAGCATCAATTCATATATTTCTCTCCTTTTTTAAGTGTTTCATCTTAAGTGATCGATTTCATGTTAGCATGCCTTTTCATTTATGTCAAATGAAAACATGCATCAACGTTTAGGATCGTAAAATGAATTTCATCATAAAACCATCAATCACAAAAATCATCATGTATAATTTTAAAATCTCATGCATAAAATCGTCAAATCATAGTATCAAAACTTTAATATTTTCATTGCAACATTAAGCAAGGTTTCATTGAACATAATTTTGAATGATTCTTAAAAATGCCTAAAACTTCTTTAGTTTTAATTTATATGATTGACTTTATAATAGCATGCTCAAATCTTTATTCTTATGTCAAAACCATTCATCATATTTAACAAACAAAGACAATGAAAAATATCAAGCCTTCTAGACAAAAGCCATGTATCGTCATTGAAAAGCAATATGAAAATCATCAAAATATACATTCTTGCTTCTCAAGCACATAAATAAGATTAATCTCACTAGGTGTACAATCATTAGATTTCTATCTTGCATTAACATAAGACATGCAATTTTCATTATCATTTTCAAAATTACAAGCATGATCATATTTTTGCATTTTCATTATTAAATTATTAAAAATGTAATTTTCAAGAAAATTTAAAGAAAAAGAAAAATGCATCATGAAAAGCATCATGTAATTTCAAAGTAAATTAAAGGCATTTTGATTACCTTAGTGTCGAAAGGCGTAAAGGCGTAGTTTGCCACCTCGCCTTTGTTGATTTTCTCCTCGTCTTCAGAGGAGCTCGATTCATCCCAATTTTTGTTCTTCTTCTTGCGTTCAAAGCAAGTAGTTCCGTTCTTTTTACTTTTTAATTTTTGTTTCATTTGTAGTTTAAGTTCACCATCACTTGAGCTTATGCTCGAGTGATCTTCAAATGTTCTATGTCGCAAATCCTTCCTATTTTTTGGAAGGTGGTTCTCAAGTTCTTCACGTGCATTGCACGTCATTTCATATGTGATCAAGGAACCAATTAGTTCTTCAAGTGGAAATTGGTTCAAGTTTTTCGATTCTTGAATAGCAGTTACTTTTTAATCCCAAGGTTTAGAAAGTGAGCGCAAAATCTTGTTTACGAGTTCAAAATCCGAAAAACATTTTCCAAGAGCTCTTAAACTATTGACGACATCCGTGAAACGGGTGTACATGTCGCCTATAGTCTCACTTGGTTGCATTCGAAAAAGCTCAAAATCATGCAATAAAAAGTTAACTTTCAAGTCTTTGACTCTACTAGTTCCCTCGTGCGTGATTTCAAGTATTCGCCAAATTTCAAAAGCCGTTTCGCACGTAGAAATCCGATTAAACTCATTTTTGTCCAAAGCGCAAAATAAGGCATTCATAGCCTTTGCGTTTAAAGAAAAATGCTTCTTCTCTAAATCTGACCATTCGATCATTGCAGAGAAGACTTCGAAAAACCGTTTTCGACAAGATTCCAAAGTTCAACATCCATAGAAATAAAAAAGATCCTCATTCGGGTCTTCCAATAGGTGTAGTCCAATCCATTAAACAACGGTGGACGAAAAATCGAAAAGCCCTCTTGAAAGCCATGAAGAGCCATTTCTCTCGGGTGTAAGTCCGAAATGAGAAATGCCGGGCTCTGATACCAATTGTTAGGATCGAGAGCACTAAGAGGGGGGGGGGGGGGTGAATTAGTGCAGCGGAAAACTTTCTGCGATTAAAATCGAAAGCTGCGTTCGAACGATAAAAACAACTTCTGTATGAAAGTTGATACTAAGTAAGGTTAAAGTCAAACTATGCAGGCAGTTTGCAGCTATGATGAAAACCAGAATATCGGCGCAAACTGAAATCCGACGTTCATACGAAGAAACTGATTTACGTCTAAATGCTGATTCATAAATCACTTGATTAGATAAGACGCAATTTAAGCAGGAGTATAAAGGCAGTGTGCAATTATGGTAAAGCTCAAAACGTAAACGCAATCTGCAATATGATGATCATACGAAAAAGCAGATTTACGTCTAAACGCAGATTTACGTGTAAACGCAGATTTACGTCTAAACGTAGATTTACGTCTGAACCTTGAAACTCGTTCGTAAAATCGCAGAGGGCAGTAAGCTATTGAGAAGTTTGCAGTGAAGGTAAAATGCTCAAAGGAAATGCAAACCAAGATTTAGAGTGGTTCGGTCAATCTTGACCTACTCCACTTTTGGCTTCCTCCACCGACGAGGTCACCGACGTCAACTAGAGGCCTTCCTTCAATAGGCGAAGGCCAACCACCCTCTTACAGATTCACTCATTTTGACGGGCTCAGGAGACAACCCTTACAGAAGTTTTCTCTCCTCTCTTTACAACTCAAACTTTGAAGAACAGAAAGAGGAGAACTAGCAGTTTTGAGCTCTAAGAACCACAGAAAGACAGCAAGATTTCGAGTGTGTGTTCTGTGCTTTCAGTGCTGAATGGGTGGGGTATTTATAGGCCCCAACTCAGTTCAAATTTGGAGCTCAAATCTGTCAATTCCCGAAATTCCGGGATCAGGCGGTTGCACCTCCTGACTAGGGCGGTTGCACCGCTTGGCAGAGCTCAAAGACTGAGCCTCTGGGCGATGCCACCTCTATCAGGGGCAGTTGCACCTCTCTGCCAGAGCTCGAAGACCGAGCTCAGGCGGTTGCACCGCCTGACTGGAGAGGTTGCACCGCCTGGCAGAGCTCGAAACTTGAGCTCTGGCGGTGCTACCTCTTGACAGAAGAGGTTGCACCGCCCAGTCTCGCTCGGAGACTGAGCCCGGGGCGGTGCCACCTCTTGGCTGGGGCGGTTGCACCGCCCAGTCTCGCTAGGAGACATAGCCTGGGCAGTGCTACCTCCCTGCCTGGGCAGTGCTACCTCCCACAGCAACCTGGGTCCGAATGGGTTGATCCATTCGGCCCAATTTGAGTTCTTCAAGGGCCCAATTGCCCCAAGATTAAGCTAATGGGATCACCTCCCATTTCTAACTTAATCAATGTGCTAACTACGAATTTAAAGACATTTCTTAAGCTATTACAAAGTCCGCAAGTCAAGACTTCTTCCGGTGAGCTTCCGGTGAACTTTCGGCGGTCTTCCGATAAACTCTCGGAAACCATTCTACGGACTCCCGGCAAGCTCCTAGACTTCAGGATTTGATCTTGGCGAGTTCCAACGAGCTTCTTCGGTAAGCTCCGATCTTTCTCGGTGAGCTACGCGAACTTCCAAAAACCCTTCGGCAAGCTCCCTACTCATTCTCGGCTAGTTCCGGCTGCATTCCCGACGAACCTTCGGACTTCCATCGAACTCTCGAACTCGCAATGAATCCTTCGTGCTTGACTCCGATACTTTGTTTTGCTTTATGTCTTCATCGTTATCGTAATTAATCCTGCACACACAAGCAAAAACTCTACTCCGATCTAGACAATTATTATAAAGCGAATTGACATTCTGTTGCCCAGCACGTCATTGGTTGGCGCTTCGTCCGATTCTTCGGCGCATTGTCGTCTCTTGCGGCTTGTTGCCTAATCAGCGGTTGACCTCCGCAACGCCGATATCCTTGGCGCAATTCCGCTCTAGGCCCGATGCCCGACATCCGAAGCCTTCTGCCATCCAATATCCTAACGTGATCTCCTCCGGCGCAACGTCAATTCCTCCTGCCTTAATTGTCTAATCCTGATCGAGTAGACCTGCATCACTCAAAATGCAGTTAAACATAAATATAATTATCAATTGGTTTCATCATCAAAATACGAGATTCAACACACCTGACATAGTCTCAGAGATTATGCCACTAACGGTTCCACTTGTTGGGTTATTGTTTGGGCCTTTCACTTGGCCCAATATAGCCTAAACTTGGGCCCAATTGGCCTTTAATTAAGTTGGCCCAATTCAACTCAATTATGCTTAAAACCTACTTCAATTTAGATAATTATTAAAAAGCTAAATCAAATGTTGTCTGGCATGTCATTGGTTCATCGACGCCTCGTCTGATTCTTCAGCGCATCATCCTCTCGTGCGGCCTATTTTCCAATCGGCCAGTTGACCTCCATAACTCCGATTTCCTTAGCACAATTTCTGCTCTTCTTGGCCCGATACTCGAACCCATGGCTCGAATCCTATGACCGATATGTCGATTGATCCTCTGGCTCGGCGTCCAATCTTCTGACATGTTCCACTCCGTCCAACATGATTCTGTTGAAAAATCTTAGTGGGTGACATCACATGCACAGTGGAAGAACAAAAAATAAAATCTCTAATTTCCCAAAGATATGTTCGTCGTCATGCGAAGATTAGTGCGCAAAATCCATGAAACTTAAAACTATGTAACTGAATGATTGTGTTACTTAGGGAGATCGTATATCCATGAATCCCTGCAGATCTCTAAGAGAGGGTGAAGGAGGTCAAGCGTCCTCCTCTCTTGCGGTGATCCACATAATAGTGCTACGATAACACTCCTCAAAACTCCAGGTCTGCTCTGAGGAGGAGAAGAGGAGAATAGGAGAGGTAAACCAAAAATGCTCTAACCTATAAACTACTAATTCTCTCCTATTTATAGAGGTCCTCTATCAACTTAACCCTAATGGATCCTGCCCTATTGAGTATTGGATCTCCATCCAACTACCCAAGCCTCTTAGATTAGTGGATCTATATCTAATAATCTCTCATTGGCTCTTATTGGATCTCATTCATAGGATCCAATAATTCAGGGGCTTATTGGATATACAATAAGATAGGAGCTCCAGTATATATCTCATATCTGAATCTCTATTCATCATAATGCCTGTCATATGTGTGTGACCCTCTAGGCCAAATATCGAGCTGGCCATGAGTCATAATGGCATAACTCATTCTGACTCAGTGAATTATTATCTCTATAATAATTCACTTGACTTATCAACTTCGGACGTACTAGGCCACTACACCATAGTCCCTAGATGATATAGGGGAATCCAATCTATTAGACCTATCCATCCTCAGTTACCATGTACCTATAGTCCCTCGTCTATCTAATATCCTAGAGACTATATACTGGGCATAGTGCTGTCAGACCCATACGGTTTCTACTCGAGTCTCGCTCTAATCGGATTCTCTCGAAGAATTATTTCTCTCTCAATCTGAATGACCCTACTTAGGGATTTGTTTAAGGAAGAACACATGGGATATTCCTCTCATGACATCGAGAGTAGATGATCCTCTATCGATACTCAATAGTCCTCATGAGGTTGGCTACCACTCCTGATGACTGGTTGTGCTAGATCTGGAACCTCCAGACCTATAAGTCTAGTATCAAAAAATAGAGTACTCATACAGGACATCTTTGGTGTCTCAAGTCTAAGGACTAGATACACCACTGGGACTACAGAATCATTGTCTGATAATAAGGCATCATCAATCATCTAGCATTTCGTAAGCAGATCAATCAGTGAACTCATTCTCCAATGAGCACATGTATTGTTTCCCTAGTGTGCCCACATGAGCAGCTATGAGACCAGCTGCATCCATCAAATGGACAATTATACAGCATACTAGTATGTCCAGTTATCTCAATATCCCTCTCGAGTAACCTATAACCGGGATTATTTAGGATCTGTGTTTAAAGGCAAATCGGTCTCATTATTATGATCTCATCACCATCCGATTCTAATTGCATAGACTCATGGACATCATAATATATTCAAGCAACAAGTAATATAAAGTGATAAAATATCAAAATATAATAAGTAAAAAAGACTACGTGTCAAGTCACATGTGTCATCACTCACGTGATTGGCTTGTAGAGCATCTATGACTAGCAGATTCTTCTTGCTTTAATTGTCTCTCCTTGATCAAAGCTTCCTACATTACTCAAAATGCAGATTAGATAAATACTATTAATTGGTTTCATCATCAAAATCTGAGATTCAATAATCTCCCCCTTTTTGATGATGATAACCAATTAATGACAGAGTTAACCTTAACTCCCCCTATCAATATGTCATATTGATTGAACTCTTGAATTCAAAAATCCAAGCAACATATCTGTTAGGATCGAGAGCACTAAGAGGGGGGGGGTGAATTAGTGCAGCGGAAATCTTACAGTGATTAAAAACCAAAAGCTGCGTTCGTTCAAAAACTATTATGATGCAAAAGCAAATTCTCAGTTTGTATCTAAGTGCAGTTTGCGTCTAAGCGCAGATTGCGTCTAAGCGCAGTTTTGCGTCTAAGCGCAGTTTACGTCTAAACTCAGATTTACGCCTAAACACAGTATTACGTCTAAACGCAGATTTACGTCTAAACGCAGATTTACGTCTAAACGCAGATTTACGTCTGAACGCAGATTTACGTCTAAACTCAGATTTACGTCTTAAACTCAGATTTACGTCTAAACGCAGATTTACGTCTAAACGCAGTTTTACGTCTAGACACAGATTTACGTCTAAACTTTGAAACTTGTTTGTATACTCGCAGAAGGCAGTATGCAGTTGAAATCAAGACATAAACGTGAACTGAGATCTGATGATTGAGCGAGGAAAGCCGATTTACGTCTGAATGCAGTTTTACGTCTAAATGTTGAAACTCGTTCGTAAAATCGTAGAGGACAGATTGCAGTTATCAATAGGATTAAAATGTAAGTGTGAACTGCAAAGAAGCTCGTTCGTAAAAGCACGGAAAACAGTTCTGCAGAATCAAACGTAAACGTAAACTGTAATGTATGAAAATACGAATTTACGTCTGAATGCATATTCGGAAGAACATCACTTAGAACTTGTTCGTGAAAGCGCAGAGAGCAGTAGTAATGAGGGAGGTTTGCAGTAATGATAAAGTGCTCGAAAATAAACGCAAACCAGAGATTTAGAGTGGTTCGGTCAGCCTTGACCTACTCCACTTTTGGCTTCCTCCACCGATGAGGTTGCCGACGTCAACTAGGTGCCTTTCTTCAATGGGCGAAGGCCAAACTGCCCTTTTACAATTTCTCTCCTTTTGACAGGCTCAGGAGACAACCTTTACAGACCTTTCTCTCCTCACTTTACAACTGAAAACTTGAAGAACAGAAGGAGACTTAAAGGCTTTACAACACTTTTGAGCTCTTAGAATCACAGAAAAGATCAAGATTTCGGTGTAGGTCTGTGTCTTTTCAGTGCTGAATGGGTGGGGTATTTATAGGCCCCAACCCAATTCAAAATTTCGAGCTCAAAACGATCAAATCGATCAAATCCCAGAATTCTGGGATCAGGCGGTTGCACCTCTTGACTGGAGAGGTGGCACCGCCTGGCAGAGCTCGAAGACTGAGCTCAGGCGATTGCTCCTCTCTGCCTGAGCTCGAAGACTGAGCTCGATGGTTGCATCACCTGGCAGAGCTCGAAGACTGAGCTTGGTGGTTGCATCACCTGGCAGAGCTCGAAATCTGAGCTCGGTGGTTGCATCACCTGCCAGAGCTCGAAACTGAGCTCAGGCTGATGCACCTCTCTGCCAGAGCTCGAAGACTGAGCTCGGTGATTGCATCACCTGGCAGAGCTCGAGACTGAGCTCAGGCTGATGCTCCTCTCTGCCAGAGCTCGAAGACTGAGCTCGGTGGTTGCATCGCCTGGCAGAGCTCGAAACTTGAGCTCTGGCGGTGCTACCTCTTGGCAGAGGAGGTTGCACCGCCCAGTCTAGCTCGAAGACTGAGCTCTGGGCGGTTGCACCTCTTGGCTGGGGCGGTTGCACCTCCCAGCCTCGCAGCCCTGGCGGTTGCACCTCCTGGCTGGGGCGGTTGCACCTCCCAACCTCACAGCCCAGGCGGTTGCACCTCCTGGCTGGGGCGGTTGCACCTCCTGGTGCAATCAGGGTCCGAATGGTTCACTCCATTCGGCCCAATTTGAATCTTTTCAGGGGCCCAATTGCCCCAAGATTAAGCTAATGGGATCACCTCCCATTTTCATGCTTAATCATCATGCTAACTACGATTAACTCTAAGACAACTTATGCAGCTCTGCTCCGATGCGTCAATTGCTTCTTCCGGCGAGTTTCCGGCCAACTTCCGTCGATCATCCGATAAACCCTCGGTGATCCTTCTGCGGACATCCGGCATACTCCTGGACTTAGCGACGATCCACTTGGCGAGTTCCGACGAGCTTCGCTTGGCAAGCTTCTGGACTTCTCGGATCTGTTCTCGCTGAACCTCCGACGACCGTCCGAACTTCTGTCGAACTCTCGAACTCCCAACGTGATCATGATCTTGACTCCGGCGCACCACCTGCTGCTTGTCTTACTCTCATCGTAGTTAATCCTGCACACTTATCTCAACACATAGATTAGATAACAAATGACAATTGACTTCATCATCAAAATCCGAGATTCAACAATCTCCCCCTTTTTGATGATGACAATCAATTGATAAAGGAGTTGTCCTTAACTCCCCCTATCTATATTCCATAGTTGAGATAAGTCAACCTTGAATTCAAGACCAAGGAATTCAAGTGACGTATTGATAAGTTAGATCAGTTAAACTTATCAATACTCTCATCATGATGCCCATCATGATGTATCTCTTTAAGATTGATGTCAAAGCATGACATACATCATCAAGTTTGTATGATAGTGTTTGTAACTATTCATCATGTAATAATATAAAGCTACGAAGTACTTTTTACATGATGCACACATTTGAGATTTTCTAGCAAGTTTGCATTTTCTTCACAATATCAAATCAAGACACGATGCAAACTATAGCGCATGTTCACATATCTCTTGGTGATGCAAGGATGGCATAACATTGTTTATAGCATCACTCAAATATTTGCAACTATGACATAGATATGATTATGACAGTTCAGCTATGACATAGTGTTTATCAATTCATGTGTTTCTCTCCCTTTGTCATCAACAAAAAGCATGATAGCATTATCAAGCATATAAAGGAAGTCATGACACATATATCTCTTTATTGTTTTTGCTTGACGGAGGAAAGTCATTTTTCAAAGAGTTTTCATAAGAGTGTATAGGAACATCCCATTTTTAGCATACAAACCGAAACATGAACTTCTTACATGCATTTGGTTAAAAATATTTGTCACATAATTTGCAACATGTTATTTGATCAAGCGTTATCAAGGCATGTAATAGTAATATCATCCGAAAGATAATTTTAACTAGTTAAAGTATTCGGACAATTCAACATTCCTAATTCTCTTCTTATGTAATCAAATTGTTCTTCACATAGGGGTTTTGTGAAGATATTAGCCAGTTGATGTTTGGTATCAATAAACTCTATAGTTACATCATGATTAGTGACATGATCTCGTATAAAGTGATGTCTAATATCAATGTGTTTTGTTCTTGAGTGTTGTATAGGATTTTTAGTTAAGCATATTGCACTCGTGTTATCACATTTAATGGGAATATCTTTAAGATTCACTTTGTAATCTTCTCAAGTGTTTTTCATCCATACAACTTGTGCACAGCATGCACTTGCTGCAATGTATTCAGCTTCGGTTGTTGATAGGGCAACCGAGTTTTGTTTCTTAGATGACCAGGATACAAGGGCATGTCCTAAAAATTGACATGATCCTGATGTGCTTTTTCTGTCTAGTCTACAGCCAGCGAAGTCTGCATCAGCATAAGCTGTTAATTCAAAATTTTCTGATTTTGGGTACCATAATCCTAGATTGGTAGTTCCATTAAGATATCTGAGTATTCTTTTGACTGCTTTGAGATGAGATATCTTAGGGTCTGATTGAAATCTAGCACAGAGTCCTACACTGAACATGATGTCTGGTCTGGTGGCAGTGAGGTAAAGTAAACTTCCTATCATACCCCTATAGGTTTTTTGATCGAAGCTTTCTCTATTCTCATCAATTTCTAACTTAGTGGAGGTGCTCATAGGAGTGTCAATGGCTTTTGAATTATTCATTTTGAACTTCTTTAGCAAACTCACAGCATATTTGGTTTGACTAATAAAGATGCCATGGCTTAGTTGTTTGATTTGTAGGCCTAAGAAGAATGTTAACTCTCCCATTAGACTCATTTCGAATTCATGACTCATAGTTTTCGCAAAGGATTCACAAAGAGATTCATTTGTTGAACCAAAGATAATATCATCAACATAAATCTGAACAATGAGAAAATTATTTTCAAAATTCTTGATAAACAATGTAGTATCAACCTTGCCTTTTATGAAATTATTTTCAATGAGAAAAGAGCTAAGTCTCTCATACCAAGCCCTTGGGGCTTGTTTTAAACCATAGAGAGCTTTAGTTAATCTAAACACATGATTAGGGTAGCCATTATTTTTAAATCCAGGAGGTTGTTCAACATAAACTTCTTCGGAAATGAAACCATTTAGAAAAGCGCTTTTAACATCCATTTGAAATAACTTAAAATTATTGCAACTAGCGTAGGCAAGGAGCATCCTTATGGCTTCCAATCGAGCCACAGGTGCGAAGGTTTCTTCGTAATCGATACCTTCTTCTTGGTTGAAACCTTTGGCCACTAATCTAGCCTTGTTTCTAACCACGATACCATTTTCATCTTGCTTGTTTCTAAAGACCCATTTAGTACCAATTACTAAATGGTCATTTGGCCTAGGAACAAGCGTCCACACCTCATTTCTCTCAAATTGATTTAATTCATCTTGCATTGCGATAATCCATGAATCATCTTTCATGGCTTCATCAACACATTTGGGTTCAATTTGGGAGAGAAAAGCGGCGTTGGCACAAAAGTTTTTAAAAGAAGATCGTGTTTGAACCCCCTTTGATGTGTCTCCTAGGATTAGCTCCTTAGGATGAGCATCTATATACTTCCAATCCTTGGGTAAGGATGTTTTGGAAGTGGATGCATCCAAGTTGCTAGTTGGAGACGGGGTTTCGTTTAAATTCAAGGAATCAAAATTAACATCATCATCAAGATCATTTTTCTTAATTTCTGAAATCTCATTGAAAACAACATGGATGGATTCTTCAATAATTAAGGTTCTTTTATTGAAGATGCGAAAAGCTTTAGAAACCGAAGAATAACCAAGAAAGATTCCTTCATCAGATTTAGCATCGAATTTTCCTAAGTTATCCTTTTCATTCAAGATAAAACACTTACACCCAAAGACTTTAAAATATGAGACATTGGGTTTTTTGTTATTCCATAACTCATAAGGAGTTTTGGTGAGTAAGGGTCTTACTAGGACTCTATTTAAAATATAGCATGCAGTGTTTACAGCTTCGACCCAAAAATATTTGGGTAGGCTATGTTCATTCAACATGGTTCTTGCCATTTCTTGTAAATTTCGATTTTTTCTTTCTACTACCCCATTTTGTTGAGGATTTCTTGGAGTAGAGAAGTTATGGTTGTATCCATTGAGTTCACAGAATTCTTGGAAGTCATGGTTTTGAAATTCTCCACCATGATCACTTCTAATTGACGAAATCATAGATTTCTTCTCATTTTGAACAAGTTTACAAAACTTGGTAAAATATCTAAAGCATTCATTTTTTTGTTTTAAGAAGTAGGTCCATGTATATCTGCTGTAGTCATCAATAATGACAAAGGCGTATTTGCTACCTCCTAGACTCGATGTAGAGATTGGTCCGAACAAGTCCATATGGATCAATTGTAAGGGCCTAGAGGTGCTTATTTGATTCTTAGCTTTGAAGCTACCCCTAGTTTGCTTACCTAATTGGCAAGCATCACATACATTATCTTTGATGAACTTGATATGAGGAATTCCTCTTACAAGTTCTCTTGATGATACTTGAGTGATTAGTTTCATGCTAGCATGACCTAATCTTCTATGCCATAGCCAAGCATCCTCATTCATAACGGCAAAGCACATTTCATCACATAAGTCATTGATGTCAATAGTGTATACGTTGTTCTGTTTTAATGCAATCATAGATATATTTTTGTGTGGTTTTTCAATGATGCAGGCATTAGATTCAAATCTTATAATATATCCTTTATCACATAATTGACTAATGCTCAAGAGGTTATGTTTTAAACCATCAACTAGTAAAACATCTTCAATAGAGAGGTTGGATTTGTTACCTATGATTCCTTTGCCAATGATTTTACCCTTGTTGTTGTCTCCGAAGGTGACATATCCTTCGTCTATGCTAGTGAGCTTAGAGAATTGAGATGGATCTCCGGTCATATGCCTTGAGCATCCACTATCAAGGTACCATTTCTTGCTCCTAGCTTGCGATTGTTTAGTTTTCTACAAGAAAGGATGATGTTTAGGTACCCATTTGCTTTTGGGTGCCTCATAAATAGATCTACATTTTCTATCATGTTGCATAGAGTTTATCATGGTTCCTTTAGGAACCCAAATTAATTTGTTTGGACTTATTTTCTTGAATGGACAACAATGTGTCTTGTGTCCAGATTTGCAACAAAAGTTGCACTTGGTTTGGTGTTGAACATGTAAGATGGGGCCTTTTACAAAGGTAGTTGGATTTCGGTGAGGACTCCTCACAAATCCAATCCCACTTCTTTTGGGAGCATGACCCTTGTTTGTAAGAATCATGTTTAATGACTTGCTACCAACCTCGAATTTCTTCAAGGTGTCCTTAAGTAGCAAGTTTTCTTTTTGTATAGTTTCTAAATCATGACATTTGATACATGAATTTAAACTATCATGATGTTCGACTTTTAACTTATCAAACTCACAAGTAAGATTATCATGTACCTTTTTTAGCAACTTGTATTTTCTATTTATAACTTTGCATTCATCAAATAAATCATGGAAGGCATTTAATAATTCATCGAAAGATAAATCAGCATCTAATAAATCCGTTACCTCCTCTTCGATGGCCATAAAGGCGTAATGAGCAACTTGCTCGGTGTTGGACTCCTCTTCCTCAGATGCGCTCGAATCATCCCATGTTGCTTGGAGCGCCTTCTTCTTTGTTGTTCTTTTCTTGACTTGGGGACAATCACTTTTGTAGTGTCCCGGCTTTTTACATTCGTAGCAGATCACTTGGTCCTTCTTGGGTTCAAGTTTATTTTTCACATCGTTTTTAAACTTGTTTCTTTTGAAGAATTTCTTAAACTTTCTTGTCAAAAGTGCCAAGTCATCATCACAGTCCTCATCACTTGAGTTTTCTCTCAAGTGGCATTCAGAAGTTTTAAGTGTCATATCCTTCCTGTTCTTTGGAAGGATGTCTTCTTGCTCTTCATGAGCTTTGCAAGTCATTTCGTAGGTCATTAATGACCCGATTAGTTCTTTAAGAGGGAAGTTGCGCAGATCCTTTGCCTCTTGAATGGCAGTGACTTTAGGATCCCAACTTTTAGGAAGGGATCTTAGTATTTTATTTACGAGTTCAAAATCCGAAAAACTTTTTCCGAGTCCTTTTAGACCGTTGACGACATCCGTGAAACGGGTAAACATGTCGCCAATGGTTTCACTCGGTTTCATTCGGAAAAGTTCAAAAGAATGCAGCAACAGATTGATTTTTGACTCTTTCACTCTACTTGTGCCCTCGTGGGTCACTTCAAGTGTGTGCCAAATATCAAAAGCAGTTTCGCAAGTTGACACACGATTAAACTCATTTTTATCAAGTGCGCAAAATAAGGCATTCATAGCCTTTGCATTAAGAGCGAAAGCCTTCTTCTCCAAATCGTTCCAATCGATCATTGGAAGAGAAGATTTTGAAAATCCATTTTCAACAAGGTTCCATAGTTCAAAATCCATAGAAATAAGAAAGATCCTCATTCGGGTCTTCCAGTAAGTGTAGTCCGTTCCACTGAACATGGGTGGACGTGTAATCGAATGCCCCTCTTGGTTTCCGGCGTATGCCATCTCTCTTGGGTTTTAATCCTTTAGAGAGTTAACCTTGCTCTGATACCAATTGTTAGGATCGAGAGCACTAAGAGGGGGGGGGGTGAATTAGTGCAGCGGAAATCTTACAGTGATTAAAAACCAAAAGCTGCGTTCGTTCAAAAACTATTATGATGCAAAAGCAAATTCTCAGTTTGTATCTAAGTGCAGTTTGCGTCTAAGCGCAGATTGCGTCTAAGCGCAGTTTTGCGTCTAAGCGCAGTTTACGTCTAAACTCAGATTTACGCCTAAACACAGTTTTACGTCTAAACGCAGATTTACGTCTAAACGCAAATTTACGTCTAAACGCAGATTTACGTCTGAACGCAGATTTACGTCTAAACTCAGATTTACGTCTTAAACTCAGATTTACGTCTAAACGCAGATTTACGTCTAAACGCAGATTTACGTCTAAACGCAGTTTTACGTCTAGACACAGATTTACGTCTAAACTTTGAAACTTGTTTGTATACTCGCAGAAGGCAGTATGCAGTTGAAATCAAGACATAAACGTGAACTGAGATCTGATGATTGAGCGAGGAAAGCCGATTTACGTCTGAATGCAGTTTTACGTCTAAATGTTGAAACTCGTTCGTAAAATCGTAGAGGACAGATTGCAGTTATCAATAGGATTAAAATGTAAGTGTGAACTGCAAAGAAGCTCGTTCGTAAAAGCACGGAAAACAGTTCTGCAGAATCAAACGTAAACGTAAACTGTAATGTATGAAAATACGAATTTACGTCTGAATGCAGATTCGGAAGAACAGCACTTAGAACTTGTTCGTGAAAGCGCAGAGAGCAGTAGTAATGAGGGAGGTTTGCAGTAATGATAAAGTGCTCGAAAATAAACGCAAACCAGAGATTTAGAGTGGTTCGGTCAGCCTTGACCTACTCCACTTTTGGCTTCCTCCACCGATGAGGTTGCCGACGTCAACTAGGTGCCTTTCTTCAATGGGCGAAGGCCAAACTGCCCTTTTACAATTTCTCTCCTTTTGACAGGCTCAGGAGACAACCTTTACAGACCTTTCTCTCCTCACTTTACAACTGAAAACTTGAAGAACAGAAGGAGGAGACTTAAAGGCTTTACAACACTTTTGAGCTCTTAGAATCACAGAAAAGATCAAGATTTCGGTGTAGGTCTGTGTCTTTTCAGTGCTGAATGGGTGGGGTATTTATAGGCCCCAACCCAATTCAAAATTTCGAGCTCAAAATGATCAAATCGATCAAATCCCAGAATTCTGGGATCAGGCGGTTGCACCTCTTGACTGGAGAGGTGGCACCGCCTGGCAGAGCTCGAAGACTGAGCTCAGGCGATTGCTCCTCTCTGCCTGAGCTCGAAGACTGAGCTCGATGGTTGCATCACCTGGCAGAGCTCGAAGACTGAGCTTGGTGGTTGCATCACCTGGCAGAGCTCGAAATCTGAGCTCGGTGGTTGCATCACCTGCCAGAGCTCGAAACTGAGCTCAGGCTGATGCACCTCTCTGCCAAAGCTCGAAGACTGAGCTCGGTGATTGCATCACCTGGCAGAGCTCGAGACTGAGCTCAGGCTGATGCTCCTCTCTGCCAGAGCTCGAAGACTGAGCTCGGTGGTTGCATCGCCTGGCAGAGCTCGAAACTTGAGCTCTGGCGGTGCTACCTCTTGGCAGAGGAGGTTGCACCGCCCAGTCTAGCTCGAAGACTGAGCTCTGGGCGGTTGCACCTCTTGGCTGGGGCGGTTGCACCTCCCAGCCTCGCAGCCCTGGCGGTTGCACCTCCTGGCTGGGGCGGTTGCACCTCCCAACCTCACAGCCCAGGCGGTTGCACCTCCTGGCTGGGGCGGTTGCACCTCCTGGTGCAATCAGGGTCCGAATGGTTCACTCCATTCGGCCCAATTTGAATCTTTTCAGGGGCCCAATTGCCCCAAGATTAAGCTAATGGGATCACCTCCCATTTTCATGCTTAATCATCATGCTAACTACGATTAACTCTAAGACAACTTCTGCAGCTCTGCTCCGATGCGTCAATCGCTTCTTCCGGCGAGTTTCCGGCCAACTTCCGTCGATCATCCGATAAACCCTCGGTGATCCTTCTGCGGACATCCGGCATACTCCTGGACTTAGCGATGATCCACTTGGCGAGTTCCGACGAGCTTCGCTTGGCAAGCTTCTGGACTTCTCGGATCTGTTCTCGCTGAACCTCCGACGACCGTCCGAACTTCCGTCGAACTCTCGAACTCCCAATGTGATCATGATCTTGACTCCGGCGCACCACCTGCTGCTTGTCTTACTCTCATTGTAGTTAATCCTGCACACTTATCTCAACACATAGATTAGATAACAAATGACAATTGACTTCATCATCAAAATCCGAGATTCAACAATATCATCATAAAATCATGCATAATCAAAATTTCTATGTACATCATCTCAAGCATGATTGTTATTATATTTCTCCTCCTTTGTCATCAACAAAAAGGAGAAGTGCATCTAGCTAGATAAGATAAAGTTAATACGACAAAGATAAACATAAACATAAACATAAAGTATCATTCAATCTTTACTTCAATCTTTAAATTATGACAAAGATAAAGTATCATTCTTAATTCAATATGTTTGTGCATTATTATAGTTTCAAATTAAAACATGCACAATTTCAAAACCTTACCTTTCATCCTTACTTCATGCATGATACCAAAAATAAATCATCACTATAAGCATATCATACATGATACTCAAGCATTCATGATATATCATTTCAGGCATAACATTCATGATGCTAATATATTAAAATTTTTAAGCATTTATCTCTTCATGCATTAAATCAACATTTTGACATTAAAATTTTAAGTATTTTTTATACATGATAACAAACATTCATCATTTATTTTCTCCCCCTTTGTCATAAGCAAAAAAGAGAATCATTCAACAATGCAAGTGTTTAAAAGCATGTCAAATAAGTTTTACACCAATTTATCCAAGTTAGCAAAACTATATCCCTTAATGTGCAAGCTTGCAAGTTTTGTCTTTCTTAACAATATGCTTTTTGAGATATGCACACTAGCAATTTTTTCTCCCCTTTTTCATAGGCAAAAAGAGAGGAATAACACAAAGATGTAAATATTCAAGTCATCACATAGAAGATATCAAGAAAAATTTAGTGAAGAGATATACTTCATGAATACAAGGAATTATACAAAAAAAAATCATATCACGAAAGATGAGATCATGTGAATACCAAAAGACATGATTCATTTTGACAAATCTCCTCTTAAATAATCAAAAGAAAATCTTAGGAGATCAAATAGTAAAAGATCTTAAAAAAAAATTGAAGTCATGAATTCCAAAAAAGATATTCTCTTTAGTAAATCACAAAAGAAAACATGGGAGAAAAATATTTCAATTCATGCATAAGAAATCTTCAATCATCAAGATCATGATTTCGATAAAACTCATTCAAACCTAAATCATCAAAATCACTTTAATAGTTCAAGAGATTCATAAAATAACATAAATAGATTAATTAATTTAAAAAAAAATTGATAAAATAGAGAAAAAGAAATTTTCAAGAAAAATGCTTTCCTCTTTTTAGTCGTTTCAATTTAAGTGATTTGATTTCTTACAAGCATATCCAAGTTTTTATGCTAAATCAAAACATGCATCATCATTTAAAACCAAAAGACAAAGACAAGGTTCATCACAAAAATTACCAAGACTTCAAATCATCATGCATAATTAAATCATTAAGCATGGTACCAAAACTTTTAACATTTTTATTACGTCTTACATCATTATGCATCATTAAATCATCAAACATAATTTCATTAAACATAAAGTATTTTCAATCAAAATCATTTTGTTTGTAATGCATTTTTCTTCCTAAATGAATCTAACTTTTCATACTTAGTGCTAGGAGTTAACATGCAATTGTCATGCCCAAATTTTAATTATTATTATTTCAAAATCACTAGAATGAGAAGCATGATATTTTTTTAAATTTTTTACTAACTTATTTAAAAATAACTCATGAAAAACATCAAATAATTTTAAAATAAGGTAAAGGAGATTCGTTTGAGTTGTTTACCTCATTGTCGAGAGTCATCAAAGCAAAGTTTGCCACTTCGTCTTTTATCGGTTTGCCCTAAGTTTATTTTTATTTTTTGATTCTTGTTTTATGAACTTTTTAAATTTTATTGTTAGGAGTTTAAGATCATCTTGATCATCATTATCACCGTCACTTGAGTTTTCTCTCAAGTGGTCTTTTTTTGTTCTAAGTGTCAAATCCTTTCTATTCTTTAGAAGGTTGTTCTTATGTTCATCAAGTTCATCACATGCCTTGCATGTCATTTCATATATCATTAATGACCCGATAAGTTCTTCAAGAGCAAGGTTATTTAGGTCCTTTGCTTCTTGTATTGCTGTCACTTTTGAATCCTAACTCTTTGGAAGGGATTTTAATATCTTGTTAACAAGTTTAAATTAGAAAAACTTTCACCAAGTGTTTTTAGACCATTGATGATATTCGTAAATCGGATGTACATGTCTCCAATGGTCTCACTTGGTTTCATACGAAACAATTCAAAATCATACATCAAAAATTTGATTTTTGAATCTTTAACTTTACTAGTGCCTTTATATGTGATTTCAAGAGTATGCTAAATCTCATAAGCTGTTTCATAAATAGAAACTTGATTGAATTCATTTTTATCTAAGGCGCAAAATAGAGCGTTCATAGCTCTAGCATTTAAAGAAAATATTTTCTTCTCTAGATCAATCCATTCATTCATTCATTGGTCTAGAGGGTTTTTGAAAGTTAATTTCAATAATACTCTATAAATTTAAATCTAAAGAAAACAAGAAAACTCTCATTCGAGTTTTCCAATATATGTAGTCCATCCCATTGAACATAGGAGAACGAATGATAGAGTGACCCTCTTGAAAGCCGAAAAGAGTAATTTCTCTTAGTTGTTAAACCAAATGAGAAAAAATATGGCTCTGATACCAACTGTTAGGATCGAGTCGACACTAGGGGGGTGAATTAGTACAGCGATAAAAATTACGTTGAGTCAAAAAACTTTCGTTCGATAAAATCAATTTGAAAAGATGTTAAACTTTAAGGCATACAGAAGCATAGTAAAAGTAAAGTAGTTTGCAATGAAAGTAAAGAGCAAAATAGAAATGCAAACCGGATTTTTATAGTGGTTCGGTTGTCGTGACCTATATCCACTCCCGATTCCTCTTCACTCGAGGCAATTAGCTTTCACTACTGATCTTCTTTTAACAGGCGAAGATCAACTACCCTTTTACACCCCTCTTCTCCTTTTCATAGGTATAGGAGACAACTTTTTACAAGCACTCACTCCTCCCTAAATAGAATTCTAAACTTTAGGACTAGAGGAGGGGATTTCTTAAGTGATTACTACAACGTTTTTCCACTTTTAAGTTCTCTATGCTTGTGTATGTTAACTAGGGATGAGAGGGGTATTTATAGGCCTCAAGTGGATTTAAACTTGGAGGCTATGAGTGTCTCATCCCCGGTTTTCGGGGTACTAGCGGTACCACCACCTATAACACTTACATTGGGCAGTACCATTGTCCGATCTAGTAGTATCACCACTTGGGAGACTGTGTCTGGTGGTACCACCACCTAATAGTCTCGGAGTGGGTGGTACCACTACCCAGACTGGCGATACCGCCACTTGACACTGTTAGGATCGGAGCGGCACTAAGAGGGGTGGGTGAATTAGTGCAGTGGATTAAAACTTTGGTTTTAGAAAAATCTTTCGTACGATAAGAACGGAACTTGAAAAGCTTAACTTGAAAGCGTATTCTTAAAGTTGCGTAGCAAAGGTAATAAGGAACTAAAGCATGTAAGAAGTGTTAGGATCGGAGCGGCACTAAGAGGGGGGGGTGAATTAGTGCAGCAGATTAAAACTTCGGTTTTAGAAAATCTTTCGTACGATAAGAACGGAACTTGAAAAGCTTAACTTGAAAGCGTATTCTTAGAGTTGCGCAGCAAAGGTAATAAGTAACTAAAGCATGTAAGAAGGTTTGCAGTAATGTAAACAGCGACAATGAAAAGCAAACCAGAGATTACGCCGATTTTAGCGTGGTTCGGTCAAATGACCTACATCCACTTGCGAGGCCCCTCTTCGATGAGGCTCCCACCTTCCACTAGCAAATCTCTTGAAATGGAAGGGTAAATACCTCTCTTACAACCTTTTACAAGCAGTTCAACCTCTTACAAATTTTCAATAAGAAAGGAGGAGAACTCTCTAGCAAATTGAAAACAAGACTTGCTAAGACTTTTCTCTCAATCAAAATGCTTCTCAAAAGTTATTTTCTCTGTTGAGAATTGGGGGGTATTTATAGACCCCAAGAGGATTCAAATTTGATCTCTAAAATTTGAATTCCCTTGAGTTCCCGAGGCTAGCGGTGCCACCGCCTGTCGACCGTTGCACTGGCGGTGCCACCGCCCGACTTCTCGGGTGCTGGGCGGTGCCACCGCCAGACCCTTACAGCTTACTAGTTTGGGCTCCAAACTTGGCCTAAACCAATCCAAACTCGGGCCCAATTGGCCCCTACTTGAGTTATAGGATTAACACCTAATCCTAACCCTAAGTAACGTGCTAACTACGAATTTAAAGATATTTTCTAAGCTATTACAAAGTCTGCAAGTCAAGACTTCTTTCGACGAGCTTTCGGCGAACTTCCGGCGGTCTTCCGACAAACTCTCGGAAACCATTCTACGGACTCCCGACAAGCTCGTAGACTTCACGATTTGATCTCGGCGAGTTCCAATGAGCTTCTTTGGCAAGCTCCGATCTTTCTCGGTGAGCTCCGTGAACTTCTGACGAACCTTTTGGCGAGCTTCCGAAAAACCCTTCGGCAAGCTCCCTACTCATTCTCGGCTAGTTCCGGCAGCATTCCCGACGAACCTTCGGACTTCCATCGAACTCTCGAACTCCCAACGAATCCTTCGTGCTTGACTCCGGCACTTTGTTTCGCTTTATGTCTTCATCGTTATCGTAGTTAATCCTGCACACACAAGCCAAAACTCTACTCCGATCTAGACAATTTTTACAACGCGAATTGACATTCTGTTGCCCGGCACGTCATTGGTTGGCACTTCGTCAGATTCTTCGGTGCATCGTCCTCTCTTGCGGCTTGTTGCCCAATCGGTGGTTGACCTCCGCAACCCCAATATCCTTGGCGCAATTCCGCTCTTGGCCCAATGTCCGACGTCCGAACCCTTCTGTCATCCAATATCCTAACGTGATCTCCTCCGGCGCAACGTCAATTCCTCCTGCGTTAACTGTCTAATCCTGATCGAGTAGACCTACATTACACAAAATGCAGTTAAACATCTAAATCAAATCTGACTTTGGGCCCAATGGCTTAATTTTAGCCCAAACCAAATCTGACTTTGGGCCCAGTTGGCCCCTAACCAGGATAGGATTATCTCTTAATCCTAATACTAATTACAAGTGAACTACATAACAAAACACATCCTAAGCAAGTTTTCAACCGCGAACGTCGAGTCTTGTTCCAGCGAGCTTTCCAACGAACTTTCTTCCGACGGACTCCCATCAAGCTCCCGAACTTGTGATGACTTTAACGAGTAGCCGAGCCTTCTCGGTGATCTCCGTGAACCTCCGACAATCTCTTCAGCGAACTTCCAAAAATTCCGACAGGTTCCCGATTTCTTCTCGGTTGGTTCCGGCAACATCTCCGACGATTCTTCGGACTCTTAAACGTCCATTGAACTTGACTCCGGTATCCTTACTTTATGTTTTCTGGTTATCGTAGTTAATCCTGCACACTTAACTCAATAATATGGATTAGATCAATTAACCCACCAATTGATTATATCATCAAAATTCGAGATTCAACAATCTCCCCCTTTTTGATGATGACAATCAATTGATGACGGAGTTAAACATAACTCCCTCTATCTATATGCCATATTATGAGAAGATAAAAAACACTTGAATTCCATCCCATTGGATTCAAGCATAACCCGATAAGTTCTAACCGTAGAGCTTATCGTGATCCTCATTAAACAATAGTAAGTACGAAACTTCGATGAAAATCATAAGTTAAATGAAAAGGGACGAATTTTACTACGATAAAAGATAAAGATTTTCAATATAAATTTCCTGATATAGATGTAAGGCATGCTTTCAATATGATCAATCAATCTTATGATATTTTCAAGGATTTTGCAAGGCATATAAGACATTCATATCACACAAGTTTTTGTAATTCATATAAGTCATGCTATCGTTATGGTGTAAGTCATCACTTAGTCATCACTTCTCCCCCTTTGTCATCAACAAAAAGAGACAAGCCAGCTAATTGATGATCATAGAAAAAAGGTTTAGCATTTAATAGTAAACAAAGTTCATCATTCAAATTTGCCAGAAATAGTTTATCCAAAAGAAATCATCATTTATGCAGATCAAAACAGTAAGGAAGGATCAGTTATCGTTCAATCGATGACAAACTTTGAACTTGTTATTAAAAGCAAACAGAACAGAATAAAAAGATACATCAATTTAATCCTTAGGAGGTAATCCACAGTGCTGATACATGATATCTATTTTTTCATTCATTTGTCGTAGTGTCTTCAAAATTTCAACTTGTTGATTTTGAATTTGTTCTTGCTGTGATTTGATCTGAGACAGTTCCGCCATAATGAGATCTTCAGAGGAGGAAACAGGAGCTGAAGGTGCTGCGCCAAAGGGACTAGGAGGAGGAGATTCATTTCCCATAAGAATTGGTGTTTCGGGGTGTTCTATTGGTGGAGGAATTGGATCCGTCCTTCTAGGCTGCCTAACCCATATGCCATTGCTAAAAGTGCACCTAAGTCTTTTCAGTAGGTTTTTATTTATTATGTTATATCGATCATTTTGAATAGATTCTTCATCGGGTGGGATGCAAATGTCATAGGCATGAAGAAATCTAGTGATTAACCTCCCATATGGCAACATAGTATCTTTAGCCATAATATCCTGCATGTGTTGTCGAATTGAGTACCCAAAACAATTATGCTGACCGGTCATAATCCAATACATGGTACTTATCTCTATTTGACTTATTTCGTCAAGATGAAATTGTTTGGGGAATATGATGCTTGTGATAATGTGATGAAGAATTTTAGAGTTGAAAGGCAGTAAGTTTTCACAGCTCTTGGGTAGGAAGTCAAGGTTTGGATTTGCAAAAATTGTTTCTACGGCTTCGGTATAGGTTGCTCCTATTGTGTTGACGTCCCATTTACCTTTAAAATAGTATCCCCTATCTTTTTCAGTTATGCCAATTAGCTCACAAATAGTGCTGTCAAATATTCTAATGGGTGTTCCTAGAAGGTAAGTGCTTACGCTATCGTTGTCCTCATATAGGTTGGCATAGAACAATCTAACTAATCGCAGATAGATTGGTTCATCTATTTGTAGTAGAGGTAGAGCTTCTAGGTGTGCAAACCACCTAATGGGTTCTAAGTCCTCTAGGTCATCCAGATCAACGTATTTTCCCTTATGGATACATCGTCTTTCAAATTTTGGAAAACTAAGGGCTATCTCTTTTGATCTAAAAAGATCATGGTCAAATGAATCTCCTTCAATCCTTTTTCCTTTTGATCTCTTAGGAGCCATTATCTAGACAAGGTGATGATGAAATTGTGAAAAATAAGCAAGGGAAAGAGAAAAGAAAAGAGGGAATGGGATACCAAAAAGAGGGATTTCAAGTGTTACCTTATGGAGATTATGTTGAGAGATGGAAAGCTTGGACCACCAAGAATCCTTCTCCAATGCTTCTAAGAGTTAGAATGAGGGTTAGAGGGAATGGGAGAGGGTTTTGAGAGCTCTTTCTTCGGGTTGGGGGCGGTGTCACCGCCGGCCCTAACCCCTCAGGTTAATAAGGGTCGCTCGGTCGGTGCCACCGCCAAACCGAGCGGTGTCACCGCCTGGCGCCCGAGCGCTCAGGAGGTGCAACCGCCGGATCTGGCGGTGCCACCGCTGGCATCCCGCGGAGGAAAGAAAAAAAAAATTTCTTCCTCCCTTTTGTTTAGCTTCTTCCCTCAAGATAATAATTTATACTTTAATGGATCATTTTGAATTGAAGAAGAAGGAAGAAATCAAATCCACAAAAGAAAGGAAAAGGACGAGTCATTTTTCGTGAAGCTCATTTTAGGGACAATTTAACATGCCTAATTCCCTTCTAATGAATTCAAATTGATCTTCATTCAAAGCTTTTATAAATATATCTGCTAATTGATGCTTTGTGTCAATGAATTCTAGAACAACATCATTGTTAAGGACATGATCGTGTATGAAATGATGCCTAACGTCGATGTGCTTAGTTCTAGAGTGCAGAGTTGGATTTTTAGTAAGACATATGGCACTAGTATTATCACATTTTATGGGAATGTTTTTAAAGTGAATTCCATAGTCTTCTAATGTATTTTTCATCCAAATGACTTATGTACAGCATGCACTTGCAGCAATGTATTCGGCTTCCGCCGTAGATAGTGCAACTGAATTTTGTTTCTTGGAAGTCCAAGAAACAAGTGCATGTCCTAAAAATTGGCATGTTCCGGATGTACTTTTTTTATCTATCCTGCATCTGCCAAAATCGACATCTGCATAAGCTATTAGATCGAATTTTTCAGATTTTGGATACCACAATCCTAAATTTGGAGTTCCTTTAAGATACCTAAATATTCTTTTAACACTCTTCAGATAAGATAATTTATGATTAGATTGAAACCTAGCGTAAAGTTCTACACTAAACATAATATCTGGTCTAGTCGCAGTGAGGTAGAGTAGACTACCTATCATTCCCCTATATGTTTTTTGATCGAAATTTTCACTATTTTCATCCATATCTAACTTAGTCGCAGTACTCATATGGGTGTTTATTGCTTTTGAATTATCCATGTTAAATCGTTTTAACAATTATAATGTATATTTGGATTGGTTAAGAAATATACCATCACTAAGTTGTTTGATTTGTAATCCTAAAAAGAAAGTTAATTCACCCATTAAACTCATTTCAAATTCATGACTCATACATTTGGCAAATGATTCACATAGTGATTCATCCGAAGAGCCAAAAATAATATCGTCAACATAAATTTGCACAATAAAAAAATTATTTTCAAAATGTTTGATAAACAATGTAGTATCAACCTTGCCTTTGGTAAAATTATTTAAAATAAGAAAGGAACTAAGCCTTTCATACCAAGCTCTAGGAGCTTGTTTCAAGCTATAGAGAGCTTTAGTCAATTTGAATACATGATTAGGAAGAAGAGAATTTTTAAATCCGGGAGGTTGTTCGACATATACTTCTTCGGAAATAAAACAATTCAAGAAAGCACTTTAGACATCCATTTGAAATAGTTTAAAATTATTACTACTAGCATAGGCAAGGAGCATCCTTTTGGCTTCTAATCGAGCCACGGGAGCGAAGGTTTCTTCGTAATCGATACCTTCTTCTTGGTTGAAACCTTTGGCCACTAATCTAGCCTTGTTTCTAACCACGATACCATTTTTGTCTTGCTTGTTTCTAAAGACCCACTTAGTACCTATGACTAAGTGGTCACTTGGTCTAGGAACAAGCTTCCATACCTCATTCCTCTCAAATTGGTTCAATTCTTCTTGCATTGCAATGACCCAAAAATCATCTTTTAAGGCTTCGTCAATGCATTTAGGTTCAATTTGAGAAAGGAAAGCGGCGTTAGCACAAAAATTCTTGAAAGAAGAATGAGTTTAAACCCCTTTTGTTGTATCTCCTATAATTAGCTCCTTTGGATGAGCATCTACATACTTCCATTCTTTGGGTAAAGAAATTTCGGAAGAAGATGCATTCAAATGGCTATTTTGAGGAGGGGGTTCGTTTAAATTTAAGGTTTAAACTAAATGTGATGAAGATGCATTCAAACCTTAAACTAAATTTAAGGTTTGAGGAGGGGGTCCGAAGAAGTATAGTTTAGCTCCATATACGAAATGTGATGAACTAGAAATACTTTAAAAAGAAAACTTACTACTAAAGGAAACCTTAAGAAAATTTAAGGTTAGTAGCAAGTCCTTGAATATGATCCTTGTCAACAAGGGTCACGTTCATAGAAAGGCAGAATTGGATTTGTGAGTAGCTCTCACCAAAATCTAACCACCTTTGTTAAAGGCCCTACTTTGCATGTTTCATCCCAAAACAAATGCAACTTTTGTTGCAAATTTGGGCATATAGCTTATAATTGTCCATTCAAGAAATATAGTCCACATAAATTGATTTGGATTCTTAAAAGAACCTCAAATGGCTCAATGCAATATGATAAACTATGTAGATTGATTTTAAGGTGCCCAAGGTCAAATGGGTACCTAAAAATCATCTCTTTTTGTAGGAAAATATACCATCACAATCTAGGAGCAAGAAATGGTACCTTGATAGTAGATGCTCAAGGCATATGACCAGAGATCCATCTCATTTCTCTAAGCTCACTAGCCTAGATGAAGGATATATCACATTCGGAGATAACAACAAGGGTAAAATCATTAGCAAAGGAACCATAGGTAATAAATCTAACCTTCTTATTGAAGATGTATTATAAGTTGATGGTTTAAAGCATAACCTTTTGTGTATTAGTCAATTATGTGATAAAGGATATATCATTAGATTTGAATCTAATATGTGTATTTTTGAAAAACCATACAAAAACATATCTATAATTGCCCTGAAACAAAATAATATATACACTATCGAGATTAATGATCTTTGTAATGAAATGTGCTTTTCGGTTTTGAATGACGATACTTGGCATTAGCAGAGGAGATTTGGTCATTCTAGCATGAAACTAGTCTCTCAAATTTTATTTAAAAAAATTGTAAGAGGAATTCCTCGTATCAAGTTCGTCAAAGATAATGTGTGTGATACATATTAACTTAAAAAATAAATAAAAGGTAGCTTCAGACCTAAGAACCAAATAAGCACCTCTAGACCTTTGCAATTGATCCATATGGACTTATTCGGACCAATTGCTACATCAAGCTTAGGAGGTAGTAAATACGCATTTGTCATCATGGATAATTATAGTAGATACACATGGACTTATTTTTTGACACACAAAAGTGAATGCTTTAGGTATTTCTCTAAGTTTTATAAACTTGTTCAAAATGAAAAGGGTTTTATGATTTCATCAACTTGAAGTGGTCACGGTGGTGAATTTCAAAACCATGATTTCCAAGAATTTTGTGAATCTAATGGATACAACCACAACTTCTCTACTCCAAGAAATCCTTAACAAAATGGAGTAGAAAGAAAGAATAGAAACTTACAAGAATGACAAGAACCATGTTAAACGAACATAGCCTACCCAAATATTTTTGAACCGAAGCCGTAAATACTGCATGCTATATTATGAATAGGGTTCTAGTAAGACCACTACTTTTCAAGACTCCTTATGAGTTGTGGAACAACAAAACACCCAACGTTTTATACATTAAAGTTTTTGGATGTAAATGTTTTATTATGAATGAAAAAGATGCCTTAGGTAAATTTGATACAAAATCCAATGAAGGAATTTTTCTTAGCTATTCTTTTGTTTCTAAAGCATTTTATATCTTTAACAAAAGAACTTTGATTATAGAAGAATCTATTTATGTTATTTTTAATGAAGTTTCCAAAGTTAAGAAAAATGATTTTGATGATGATGTTAATTTTGATTCTTTGAATTTAAATGAAACCCTTTCTCCATCTAGCAATTTAGATGTATCTTCTTCCGAAACATCCTTACCTAAGGATTGGAAGTATGCAGATGCTCATCCTAAGGAGCTAACCATAGGAGACACATCTAAAGGGGATCAAACTCATTCCTCTCTTAAGAATATTTGTGCAAACACCGCTTTTCTCTCCCAAATTGAACTTAAATGCATTTATGAGGCCTTAAAAGATGATTCATGGGTCATCGCAATGCAAGATGAGTTAAATTAATTTGAGAGAAATGAGATGTAGAAGCTTGTTTCGAGGCCAAATGATCATTTAGTTATTGGTACTAAATGGGTCTTTAGAAATAAGCAAGATGAACTTAGTATCATGGTTAGAAAGAAGGCTAGATTAATAGCCAAAGGTTTCAACCAAGAAGAAGGGATCAATTATGAAGAGACCTTCGCTCCTATGGCACGATTAGAAGCCATAAGGATGCTCCTTGCCTATGCTAGTAGTAATAATTTTAAGTTGTTTCAAATGGATGTTAAAAATACTTTTTTTAATGGCTTTATTTCTGAAGAAGTTTATGTTGAACAACCTCCTAGATTTGAGAATGATAATCTCCCTAATCATGTGTTTAAATTGACTAAAGCTTTCTATGGTTTAAAACAAGCCCCAAGGGCTTGGTATGAGAGACTTACCTCTTTTCTTATTTTAAATAATTTCTCTAAAGGCACGGTTGATACTACATTGTTTATCAAAAATTTTAAAAATAATTTTCTTATTGTTCAAATTTACGTTGATGATATAATTTTCGGTTCCACGAATGAATCTTTATGTGAGTCATTTGCTAAAAGTATGAGTCTTGAATTTGAAATGAGCTTGATGGGAGAATTAACCTTCTTTTTAGGCTTACAAATCAAACAACTAAGTAATGACATCTTTCTTAGTCAAACAAAATATGCTTTAGATTTGTTAAAAAGGTTTAATATGGATAGCTCAAAAGCTATCAATACTCCCATGAGTACCTCTACTAAGTTAGACAATGATGAAATTGGAGAAAGCTTTGATCAAAAAGCTTATAGAGGTATAAGAGGAAGTCTACTATATCTCACCGCAACTAGACCGGATATCATGTTTAGTATAGGTCTTTGTGCTAGGTTTCAATCTAATCCTAAGATATCTCATCTTAAAGCAGTTAAGAGAATTCTTAGATATCTTAAAGGTATCACTAATCTAGGATTATGGTATTCCAAAATCTGATAACTTTAAACTAATTGCATATGCTGATGCGGATTTTACTGGATATAGATTAGATAGAAAAAGCACATTCGGAACATGTCGATTTTTAGGACATACACTTGTTTCTTGGTCATCAAAGAAACAAAACTCGGTTGCACTATCTACAATCGAAGCTTAGTACATTATAGCTAGTGCATGCTATGCACAAGTTGTGTGGATGAAAAACACTTTAGAGGATTATAAGATTCATCTTAAAAACATTCTCATAAAATGCGATAACACAAGTGCAATATGTTTAACAAAAAATCTCATTCAACACTCTAGAACTAAACATGTTGATATTATGCATCACTTTATACGAGATCATGTTAATAATCATGATGTAATTCTAGAGTTTATTGATACAAAACATCAATTAGCCGATATTTTTACAAAGCCTTTAAGTGAAGAACAATTTGATTTTATTAGAAGAGAATTAGGAATATTAATTTGTCCGAATGCATGAATTTAATGTACATCTTTTCCGGACTATCTTTCACTTAATGTATTCCTTGAATGGAGCTTTCATGAGTCTATGCCATATCAAGTTTACTTCATACCCTTGCTCCATCACTTAATGATTTTTGATACACTCAATCACTCCATGGATTTCATTGACAAATGCATCTCTCATGGGTTTACCTCTTGTGAATTTTTTAAGAAATAGATTTGACTTATGAATTTCTTTTTCATATGACGCTTCTTAGTCTTCTCATGAAAAATGAATTTTATAAATGGATATCTTGATCCTTGAAAGATAAATTTTTAATATGAGATAAACACTTGCAAGAGTGAGGAGTTGATTTCACATGAATATCTTGATCCTTATGAAAATTGAAGCATGATTTAATGAAACTCTTTTATCATTTTTAACTTAATTCAAATCATTTCACAAAGTTGGTTCTTAATGGATTTCCTCTTTACTTTCCTTCTTCATGCTAAGTTTTGATGAAACAAAAAAGAGGGGGAGGGGGGGGGGGGGAGAAGTTGAAGGAAGCTATCTCTTTAATATTTATAACTTTTAATGTAAGAACTTTTGAATGATACCATGTCAGGAATGCTTGAAATATAATTGATATACAAATTGAAATATGGCATAAATTTTTACCACACTTGCATTGTTGAATCATTCTTCTTTTTATTGATGACAAAAGGGGAGAAATAATACCAAAATATGGTAAATTGATGACAAATGTATGCCATGTATTTCATCATATATACTTGAAATGTTTGCTTGATAAATTTCTTTCATAAGATACCTAGAGCTTAACTTGCTATTTAATAAATTGATATCTTACCATAGAATGACGAATTGCTATCTTTGTCATCTTTTATATTTGAAATATCATACTTGAAAATGGATGTCATGCTTTGACATCATTTTGAGAATGTTAGATCATGATAGGAATCATGATGTGTGTATTGATAAGTTTAAATAAACTTAACTTATCAATTTATTTCTTGAATTCAAAGGCCTTGAATTCAAGAATGCCTTTTCTCAAGTATGGCATATAGATAGGGGGAGTTAAGGTTAACTCCATCATCAATTAATTATTATCGTCAAAAAGGGGGAGATTGTTGAATCTCGGATTTTGATGATGAAGTCAATTGTAAATTGTTTGATCTAATCTATATATTGAGAAAAGTGTGCAAGATTAACTACAATAGCAGTAAGACATAAAGCAGGTGTTGTGCCAGAGTCAAGATCGAGATCTCATTGGGAGTTCGAGAGTTCGTTGGAAGTCTGGACATTCATCGGAAGTTCTGCCGGAACCAACCGAGAAGTCCAAGAGCTTCCCGGATTAACTATGTTACCAAAGAAGCTTGTCAAAACTTGCCAAAAAGATCGTCATAAAGTCCAAGAGCTTACCGGGAGTCCGTCGGAGCATTGTCGAGAGTTCGTCGAATGTTCACCGGAAGTACGCCAGAAGTGCAATTAACGCACCGGAACAAGAATAGCTGTGATCATGTCTTAATTATCATAGTTAGAGCATAAATTAAGTTAGGATTGGGAGGTAATCCCACTAACTTAGTTAGGGGCCAACTAGGCCCTTAACAGGGCTGATTTGGGCTGGTTTGAATAGCCCAATCAAACCCTGAAAACATGGCCAGTGGTGGCACCACCAGGGCCGGCGGTGGCACTGCCTAGAAGACCCAGTCTCCTAGGTGGTATGGGCAATGGTACCACCGGTAGTTTTTGCTACCAGCGGTGGTACCACCCTTGTCAAGCGATGTTACCGCCAGAGCTCGGTCTCCGAGCTCTGTCAGGCAGTGGTACGGCCCAGACTAAGCGATAGTACTGCCCAGTGTCAAGTGTCAAGCGGTGGTACTGCCTAGTAATGGTGGTGGTACCGCCAGGACCCCGGAAATCTGGGATTAGACATTTTTTTGCTCCATTTTTGTAGTCATTGGGGCCTATAAAAACCCCACCTTTTCTATATGAAAGGGCATAAAAACATTGAGATAATCTTGAGTTGTTGGGGGTGTAAAATTGTTCTTAACAAGTTCTAGAGTCCTCCTCCTCCCTTTCTAAGTTTTGAGATCATTCAAGAGAGGTGTGAGACTTGCAAGGGTTCTCTCCTAAACCCGTGAAAAGGAGAAAGTGCTGTAAAAGGTGGTTGGTCTTCACCTATTGAAGGAAGGTCTTTAGTGGATGCCAGTGACCTCGTCGGAGGAGGAATCCGAAAGTGGATGTAGGTCACAGTGACCGAACCACTCTAAAACTCAGTTTTCATTTACTTTGAGCAATTTACTTTTATAGCAAACTACCTCTCCTCCTTATTGTGCTTTTACTATGCCTATGCCTCATATATGCTTTCAAGTAAATACCTTCCGAGATCGTTTTTAATCGTATGAAGATTTTACACAACCGACGTTTTTTATTTTTGCAATTTACCAAATCTCCTTAATCTTCTCTTACACTTTTACGAAAAGCTTTCAAGTTCAAATTCTCTTCGAAATGGATTAAATCAAAACCATTTTCATCGGAATCAGTTTTAATCAAAACAAAGTCTTTCAAAATCGTGAAAGTTTTCTGCTGCACTAATTCACCCCCCCTCTTAGTACCACTCTTGAACCTAACAACTAGGTGAACTATGTACTCAAGTACTCACCTCCTCGATCTGATTAAAGAGTCTCGATACTCTTTCGTGTCTGATTCTCCACTTCATTCTTATACTCTCTGGATTTCTCAAAGGCCTTGAACTTATATTTCATTACATACACATATCCATACCTTGAGAAATCATCAATAAAGATAATGAAGTAGGAGTAACCACCAATGGCATGAGTTGACATGGGTCCACATACATCACTATGTATAAGTTCCAATAGCTTAGGCTCTCTCTCCAGTTCCACTAAATGGAGAGTTAGTCATTTTTTCATAAAGGCAAGGCTCGGAAATTACATATGACTCATAGTCGAATGGATCTAGATATCCATCCTTTAGCAATTTTTGAATACTTCCCTCATGGATGTGACCTAGCCTACAATGCCACAAGTATGCAATGTTCACCTCATCTCGTTTCCTCTTAGACACACATTCATGATATGTGGAGTAGTGTCTAGCATAAAAAAACCATTATGCAATGTTCCTCTCATGATGATCTCATCATCTAATAATATTGAACAATCATTGTTCTCAAAAACTAATTTATATCCACTAACTGTCAAACATGAAATGGAGATAATATTTTTGATAATAGAATGAATAAAATAACATGCATCCAATGCAATAATAGCTCCACCAAGCAGATGTAGGGTGACCTCGCCAACTGCTACTGCAGTAACTTTTGCTGCGTTACCCATCTTGAGGTCCATCTTATCTCTCTCTAGTCTCCTAGGCATTGTCAGAACCTACAACAAATTGTAAATATGATAAGCACTATTGATATCCAATACCCATGTGTTATCATAAGAGTATGACAAATAGAGACTGGTCATGAATATACCTGAAGCTTCTCCAAGCTTCTATTTCACCCTCTCTGTAAGGTACTCTTTGTAGTTTCTCTTTCAATGCCTATATTTGTCACAGTGGAAGCATTGGCCTTTGTCCTTTGTTGGGTCTTTCTTAGCAACCTTTGCTTTACCTGGTCTGCCCTTGCCCTTTCCCTTCTTAAGGACTTTTATGCTTTCCTTTACTTTCTGGTCTCACTAGTGTTGCTCTTTGCCTCCCTCAACATATTGAGGAGCTCTCGGAAAGTCACCTCAAACTTGTTCATATTAAAATTCATTATGAACTATGAAAAGGAATTTGGTAGGGACTAAAGCACAATGTCCACATACAAGTTATCCTCTAAGACCATTCTTGGACCTGTGAGTTTTTCTATCCACTCAATCATTTTTAGGACATGGTTCTAAACCAATGTCCCCTCGGTCATCCTTACTCGGAAGAGGTTCTTGGATATCTCATATCGTTGAGTACTTCCCTATTCCTTAAACAGTTTATAGACATATAGTAGTATGGATCTGGTATCCATTTTTCATGTTGTCTTAGTAACTTAAGAGTCATAGAGCCCAATATGTAACACTGAGCAAGAGTGGAGTCATCGATGTACTTCACATAGCGAGTGATCTCATCCTCGCTTGCCCCTTCCTCGGGCGTAAGCATCATTGTATCAAGGACATACGCAATTTTCTTCATCATGAGAACAATTCTCAAGTTGCAGAGACAATCCGTATAATTTGGATCAATGAGGCTGTTGACATCAAGTATGCCACGTAAGGGATTTGAAAGTGACATTTTCTAAAAATAAAGATATACTAGAAATAAATAACATGCAGATTTTACAAAAATAAATAATCAAGATATGGACTTCTATCTTAATATGCTCCCACTATTTTACTTGCGAGTCATGTGACACCCTCAGCACGTGAAACGGAAGTCTCCGGTAGACTTCTAGTGGGGATCAAGATCCAATCAGCATCTTAGTATAACCTCGAGGGACTCGACCAATCACACTAAGCCCGAAACGTAGGCAACTCTTGCCGGTCACAACTCCTTGTGATTCTCGTCCTGTTCGACCTCCGAATCACCATGGTCTCGAGGGACTCGACCAACCATGATTCTCGGTTAAGTCAACACCATTGTTACAAGATGAGTCTGATTCGATGATATACCCTCAAGGGACTCAACCAAGCATACCATGTCCTCAGGTCACCGGTAACATCTCTATGTCATAGGCAAGATAGTGAATCACGATATAGTGAGCCTCGAGGGACTCGACCAGCTCAACCTATACCGGGAATCGATCCCTACCTATAACGATGGAAGGCCACGTGGGTTAATCTAATTACCTCATATTTACCAACTTAATATTATCGAGAGATGGGTTTCTATGATTTGGTCTCCTAATATGATATGTCACACATATACATATTTAATATATATCTACATCGCATGCAAATATATATACATATTTAGTAGGTGTATAAGCAATTACACATCACATGAGCAATCACACCAGATGATCATGGACCATAGCCTAACGTGATTAGGCCCGAGCCAGTGGACCTAATCACTCACATCAAGATCTATGTGTGCAGTAGTGTATCTCTATGTCTTATGATCGTCCATCTCGTCCTCGTCAGTTCCGTCAGCATCTCGACGCATCGCCATGCATCGCGATCGTCCATCTCGTGGGTCCCGCTATCGCTTCCACGCTCCCACTATGCCTCCTCATGTGATTACAACTTAATCATAGGTACGCAGGCCTGATAATAAACGATTAATAAAATAGAGGCTCGTAGGCCCCAATAATAATAATCACAAGTACACACATCAAACGGTTCATGATCATCCGTTCACATATCATACATCATATGTATAAATCATCATCATGTAGGACTACTATATAATAATAAAATAATAATCAATTAAACCTTTTAATCAATTAATATTTTCTGAAATCAAGGATATGAATTCTCAAGGGTATTTTTATAATTTGGATAAAAGGACAAAACTAGAATTTCTCAAATTCACAGGGGTAAAACTATCTTTTTTCGGGTGCCCACCTGCAAGAGCGGGGCCGCCCGCGGGCGGTGCTGCGCTACCGAGCGACCGCCCTTATAGGGGATTTTGCCCGCAGGAGCAACGGCCGTAGGTACCGCTGCCCTGGGGCGCCTCGCCCCGCGGGAGAAGCGGTCGCAGGTGCCACTACCCCGTGGTGCCTCTGCCCTCGGGTGAAGTGACTACAGGCGCCTCACCCTGTGATGCCTCTGCCCATGGGCTGCCAGCCTTGTCGGCTGCAAGCCTGCTGTAATCAGGCCGCCGACCGGCTACTGCAGGCACAATACTTGCGCATGCGTCGACACTTTGCTTCCTGGCTGTGGTTGCCGCTACAAGTGGCTACATGGACGCAGATCGAGGGCAACAACTATTGCTGCCCTTTCTCGCTTTCGCATCAATGATTTTAACGTAAGTTTCTCCAAAACACAACACACGCAGTTCAAAACCAATCTATCGCATGAACACCCTAGCTCTAATACCACTTTTGGAAAATCTTTGGGGGCGACATCATATGTGCAATGGAAGAACAGAAAACAAAATCCCCTATTCCCAGAGAAATGTTCATCATCGTGCGAAGATTGGTACGCAAAAATTTATGAAACATAAAACTATGTATAGAATAGATTATGTTACCTAGGGAGATTGTATATCCTAGTTTCCCTACAGATCTCTAGGAGATGGTGAAGGAGGTCAAACGCCCTCCTCTCTAGTGGTGATCTACATAGCAGGGCTACGATGATGCTCTCAAAACTCTAGGCCTGCTCTGAGGTGGAGAGGGGGAGGAGAATAAGAGAGGTAAGCAAATGCTCTAGCCTATGAACCATTAAATCCCTCCTATATATAGAGGACCCCTATCAACTTAACCCTAATGAATCTTCCCCTATTGGTATTGGATCTTCATCCAACTACCCAAGCCTCTTAGATTAATGGATCTCTATCCAATAGCCTCTCATAGGTTTTTATTGGATCTCGTCCATGGGATCCAATAATTCAGGGGCTTATTGGATATCCAATAAGATACGGGCTCCGGCGGATATCACATATCTGAACCTCTACTCATCATAGTGCCTACCATATGTGTGTGACCCTTTAGGCTCAATATTGAGCTGGCCGTGAGTCATACCTGTCAGAACTCCTTCTGGCTTAGTGAATTATTATCTCCATAATAATTCACTTGACTCATCGACTGCAGACATACTAGGCTACTACGCCGTAGTCCCCAAATGATATAGAGGAATCCAATCCATTGGACATGTCTATCCTCAGTTACTATGTACCTATAATTCCTCATCCGTCTAATATCCCAAAGACTGTATATTGGGCATGGTGCTGTCAGACCCATACGGTTTCTACTCGAGTCTCACTCTAATCAGATTCTCCCGGAGAACTCTTTCTCTCTCAATCCGAATGACCCTGGCCAAGGATTTGTCAAGAACACATGGGATATTCCTCTCATGACACCGAGAGTGGATGATCCTCTATCGATACTCAATAGCCCTCGTAAGGTTGACTACCACTCCCAATGACCAACTGTACAAGATTTGAGACATCCAAGCCTATAAGTCTGGTATCAAAGAATGGAGCACTCATATAGGACATCCTTGGTGTCTCAAGTCTAAGGACCAGATACACCATTAGGACTACGGAATCGTTGTTTAACAATAAGGTATCATCAACCATCCTGCATTCCATAAGCGGATCAATCAGTGAACTCATTCTCCAATAAGCACTTGTATTGTATCCCTAGTTTCCCCACACGAGCAGCTATAAGATCAGCTGCATCCATCATATGGACGAGTATATAACACACTAGTATACCCGGTTATCTCGATGTCCCTCTCAAGTAACCTATGATCGGGATTATTTAGGATCTGTGTTTAAAGGCAAATCGGTCTCATTTTCATGATCTCATCACATGTACATATATGCATATATACAATAGTCAATATAAAGTGACATCACAATATATACATGTATATATGCAATAGTCAATATAAAGTGATAAATGCTAAAATATAATAAGCAAAAAGATTCCGTGTCAAGTCACACATACCATCACTCACGTGATTGGCTTGCTGGACACCTATGACTAGCAAAACACACTTCGATCTAGACAATTATTACTAAGTATGAATCATGTTGTCCGACATGTCATTAGTCCATCGATGCTTCGTCTAATTCTTCGGTGCATTGTTCTTTCTTGCGGCCTATTGCCAAATCGGCTAATTGATCTCTGCAACTCTGATATCCTTAGCACAATATCCGCTCTTCTTGGATCGATGCCCGAAACCATAGCCCGAAGCTTTATGTCGATACGTTGACCGATCCTTCGACGCGATGTTCAATCTTCTGACGTGTTTCTTCAGCCCAATATGATTTTTCCTGCTTTAAATGTCTCTCCCTGATCAAAGCATCCTACATCACTCAAAATGCAGATCAAATCATAAACACTTATTGGTTTCATCATCAAAATATGAGATTCAATAATCTCTCCCTTTTTGATGATAACAACCAATTGATGACAGAGTTAACCTTAATTCCCCCTATCAATATGCCATATTGATAGAACCTTGAATTCAAGCTGAATTCAAGTTATTGCAAATTTTATCATGAATATTTGTAACACACCATCATGTATAACATGATCATACATCTCCCCCTTTGTCATCAAGAAAAATGAGAAGTGTCACTTTCAAGTGTTTGGACATACAAGTTCAAATCATTGCATAATAAACATAATCACCATTTTTATCATCATGCAATTTGTAAGCTAGCAAATTTAGCAAGTGTTACATCATAATAGAATATGCAAGCTAGTAGATTTTATATCATTTAAGAGCGTGCAAGCTAGCAAGTTTTCAAAAACAAATGCAAGATAGCATTCTTGTTGAAGTGTGCAAGCTAGCGATTCTTGCTTTCGTTTGCAATGTGCAAGTTGCATTTTGCCTCTTGAGATTGGCAAGATAGTACTTTTGCTTTTAAGATGAGCAAACTAAAAAGTTTTGCCTCTTTTTTGCGATATGTACATTTGCAATTTTTGCTTCTTTTTTGATGTGTAAGCAAGAAAGCAAATTTTTACATCTTCTTGACTTGTGCAAGCTAGGTAGCAAGCTAGCTATCTCCCTCTTTGTCAGTATCAAAAAGAAGGGAAGAATACAATTTTGTATCTCTTTTTCCCTTTACAATAATTTTCAAAGCATGACAAAGATAAGTAATCATTCTTATTTCAAAATGCCATAATTGAGATAAACCTTGAATTCAAATCAAAGTAATTTCAATCATGATTCACATCATATGCAATACATCATATACATCATCATGATAAAAAGCATAATTATGCATCATTCCAAATCATAAATATTTCATATTATGATGGTATCAATTTGTCAAATTACATCCTACCATGCATAATCATAACTTTTCCCCCTTTTATCATTATAAACAAGAAAGAATAAGGGAAGAACATAATAATATAAAATATTTCAATCATTTCAAGGCATTCGTGCCATAAATATAAAAAAATCATGTCATCAAAGATAAGATCACTTGAATACCAAAAGACATGATTCATATAGTAAATCTTTTCTTTAAATAAAATACCAAAAATAAAAAAATTGTAGGTGTACAAAGAAGAGATCTTGATTCAAAAAATCTCAAGTAATTCCAAGAAACCAAGATCATGATTTTGATAAAACTCATTCAAATTCAAATCGTCAAAATCATCAAAATCTCAACATTTCTTTCAAGAGATTCAAAATGGCATAAATAATTTTATTGGTCTCTTATTGATTTAAGAAAAATGCTTTCCTCCTTTTGTTTTAACTTATTGATGGATTTCATACATACATGTTCTTTTCTTTTAAATCCATGCATCATTTATTAACACCAAAAAAGAACTTTCAAAAGATCGCAAAAACTTTCATGCATAAGTTCGAAATATAAACTCGTTAAGCATGCTTTTAAATCATCATTATATTTTCATTAAGACTTCAAGCATGATTTCATTGAACATAATGTTGAATGATTCTTAAAAATATCTAAACTTCTTTAGTTTCAATTTGTGTGATTGACTTTATATTAGCATACCCAAATATTTGTTCTTATGTCAAAACCACACATCAATGGAAAGATAAAAAATCATCAAGATCAAAAAGTGTAACGCATAATTCAAAAACATATGATTTCAAATCATTACTTCAAGTCCTCATACATAAAAATCATCAAGTATAATACAAACATTTTTATTCATTTATCATAAAATATATAATTTTTATGATCATTTTCAAAATTACTAGAAAGATAAGCATGATCCCAATTTTTTGTATTTTCATTATATTATTAAACATGTAATTTTTAAGAAAATAATTTTTCTAAACTAAATTAACAATAACTCATGAAAAGCATTATGTAATTTCAAAGTAAACTAAGGGCATTTTGATTACCTCATCGTCGAAAGCCGTTAAAACGTAGTTTGCCACCTCGCTTTTGTTGATTTTCTTCTCATCTTCGGAGGAGCTCAATTCGTCTTTTGGCAACTTCTTCTTGCATTCATAATAAGTAGTTCTGTTCTTCTTATTCTTTATTTTTGTTTCATGAGCTTTTTAAATTTTATAGTGAGGAGTTCAAGTTTACCATCACTTGAGCTTATGCTTGAGTGGTCTTCAATTGTTTTAAGTCTGAAATCCTTCCTGTTCTTTGGAAGGTTGTCCTCAAGTTCATTTTGTGCCACATTGGTCATTTCGTAGGTCATTAAGGACCCGATAAGTTCTTCGATCAAAAAAGTATTCAAATTTTTTTATTCTTGAATAGTCGTTACTTTCGAATTCTAATTTTTAGAAAGTGATCATAAAACTTTACTAATAAGTTTAAAATTCAAAAAAGTTTCACCAAAAGCTTTTAAACCATTGACGACATCCGGAAAACGGGTGTACATGTCAACAATGGTTTCGCTCAGTTTCATTCAAAATAGTTCAAAATCATGCATCAAAAAGTTGATTTTCGAATCTTTAACTTTGCTAGTACCTTCGTGTGTGATTTCAAGAGTATGCTAAATATCGTGTATAGTTTCGTAAATAAAAACATGATTAAATTTATTTTTGTCTAAGGTTCAAAATAAGCATTCATACCTTTCGCATTTAAAGAAAAAGTCTTCTTCTCCAAATCATTCCAATGGTTCATTGGAAGAAAAGACATTTGAAATCCATTTTTGATAATATTCCATAAATCAAGATTCAACGAAAGCAAAAAAACTCTCATTCGAGTTTTTCAATATATATAGTCTGTCCCATTGAACAAGGGAGGATGAATGAGAGAGTGACTCTCTTGAAAGCCGAAAAGAGTCATTTCTCTTGGGTGTTAAACCAAATAAGAAATTACGAGGCTCTGATACCAACTGTTAAGAAAGAGTCGGCACTAAGAGAGGGGGGTGAATTAGTGCAGTTGTAAAATCACGAATTCAAATCATTTCGTTTCGATTAAAACCGATTCCGATGAAAATCGTTTCGTAAAGATCTTATCTTGAAACACATTCATAAATGTATTGAAAGTAGTAAACAATTAAAGTGGTTTGCAATTAAAGTAAATTGCTCAAGACAAAATGCAAACCAGATTTTATAGTGGGTCGGTCGTCATGACCTACATCCACTCTGCCGATTCCACTTCCATCGAGGCCACCGGCATCCACTATCAGTCTTCCTTCAATAAGCGAAGACTAACCACTTTTTATAACTTGATTCTCCTTTTATCGGGTTTAAGAGATAACCCTTACACCCCCACTTACTCCTCTCTCAAACTAAACTAACACTTAGATCTTTTGAGAGGAGTCCACATAAGATTACAGCAGCGTTTCTTTTCTTTTTCACTCTTAATACTTATGTGTATGTTAACCAGGGATGAGAGGGGTATTTATAGACCCCAAGTTGATTCAAACTTGGAGCCTAAAAACATCTCATCCTGGGTTTCCTGGGTATGGGCGATACTGTTAGGATCAAGAGCGGCACTAAGAGGGAGGGTGAATTAATGTAGCGGAAAACTTTCTCTATTTCAAAAGTCTACGTTTCGATTAGAACTAATTCCGATGAAAATCATTTCGTAAGGAGTTTAACTTGAAATCATATGTGAGTGTAGAGAAGGCAGGAAGAAGGTAATGTAGCTTGCAGTAATGAAACTTGCACAAATTGAAAAGCAAACCAGAATTTAGAGTGGTTTCATCTTTGTGACCTACATCCACTTTCAGATTCCTCCTCCATCGAGGTCATCGGCATCCACTAAAGGTCTTCGTTCAATAGGTAAAGACCAACCACCTATTACAACACTTTCTCCTTTCCACGGGTTTAGGAGAGAACCCTTACAAGTCTCACACCTCTCTAGAATGATCTCAAAACTTGGAAAGGGAGGAGGAGAACTCTAGCACTTGTTTATAACACTTTTACACCCCAACAACTCAAGATTATCTCAATACTTTCGTGCCCTTTCATGCAAAAAAGGGTAGGGTTTTTATAGGCCCCAATGGCTTCAAAAATGGAGCCAAAAAGTGTCTAATCCCGGATTTCTGGGGTCTTGGCGGTACCACCGCCTGACACCTGATACTGGGCGGTACTACCGCTCAATCTGGGTGGTACCACCGCCTGACAGAGCTCGAAGACTGAGCTCTGGCGGTACCACCGCCTGAAGGGGCAGTACCACCACTAGCAGCAATAACTGCCGGCGGTACCACCGCCCAGACCACTTGGGGTGCTGCTTTCCAAGCGGTACCACCGTCGATCAGGAATTCAGCATCATGGTTGGGCCTTGACTCTGGCCCAAACCAGCCCAACTCGAGTCCAGTTGGCCCCTAACAGAGTTGATGGGATTACCTCCCAAATCAACTCTAATTATTGTTCTAACTACGATTAAGGCAAGCATGGTCTGGTACGTCGATTCTTCACTCGGCGATCTTCCAGCAAACTCTCGACCAACACTTGGCTAGTCTTCCAGCATACTTCTGGCGATCTCCCAACGAGCTTTCGGCAAGTCTTCCAACGTTCTTCCGGTAATCTCATGATGAACTCTCGGTGAGATTCCGGTATATCATCCGAGTCGTCAACTCCGGCCCATTATTTACTTTACGCCCTACTACTATCGTAGTTGATCCTGCACACTTATCTTAACACATGGATTAGATCAAATAATTTACCAATTGATTTCATCATCAAAATCTGAGATTCAACAATCTTCCCCTTTTTGAGGATGACAATCAATTAGTGATGGAGTTAATCTTAACTCCCCCTATCTATATGCCATAATTGAGAAAAGATACTTTTGAATTTAATACCTTTAAATTCAAGCATCAAATTGATAATACCACATATTCGTCGATAGAAATGATGTCAAGACATGACATTCATTTTCGAGTCAAAATCACATAAATTTTCAGCATCAAAGTAAGCATGATATTGACAGAAATTTCTAGCAGCATGATATTGACAGAAATTTTCAGCATCAAGGTTAGCATGATATCGACAGAAAGCATCAAGGTAAGCATGATATCATACTCATCATTTGAAGAGATAACATGGAAATCAAGGCACAGAATTATAATCATCAAGGTAAGTAGCATTTTAAGTTTAAAACTTCAAGGTAAACAACATAAGATTATAACATCAAGGTAAGCAGAATAAAAGAAGGAGATTTCATCCATTTCTCCCCCTTTATCATTAGCAAAAAGTGACAATTAATTATTCAGGTAGTGGCTAGTCAAAATATCTAAATAGGTTATTGAGTTGTTAATGAATCTGCTGTAGCTCAGTCAAAATTTGATCTTGGCATTGTTCAAGTTGATCTTGACGTTGTTCAAATCGATCCATCTGAGTCCCTATGTCGTCGATAGATGAGGGAAGTGCTTGCTCTACTGGAGGTGATTCCTCAAAGGGACCAATTGGAGGAGATAGATTACCCCTAAAAATTGGTGTTTTAGGTTTTGGTTCTGGTTGGAGGGGATCAGTCCTTCTAGGTAGTCTAGTCCATATAGCATTTCTAAATATACATCTCATTCGTCGAAGTAGATTTCTATTTATGATACTAAATATGTCTAGTTTTATAACTTCTTCATCGGGTGGAATGGCAATATCATAGGCATAGAGTAGTCTTGTGATTAAGTCATCATATGGAAGCATCATGTCCTTTTTTGATAATTCAATCATGTTTTGTTGGATTAGGTAACCAAAACAATTATTATGTCCCTTCGTAATCTAATACATAGTACCTAGTTCCATTTGACTTACTTCATTATGATGATATTGCTAAGGGAGAATTATACTTATCAAGATATGATGAAGTATTTTAGTACTTAAAGGTAGTAAATATTCGTAGCTTTTTTGGAAGAATCGTTAAGTTAGGATTACCAAAAATTATTCCTAAAGCATCAACGTAAGTAGTCTTAATTGTTTTATCATCCCATTATCCTCTAAAATAACACCCTCTTTCTTTTACCGAAATTCCTATAATGTTGCAAATGGTTTTATCCGTAATGGGTATATAATGTCCTCATAGATAGGTAAATACCCTTTCATCTTCATCTATATGTAAATTGTTATAAAATAGCCTAACAAGTTTAGGGTAGATAGGTTCACTCATTTGAAGGATTGGGAGAATGTCTAGATTAGCAAACCATTGAATAGGTTCCAAATCAATTAATTCACCTAAATCAACATATTTACCCTTATAAACATGTCTAGGCTCTATTGATGAAAATTTTAGGGCATGTTGATTAGAATCGAAAAGTATGGAGTCATAATTTTCATCTAATCTCCTCTTTCCTTTGTCCCTAGAGGATCTTCTAGAAGCCATGAGACTAAACGCATAAATGATACCAAGAACTACACATAAGAGGATAGATCTATTAATAAATTGAGAGAAGCAGTTTGAGAATTACCTATGCAGTAATCTTCTTGAAAGGTTGAGATTGATCCTTGAATTTGAAGAAGAGGAGGGTTTCCTTGAGTTTCTAGAGGAGGATCAAGGAGAATGAGGGGTGGAGAGGTGTTTAGAGGTGTTTGGAGGAATATAGGAGGGCTTGGAGTCAGTTCTACCGCCGGCCCTAAGTGCCTTTTTATAGGGTAGAGGTTATGGGCGGTGGCACCGCTAGCTAGGCGGTGCTATCGCCTACCACTCATGATAGCTGGTGGTGCTACTGCCAGCTAGGCGGTGCCACCGCCTACAGGCAGTGAGCACTACTCACATTGATGTGTGGTGCTATCACAAGTGATTTCAATTTTGTTAGATTTTTATTATTGCGAAGCACACAATCTTATTTACTTCATTATATAAAATTCGCATCATAAGAGGAGAAGATTCATATTGAAGATTATATGTTCATGATTCATCATATAAAATGCATACCATACCCAAACATTGTATAGAACTCGAAAATGCATACTGTAATTTCATGATTCACCATATAAAATTTGTACACAAGCATCGTAACAACTCATATGGAATAATGCATATTGCTCATTGCACATACTATAAGATCATGATTCAGGTGAGTGATCAAGAAAGTCCGAAAATGAAATTTTAATAAATTCATGAATTCAAAAGGTTTAACCTCCCTAATTCCCTTCTAATGAAATCAAACTATTCTTCATTTAAGGGTTTTGTAAATATATTGGCTAATTGATATTTCGTATCAATAAACTCTAATATTACATCATGATTATCAACAAGATCTCGTATAAAGTGATACCCTAATGTCAATGTGTTTAGTTCTAGAGTGTTAAATAGGATTTTTAGCTAAGTATATTGCATTAGTGCTATCACACTTTATAAGTATGTTTTTTAGGTCAATTTCATAATCCTTTAAAGTTTTTTTCATCTATATAACTTAAGTATAGCATGCACCTACATCTATGGTTGTAGATAATGCAACCGAGTTTTATTTTTTGGAAGACCAAGAAATGAGTGCGTGTCCTAAAAATTGACACATTCCGGATATGCTTTTTCTATCTAAACTATATCTAGCAAAATCCACATCAGCATAACTAAGCAATTCAAAATTCTTAGATTTAGGATACCATAATCCTAGTTTAGGAGTTCCTTTTAGGTATATAAATATCCTTTTAACAGCTTTTAAATGAGATTACTTAGGGTTAGATTGAAATCTAGCACAAAGTCCTACGCTAAACATGATGTCTGGTCTAGCTGTGGTAAGGTAAAGCAAACTACCTATCATACCCAAATAAGCTTTTTGATCAAAGCTTTCTTCACTTTCGTCAATGTCTAACTTAGTGGAGATACTCATAGGAGTGTTGATAGCTTTTGAACTATCCATGTTAAATCTTTTTAGTAAGTCTAAAGTATATTTTGTTTGATTGAGAAAAATACCATTGCTAAGTTGTTTAATTTGTAAGCCTAAAAAGATGGTTAGTTCCCCCATTAGGCTCATTTCAAATTTTAGACTTATGCTTTTGGCAAATGATTCACATAAGAATTCATTTGTAGAACCAAAAATAATATCATCAATATAAATTTGAACAATAAGAAAATCATTTTTAATTTTTTTAATAAACAATGTAGTATCGACCTTGCCTTTAGAGAAATTATTATGAATTAGAAATGAGCTAAGTTTCTTATATCAAGCCCTTGGGGCTTGTTTCAATCTATAAAGAGCTTTAGTCAATTCAAACACATGATTAGGAAAGTTATCATTCTCAAGTCTGGGAGGTTGTTCAATATAAACATCTTCGGAGATAAAGCCATTAAAAAAAGTACTTTTAACGTCCATTTGAAGCAACTTAAAATTATTACTACTAGCATAGGCAAGGAGTATCCTTATGGCTTCTAATCGTGTCACAAGAGCGAAGGTTTCTTTATAATTGATACCTTCATCTTGGTTGAAACCTTTGGCCACTAATATAGCCTTGTTTCGAACCACGATACCAAATTTATCTTACTTATTTCTAAAGACTCATTTAGTACCAATAACTAAATGGTCATTTGGTCTAGGAATAAGTTTCCACTCTTCATTTCTCTCAAATTAATTCAATTCTTTCTGCATTGCGATAACTCATGAATCATCTTTCATAGCTTCATCAATGCATTTAGGTTCAATTTGGGAGAGAAAAGCAGTGTTGGCACAAAAATTCTTAACAGAAGAACGAGTTTGAACCCCTTTCGATGTGTCTTCTATAATTAGCTCCTTAGGATGAGCATCTACATACTTTAATTCCTTCGTCAAAGAAGGTTCGGAAGAAGATGCATCCAAGTTGCTAGATAGTGAAAGGGATTTATTTAAATTCAAGGTATCAAATTTAATATCATCATCAAAATCATTTTTTTTAACTTCAGAAATTTCATTAATAACAACATGAATAGATTCTTCTATAACTAAAGTTCTTTTATTGAAGATTCGAAAAGCTTTTGAAATAGAAGAATAACCAAAAAAATTTTCCTAATCGGATTTTGCATCAAACTTTCCTAAGGTATCTTTTTCATTGAAAATAAAACATTTACACCCAATAACTTTAAAGTATGAAACGTTGGAATTTTTGTTGTTTCACAACTCATAAGGAGTTTTGGAAGTAATAGTCTTATTAGAACTCTATTCATAACATAGCATACCGTATTTACAGCTTCGGCCCAAAAATATTTGGATAGACTATGTTCGTTTAATATGGTTCTAGCCATTTCTTGTAAGTTTCTATTCTTTCTTTCTACTACATTTTGTTGAGGATTTCTTGGAGTAGAGAAGTTGTGGTTGTATCCATTAGATTCACAAAATTCTTGGAAATCACGGTTTTGAAATTCACCATCGTGATTACTTTGAATTGACAAAATCATAAAACTCTTTTCATTTTAAACAAGTTTACAAAACTTGGAGAAATACCTAAAGCATTCACTTTTATGTGTCAAAAATAAGTCCATATGTATCTACTATAATCATCCATGATGACAAATACGTATTTGCTACCTCCTAGGCTTGATATAAAAATTGGTCTGAACAAGTTCATATGGATCAATTGCAAAGGTCTAGAGATGCTTATTTGGTTCTTAGCTTTGAAGCTACCTTTTATTTGTTTTCCTAGTTGACATGCATTACACACATTATCTTTGACGAACTTGATATGAGGAATTCCTAATCTTAGATGAAATTTGAGAGATTAGTTTCATGCTAACATAACCTAATCTCCTATGCCAAAGCCAAGCATCGTTATTTAAAACTGAAAAACATATTTCATTACAAAGATCATTAATGTCAATAGTATATATATTATTTTATTTTAGAGCAATCATATATGTGTTTTTATGTGGTATTTTTATAATACAAGCATTAGATTCAAATTTAACAATGTGTCTTTTATCACACAATTGACTAATGCTCAAAAGGTTATGCTTTAAGCCATCAACTAATAACACATTTTTAATAAAAAAGTTGGATGTGTTACCTATAGTTCCTTTGCCAAAGATTTTACCCTTGTTATTGTCTACGAAGGTGACATATCCTTCGTCTAGGCTAGTGAGCTTAGAGAATTGAGATAGATCTCCGGTCATATACCTTGAGCATCCACTATCAAGATACCATTTCTTGCTCCTAACTTGTGATGGTATATATTTCTATAAAAGAGGATGATTTTTAGGTACCTATTTGACCTCGGGTGCCTCAAAAATCGATCGACTTAACTTATCATTTTACATGGATTTTTTTATGGTTCTTTTAGGAACCTAAATCAATTTGTGTGGGCTATACTTCTTAAATAGACAATGATAAGCTACATGTCCAAGTTTGTAACAAAAGTTGTATTTATTTTGGGGTGAAATATGTTAGATAGGGCCTTTAACAAAGGTGGTTGGATTTTGGTGAGAGCTACTCACAAATCCGATTCCACTTCTTTTATGAATGTGATCCTTATTAGCAAGGATCATGTTCAAGGACTTGCTACCAACCTTAAATTTTTCTAAAGTTTCTTTAAGTAGCAAGTTTTCCTTTCTAAGTGTTTTTACTTCATGGCATTTCGTACATGGAGCTAAACGATCATTATGCTCAACTTTTAATCTATTGTAATAACTAACAAGAGAATCATGCTCCTTTTTTAATAATTTATATTTTTTACTAATTGATTTACATTCATCAAAAAAATCATGAAAAGCATTTAATAGTTCATCAAATAATAAATTTGCATCAATTGAACATGTTACCTCATCTCCAATGTGTTGAATCTCGTATTTTGATGATGAAACCACTTGATATGTGTTTATGTTTTAATCTGCGTTTTGAGTGACGCAGGATGCTCCGATCAGGATGAGACAATTAAAGTAGAAAAAATCATGTTGTGCCGGAGGAACATGTCAGAAGATTGGACGTTGGGCCGATGGATCGGTCGACGTATCGACAGAAGGCTTCGGGTCATGGACTCGGGCATCAGGCCAAGAAGAGCAGGTATTGTGCCAAGGATATCGGAGTTGCGGAGTCAACTGGCTGATTGGGCAATAGGCCGCAGGAGAGGACGATGCGCCAAAGAATCGAACGAAGCGTCAAGGGACCAATGACATGCCGGACAACTTGGTTAATTGCTTAGGATTAATTGTCTCGATCAAAGTTTTGTTTTACATGTGCAGGATTAACTATGATGAAAGTAAGACATGCAGCGGGAGTTACGCCGGAGTCAAGACTATGATCACGTTGGGAGTTCGAGAGATCGATGGAAGTGCGGATGGTCGTCGGAGGTTCTACGGGAACAAATCCGAGAAGTCCAGGAGCTTGCCAAAGAAGCTCGTCAGAACTCGCCAAGTGGATCATCGCAAGTCCAGGAGTTTGCCTGAAGTCCGCCAGAGCATCGCCGAAGGTTCGTCGGATGTTCGCCGGAAGTTCGCTGGAAGCTCGCTGGAAGAAGCAATTAACGCACCGAAGCAAGTTGCAGTAAATGTCTTAAGAAATTCGTAGTTAGCACGATAATTAAGTTAGAAATGGGAGGTGATCCCATTAACTTAATCTTGGGGCAATTGGGCCCTTGACAGACCCAAATTGGGCCGAATGGATCAGCCCATTCGAACCCAGATTTCTTGTCCAGAGGTGGCACTGCCTGGGTCGGCGGTGGCACCGCCCAGGGCTCAGTCTCCGAGCTCTGGCTGGGCGGTGCAACCGCTTCTGACAGAGGTGGAACCGCCTGAGCTCGGTCTCCGAGCTCTAGTTGGGCAGTGCAACCGCCCTAGTCAGGCGGTGGCACCGCTTGAGCTCGGTCTCCGAGCTCTGGCAGGAGGTGCAACCATCCCTGACAAGAGGTGACACCGCCCAGAGGCTCAGTCTTCGAGCTCTGCCAGGAGGTGCAACCGCCCCAGTTAGGCGGTGCAACCGCCAGACCCCGGAATTCCGGGAGATGACAGTTTTGAGCTCGAAATTCAAATTGGGTTAGGGCCTATAAATACCCCACCCTTTCAGCAATGAAAGGGTAACCCAAAGGCACCGAAAGCTTGATCTTACTTTGTGATTTTAAAGCTCAAAAGTGTTGTAAAGTCTAGAAGTTCTTGTTAGGATCGAGAGCACTAAGAGGGGGGGGGGGGGAATGAATTAGTGCAGCGGAAAACTTTCTGCGATTAAAACAAAACTGCGTTCGAACGATAAAAACAATTTCTGTGTGAAAGTCGATTCTAAGGAAGATTAAAATCAATCTATGCAGGCAGTTTGCAGCTATGATGAAAACCAGAATATAGGCGCAAACTGAAATCCGACGTTCGTATGAAGAAACTGATTTACGTCTAAATGCTAATTCGTAAATCACTTGATTAGGCAAGATGCAGTTTAAGCAAGAGTATAAAAGCAGTTTGCAGTTATGGTAAAGATCAAAACATAAACGCAAACTGAAATATGATGATCGTACGAAAAAGCAGATTTACGTCTAAACGCTGATTCGGAAAGTGAAAGGATTGAAACCCGATCGTAAAAGCGCAGAAGGCAGTAAGCTTCAGAGGAGGTTTGCAGTAAAGATAATATGCTCAAAGTAAATGCAAACCAAGATTTAGAATGGTTCGGTCAATCTTGACCTACTCCACTTTTGGCTTCCTCCACCGACGAGTTCACCGACGTCAACTAGAGGCCTTCCTTCAATAGGCAAAGGCCAACCACCCTTTTATAGTTTCACTCCTTTTGACGGGCTTAGGAGACAACCCTTATAGAAATTTTCTCTCCTCTCTTTACAACTCAAAACTTTGAAGAACAGAGGGAGGAGAACTTTTGGCCTTTACAACAATTTTGAGCTCTAAGAATCACAGAAAGATATCAAGATTTCGAGTGTAAGTTGCTACCTTTCAGTGCTGAATGGGTGGGGTATTTATAGGCCCTAACCCAGTTCAAATTGTTGAATCTCGGATTTTGATGATGAAGTCAATTGTCATTTGTTGTCTAATCTATGTGTTGAGATAAGTGTGCAGGATTAACTACGATGAAAGTTAGACAAGCAGCAGGAGTTGCGCCGGAGTCAAGATCATGATCACGTTGGGAGTTCGAGAGTTCGACGGAAGTTTGGACGGTCGTCGGAGGTTTTGCGAGAACAGATCCGAGAAGTCCAGAAGCTTGCCAAGCGAAGCTCGTCGGAACTCGCCAAGTGGATCGTCGTAAAGTCCAGGAGTTTGCCGGAAGTCCGCAGAAGAATCACCGAGGGTTCATCGGATGATCGACGGAAGTTCGCCGGAAACTCGCCGGAAGAAGCGATTGACGCATCGGAGCAAAGCTGCAGAAATTGTCTTAGATTTAATCGTAGTTAGCACGTTGATTAAGTTGGAAAATGGGAGGTGATCCCATTAGCTTAATCTTGGGGCAATTGGGCCCCTGAAAAGATTGAAATTGGGCCGAATGGAGCTAACCATTCGGACCCTGATTGCACCAGGAGGTGCAACCGCCTAGGCCAGGAGGTGGCACCGCCTGGGCTAAGTCTCCCAACGAGACTGGGTGGTGCAACCGCCCCAGCCAAGAGGTGCAACCGCCTGAGCTCAGTCTTCGAGCTAGACTGGGCGGTGCAACCTCCTTGACAGAGAGGTAGCACCGCCTGAGCTCGGTCTTCGAGCTCTGGCAGGGAGGTGCAACCGCCCCTGACAAAGAGGTGCAACCGCCTGGGCTCAGTCTCCGAGCTCTGCTAGGCAGTGCAACCTCTCCAGTCAGAAGGTGCAACCGCCTGATCCCGGAATTCCGGGATTTGATCGTTTTGAGCTCCAAATTTGAACTGGGTTGGGGCCTATAAATACCCCACCCATTTAGCACAGAAATGACATAGACCTACACCGAAATCTTGATTCTTTCTGTGATTCTAAGAGCTCAAAATTGTTGTAAAGCCTTTAAGTCTCCTCCTTCGGTTCTTTAAGCTTCTGAATTGTAAAAGTGAGGAGAGAAAGGTTCTGTAAGGGTTGTCTCTTGAGCCCATCAAAAGGAGTGAAACTGTAAAAGGGCAGTTGGCCTTCGCCCATTGAAGGAAGGCAGCTAGTTGACATCGGTGACCTCGTCGGAGGAGGAAGCCAAAAGTGGAGTAGGTCAAGACTGATCGAACCACTCTAAATCTCTGGTTTGCTTTTATTTCGAGTACCTTATCATTACTGCAAACCTCCTACAAAACTACTGCTCTCTGCGCCTTTACGAACAAGTTCTAAGTGCTGATCTTTTCGAATCTGCATTCAGACGTAAATCTGTGTTTTTCGTACGATCAGCTTACGTTTGTGTTTTGATTCTGCAAAACTGTCTTCTGTGTTTTTTATGAACTAGCTTCTAAGTTTAGATCTCTTTGAAACTGTTTTAGACGCAAACTACGTTTAGACGTAAAACTGCGTTTAGACGCAAACTGCGTTTAGATATAAAACTGTGTTTAAACGTAAACTACGTAAACTGTGTTTAAACATAAAACTGTGTTTTAGACGTAAACTTCTTTTAAACGTAAAACTACGTTTAGACGTAAAACTGTGTTTAGACGCAAACTGCGTTTAGACGTAAAACTGCGTTTAGACGTAAACTGAGTTTAGACGCAAAACTGTGTTTAGACGCAAACTGCGCAAACTGTGTTTAGACATAAAACTGTGTTTTAGACGTAAACTACTTTTAGACGCAAACTGCGTTTAGACGTAAAACTGCGTTTAGACGTAAACTGAGTTTAGACGCAAAACTGCGTTTAGACGTAAAATTGTGTTTAGACGCAAAACTGCATTTAGACGCAAACTATATTTAGACGCAAACTCAATTTAGACGTAAACTGTGCTTAGACGTAAACTGCGCTTAATCTTAAGTAATCTTAGAATCGGCTTTTACATCGAAATCGTTTTTATCGGATGAAAGCAGCTTTCATTTTTAAATCGCTGAAAGATTTCCGCTGCACTAATTCACCCCCCCCTCTTAGTGCTCTTGATCCTAACAATTGGTATCAGAGCAAGGTTAACTCTCTAACGGATTAAAACCCAAGAGAGATGGCATACGCCGGAAACCAAGAGGGGCATTCTATTACACGTCCACCCATGTTCAGTGGGACGGACTACACCTATTGGAAGACCCGAATGAGGATCTTTCTTATTTCTATGGATTTTGAACTGTGGAACCTTGTTGAAAACGGATTTTCAAAGTCTTCTCTTCCAATGATCGATTGGAATGAATTGGAAAAGAAGGCTTTCGCTCTTAATGCAAAGGCTATGAATGCCTTATTTTGCGCACTTGATAAAAACGAGTTTAATCGTGTTTCAACTTGCGAAACTGCATTTGATATTTGGCACACACTTGAAGTGACCCACGAGGGCACAAGTAGAGTGAAAGAGTCAAAAATCAATCTGTTGTTGCATTCTTTTGAACTTTTCCGAATGAAACCGAGTGAAACCATTGGCGACATGTTTACCCGTTTCACGGATGTCGTCAACGGTCTGAAAGGACTCGGAAAAAGTTTTTCGGATTTTGAACTCGTAAATAAGATACTAAGATCCCTTCCTAAGAGTTGGGATCCTAAAGTCACTGCTATTCAAGAGGCAAAAGATCTACGCAACTTCCCTCTTGAAGAACTAATCGGGTCATTAATGACCTACGAAATGACTTGTAAAGCTCATGAAGAGCAAGAAGACATCCTTCCAAAGAACAGGAAGGATATGGCACTCAAAACTTCTGAATGCCACTTGAGAGAAAACTCAAGTGATGAGGACTGTGATGATGACTTGGCACTTTTAACAAGAAAGTTTAAAAAGTTCTTTAAAAGAAACAAGTTTAAGAATGATGCGAAAAATAAACTTGAACCCAAGAAGGACCAAGTGATCTGCTACGAATGCAAAAAGCCGGGACACTACAAGAGTGATTGTCCCCAAGTCAAAAGAAGAACATCAAAGAAGAAGGCGCTTCAAGCAACATGGGATAACTCGAGCGCGTCCGAAGAAGAGGAGACCAACACCGAGCAAGTTGCTCATTACACCCTAATGGCCATCGAAAACGAGGTAACAAATTCATTAGATACAGATTTATCATTCGATGAATTATTAAATGCTTTCCATAAATTGTTTGATGAGTGTAAGACTATTAGTGGTAAATACAAATTGCTAAAAAAGGAGTATGATAGTCTTATTTACAAGTTTGATAAGTTAAATGCTGAACATAGTGATAGTTTAAACTCATGCATAAAATGCCTTGATCTAGAAACTTTTCAAAAAGAAAACTTGCTACTTAAGGACACCTTGAAGAAATTCGAGGTTGGTAGCAAGTCATTAAACATGATCCTTACAAACAAGGGTCATGTTCCCAAAAGAAGTGGGATTGGATTTGTGAGGAGTCCTCACCAAAATCCAACTACCTTCGTAAAAGGCCCCATCTTACATATTAGACATCAAAGCAAATGCAACTTTTGTTGCAAGTTTAGACACAGGAAGCATTATTGTCCATTCAGGAAAATTAGTCCAAACAAATTGATTTGGGTTCCTAAAGGAACCATGACAAATTCTATGCAACATGATAGAAAATGTAGATCTATTTGTGAGGAACCCAAAAGCAAATGGGTACCTAAACATCATCCTTTCTTGTAGAAAACTAAACCATCGCAAGCTAGGAGCAAGAGATGGTACCTTGATAGTGGATGCTCAAGGCATATGACCGGAGATCTATCCCAATTCTCTAAGCTCACTAGCATAGACGAAGGATATGTCACCTTCGGAGACAACAACAAGGGTAAAATCATTGGCAAAGGAACTATAGGTAACAAATCCAACTTCTCTATTGAAGATGTTTTGCTAGTTGATGGTCTAAAACATAACCTCTTGAGCATTAGTCAATTGTGTGATAAAGGATATATTATCATATTTGAATCTAATGCTTGCATCATTGAAAAACCACACAAAAACATATCTATGATTGCATTAAAACAAAATAACGTATACACTATTGACATCAATGATTTATGTAATGAAATATGTTTTTCTGCTTTAAATGAGAATGCTTGGATATGGCACAGAAGATTAGGTCATGCTAGCATGAAGCTAATCACTCAAATATCATCCAAAGAACTTGTAAGAGGAATTCCTCATATCAAGTTCATCAAAGATAATGTATGTGATGCTTGCCAATTAAGTAAACAAATTAAGAGTAGCTTCAAATCTAAAAATCAAATAAGCACCTCTAGGCCCTTACAATTGATCCATATGGACTTGTTCGGACCCATCTCCACATCAAGCCTAGGAGGTAGCAAATACGCTTTCGTCATCGTGGATGACTATAGTAGATACACATGGACTTACTTCTTAAAACAGAAAAGTGAATGCCTTAGATCTTTTACCAAGTTTTGCAAACTCGTTCAGAATGAGAAAGGTTCTATGATTTCGTCAATTAGAAGTGATCATGGTGGTGAATTTCAAAACCATGATTTCCAGGAATTTTGTGAACTCAATGGATACAACCATAATTTCTCTACTCCTAGAAACCCTCAACAAAATGGAGTTGTAGAAAGAAAAAATTGAAATTTACAAGAAATGGCAAGAACCATGTTGAATGAACACAACCTACCCAAATATTTATGGGCCGAAGCCGTAAATACTGCATGCTACATTTTAAATAGAGTTCTAGTGAGACCTCTACTAACCAAAACTCCCTATGAGTTATGGAACAATAAAAAACCCAACGTTTCATATTTTAAAGTCTTTGGGTGTAAGTGTTTTATCTTGAATGAAAAAGACAACTTAGGAAAATTTGATGCTAAATCCGATGAAGGAATCTTTCTTGGTTATTCTACAGGTTCTAAAGCCTTTCGTATCTTCAATAAAAGAACTCTAATTATTGAAGAATCCATTCATGTTGTTTTCAATGAGATTTCCGAAATCATGAAAAATGATCTTGATGAAGATGTTAATTTTGGTTCCTTGAATTTAAATGAAACCCCTTCTCCAACTAACAACTTGGATGCATCCACTTCCGAAATATCCTTACCCAAGGATTGTAAGTATGTAGATGCTCACCCTAAGGAGCTAATCCTAGGAGACACGTCAAAGGGGGTTCAAACACGATCTTCTCTTAAAACCTTTTGTGCGAATGCCGCCTTTCTCTCCCAAATTGAACCCAAATGCATTGATGAACCCATGAAAGATAATTCATGGATTATCGCAATGCAAGATGAATTAAATCAATTTGAGAGAAATGAAGTGTGGAAGCTTGTTCCTAGGCCAAATGACCATTTAGTTATTGGTACTAAATGGGTCTTTAGAAACAAGCAAAATGAAAATGGTATCGTGGTTAAAAACAAGGCTAGATTAGTGGCCAAAGGTTTCAACCAAGAAGAAGGTATCGATTACGAAGAAACCTTCGCTCCTGTGGCTCGATTGGAAGCCATAAGGATGCTCCTTGCCTACGCTAGCAGTAATAATTTTAAGTTGTTTCAAATGGATGTTAAAAGTGCTTTTCTAAATGGCTTTATCTCCGAAGAAGTTTATGTTGAACAACCTCTTGGTTTTGAAAATGATAGCCTCCCTAATCATGTGTTTAGATTAACTAAAGCTCTCTATGGTTTAAAACAAGCCCCAAGGGCTTGGTATGAGAGACTTAGTTCTTTTCTTATCGAAAATAATTTCACAAAAGGCAAGGTTGATACTACATTATTTATCAAGAATTTTGAAAATAATTTTCTCATTGTTCATATTTCTGTTGATGATATTATCTTTGGCTCTACAAATGAATCTCTCTGTGAATCTTTTGCTAGAACCATGAGTCTTGAATTCGAAATGAGCTTAATGGGAGAATTAACATTCTTCTTAGGTTTACAAATCAAACAATTAAGCAACGGGATCTTTATTAGTCAAACAAAATATGCTATGAATTTATTAAAAAAGTTTAATATGAACAACTCAAAGGCTATTAACACCCTTATGAGCACCTCCACTAAGTTAGAAATTGATGAAAGTGGAGAAAGCTTTAATCAAAAGACTTATAGGGGTATGATAGGAAGTTTACTTTACCTCACTACCACCAGACCAGACATCATGTTCAGTGTAGGACTTTGTGCTAGATTTCAATCAAACCCTAAGATATCTCATCTCAAAGCAGTCAAAAGAATACTTAGATATCTTAATGGAACCACAAATCTAGGATAATGGTACCCAAAATCAGAAAATTTTGAGTTAACAGCTTATGCTGATGCGGACTTCGCTGGCTGTAGACTAGATAGAAAAAGCACATCAGGATCATGTCAATTTTTAGGACATGCCCTTGTATCCTGGCCATCTAAGAAACAAAGCTCGGTTGCTCTATCAACAACCGAAGCTGAATATATTGCAGCAAGTGCATGCTGTGCACAAGTTGTATGGATGAAAAACACTTTAGAAGATTACAAAGTTAATCTTAAAGATATTCCCATTAAATGTGATAACACGAGTGCAATATGCTTAACTAAAAATCCTATACAACACTCAAGAACAAAACATATTGATATTAGACATCACTTTATACGAGATCATGTCACTAATCATGACGTAACCATAGAGTTCATTGATACCAAACATCAACTGGCTGACATTTTTACAAAACTTCTAAGTGAAGAACAATTTGATTTCATTAAAAAAGAATTAGGAATGTTGATGTGTCCGAATAAATAAACTTATTTTTTGGACTATATTGAATGATCAGATCACTTGATTGCCATCTGTAACAAAATCTTGTCCAAATGCATCTTATTTGTTCGAATGCTATAAAACAGATTTATTCGTACACTTTCATAAGTTTCTGAAATAAATCTGATATAGTGATTCCTGTGTATGTATTTCATCCTGTAATATCTTTGCAGGTAAAATGGATTATAACAAAAAGGGGAAGAAGTTTTCAAAGAAATCTATGTAAAATTCCTCTATAAGCTTGCTAATATTGTTTTCCTGGTATCACAATTACCATGCTTTTTGTTGATGACATAGGGGGAGAAACATATGAATTGATAAACACTGCCATGAACATGTCTATGTCATAGTTGCAAATACTTGAGTGATGCTATAAACAATGTTATGGTTATGCCATCCTTGCATCACCAAGAGATATATGAACATGTGCTATAGTTTGCATTATGTCTTGAGTTGATATCCTATCCTGTGAAGTAAATGCAAACTTGCTAGAAAATCTCAAATGTGTGCATCATGTAATAGTCCTTCGCAGCTTTATATGATAATATTCAATTACATGATGAATAGTTACAAACACAATCATACAAACTTGATGATGTATGTCAAGCCTTGACATCATTCTTGAAGAGATACATCATGATGGGTATCATGATGGGAGTATTGATAAGTTTAACTGATCTAACTTATCAATACGTCACTTGAATTCTTAGGTCTTGAATTCAAGGTTGACTTATCTCAACTATGGCATATAGATAGGGGGAGTTAAGGATAACTCCATTATCAATTGATTGTCATCATCAAAAAGGGGGAGATTGTTGAATCTTGGATTTTGATGATGAAGTCAATTGTCATTTGTTGTCTAATCTATGTGTTGAGATAAGTGTACAGGATTAACTACGATGAAAGTTAGACAAGCAGTAGGAGTTGCGCCGGAGTCAAGATCATGATCACGTTGGGAGTTCGAGAGTTCGACGGAAGTTCGGACGGTCGTCGGAGGTTCTGCGAGAACAGATCCGAGAAGTCCAGAAGCTTGCCAAGCGAAGCTCGTCGGAACTCGCCAAGTGGATCGTCGCAAAGTCCAGGAGTTTGCCGGAAGTCCGCAGAAGAATCACCGAGGGTTCATCGGATGATCGACGGAAGTTCGCCGGAAACTCGCCGGAAGAAGCGATTGACGCATCGGAGCAAAGCTGTAGAAATTGTCTTAGATTTAATCGTAGTTAGCACGTTAATTAAGTTGGAAAATGGGAGGTGATCCCATTAGCTTAATCTTGGGGCAATTGGGCCCCTGAAAAGATTGAAATTGGGCCGAATGGAGCTAACCATTCGGACCCTGATTGCACCAGGAGGTGCAACCGCCTAGGCCCGGAGGTGGCACCGCCTGGGCTAAGTCTCCCAGCGAGACTGGGCGATGCAACCACCCCAGCCAGGAGGTGCAACCGCCTGAGCTCAGTCATCGAGCTAGACTGGGCGGTGCAACCTCCCTGACAGAGAGGTAGCACCGCCTGAGCTCGGTCTTCGAGCTCTGGCAGGGAGGTGCAATCGCCCCTGATAGAGAGGTGCAACCGCCTGGGCTCAGTCTCCGAGCTCTGCCAGGCGGTGCAACCTCTCCAATCAGGAGGTGCAACCGCCTGATCCCGGAATTTCGGGATTTGATCGTTTTGAGCTCCAAATTTGAACTGGGTTGGGGCCTATAAATACCCCACCCATTCAGCACAGAAATGACATAGACCTACACCGAAATCTTGATTCTTTCTGTGATTCTAAGAGCTCAAAATTGTTGTAAAGCCTTTAAGTCTCCTCCTTCTGTTCTTTAAGCTTCTGAATTTTAAAAGTGAGGAGAGAAAGGAACTATAAGGGTTGTCTCCTGAGCCCATCAAAAGGAGTGAAACTGTAAAAGGGCAGTTGGCCTTCGCCCATTGAAGGAAGGCAGCTAGTTGACGTCGGTGACCTCGTCGGAGGAGGAAGCCAAAAGTGGAGTAGGTCAAGACTGACCGAACCACTCTAAATCTCTGGTTTGCTTTTATTTCGAGTACCTTATCATTACTGCAAATCTCCTACATAACTACTGCTCTCTGCGCCTTTACGAACAAGTTCTAAGTGCTGAACTTTTCGAATCTGCATTCAGATGTAAATCTGTGTTTTTCGTACGATCAGCTTACGTTTGTGTTTTGATTCTGCAAAACTGTCTTCTGCGTTTTTTATGAACTAGCTTCTAAGTTTAGATCTATTTGAAATTGTTTTAGATGCAAACTACGTTTAGACGTAAAACTGGGTTTAGACGCAAACTGCGTTTAGACGTAAAACTGCGTTTAAATGTAAACTGCGCAAATTGTGTTTAAATATAAAACTGTGTTTTAGACGTAAACTTCTTTTAAACGTAAAACTACGTTTAGACGTAAAACTGCGTTTAGACGCAAACTGCGTTTAGACGTAAAACTGCGTTTAGACGTAAACTGAGTTTAGACGCAAAACTGTTTTTAGACGCAAACTGTGCAAACTGTGTTTAGACATAAAACTATGTTTTAGACGTAAACTACTTTTAGACGCAAACTGCGTTTAGACGTAAAACTGCGTTTAGACGTAAACTGAGTTTAGACGCAAAACTGCGTTTAGACGTAAAACTGTGTTTAGACGCAAAATTACGTTTAGATGCAAACTGTATTTAGACGTAAACTCAGTTTAGACGTAAACTGTGCTTAGACGTAAACTGCACTTAATCTTAAGTAATCTTAGAATCGGCTTTTACATCGAAATCATTTTTATCGGACGAACGCAGCTTTCGTTTTTAAATCGCTGAAAGATTTCCGCTGCACTAATTCACCCCCCCCCCCCCCCCCTCTTATTGCTCTTGATCCTAACACAAATTTGGAGCTCAAAACTGTCAATTCCCGGAATTCCGGGATCAGGCGGTTGCACCTCCTGACTGGGGCTGTTGCACCGCCTGGCAGAGCTCGAAGACTAAGCCTCTGGGCGGTGCCACCTCTGTCAGGGGCGGTTGCACCTCTCTGCCAGAGCTCGAAGACCGAGCTCAGGCGGAGCTACCTCCTGTCAAGAGAGGTTGCACCGCCCAGTCTCACTTGGAGACTGAGCCCACGTGGTTGCACCTCTTGGCTGGGGTGGTTGCACCGCCCAGTCTCCCTGGGAGACTTAGCTCAGTCGGTTGTACCTCCCACAGCAATCAGGGTCCGAATGGGTAGATCCATTCGGCCCAAATTGGGTTTTTCAGGGGCCCAATTGCCCCAAGATTAAGCTAATGGGATCACCTCCCATTTCCAACTTAATCATTGGGCTAACTACGATAAATCCTAAGACGATTTCTACAGCTTGCTCCGGTGCGTCAATCGCTTCTTCCGACAAGTTTCCGGCGAACTTCCGTCGATCATCCGATGAACCCTCGGTGATTCTCCTGTGGACTTCCGGCAAACTCTTGGACTTGCGACGATACACTTGGCGAGTTCCGACGAGCTTCTTTGGCAAGCTTATGGACTTCTCGGATTTGTTCCCGCAGAACCTCCGACGATAGTCCGAACTTCCATCAAGCTCTCGAACTCCCAACGTGATCATTGTCATGACTCCGGCGCAACTCCTGCTGCATGTCTTACTTTCATCATAGTTAATCCTGCACATGTAAACAAAACTTTGATCGAGACAATTAATCCTAAGCAATTAACCAAGTTGTCCGGCATGTCATTGGTCCCTCGACGCTTCGTCCGATTCTTTGGTGCATCATCCTTTCTTGCGGCCTATTGCCCAATCGGCCAGTTGGCTCCGCAACTCCGATATCCTTGGCACAATACCCGCTTTTCTTGGCCCGATGCCCGAGTCCACGGCCGGAAGCCTTCTGTCGATACTGTTGAATCTCGGATTTTGATGATGAAGTCAATTGTCATTTGTTATCTAATCTATGTGTTGAGATAAGTGTGCAGGATTAACTACGATGAGAGTAAGACAAGCAGCAGGTGTTGCGCCGGAGTCAAGATCATGATCACGTTGGGAGTTCGAGAGTTCGACGGAAGTTCGGACGGTCGTCGGAGGTTCAGCGAGAACAGATCCGAGAAGTCCAGAAGCTTGCCAAGCGAAGCTCGTCGGAACTCGCCAAGTGGATCGTCGCTAAGTCCAGGAGTATGCCGGATGTCCGCAGAAGGATCACCGAGGGTTTATCGGATGATCGACGGAAGTTGGCCGGAAACTCGCCGGAAGAAGCGATTGACGCATCGGAGCAGAGCTGCAGAAGTTGTCTTAGAGTTAATCGTAGTTAGCATGATGATTAAGCATGAAAATGGGAGGTGATCCCATTAGCTTAATCTTGGGGCAATTGGGCCCCTGAAAAGATTCAAATTGGGCCGAATGGAGTGAACCATTCGGACCCTGATTGCACCAGGAGGTGCAACCGCCCCAGCCAGGAGGTGCAACCGCCTGGGCTGTGAGGTTGGGAGGTGCAACCGCCCCAGCCAGGAGGTGCAACCGCCAGGGCTGCGAGGCTGGGAGGTGCAACCGCCCCAGCCAAGAGGTGCAACCGCCCAGAGCTCAGTCTTCGAGCTAGACTGGGCGGTGCAACCTCCTCTGCCAAGAGGTAGCACCGCCAGAGCTCAAGTTTCGAGCTCTGCCAGGCGATGCAACCACCGAGCTCAGTCTTCGAGCTCTGGTAGAGAGGAGCATCAGCCTGAGCTCAGTCTCGAGCTCTGCCAGGTGATGCAATCACCGAGCTCAGTCTTCGAGCTCTGGCAGAGAGGTGCATCAGCCTGAGCTCAGTTTCGAGCTCTGGCAGGTGATGCAACCACCGAGCTCAGATTTCGAGCTCTGCCAGGTGATGCAACCACCAAGCTCAGTCTTCGAGCTCTGCCAGGTGATGCAACCATCGAGCTCAGTCTTCGAGCTCAGGCAGAGAGGAGCAATCGCCTGAGCTCAGTCTTCGAGCTCTGCCAGGCGGTGCCACCTCTCCAGTCAAGAGGTGCAACCGCCTGATCCCAGAATTCTGGGATTTGATCGATTTGATCGTTTTGAGCTCAAATTTTGAATTGGGTTGGGGGCCTATAAATACCCCACCCATTCAGCACTGAAAAGATACAGACCTACACCGAAATCTTGATCTTTTCTGTGATTCTAAGAGCTCAAAAGTGTTGTAAAGCCTTTAAGTCTCCTCCTTCTGTTCTTCAAGTTTTCAGTTGTAAAGTGAGGAGAGAAAGGTCTGTAAAGGTTGTCTCCTGAGCCTGTCAAAAGGAGAGAAATTGTAAAAGGGCAGTTTGGCCTTCGCCCATTGAAGAAAGGCACCTAGTTGACGTCGGCAACCTCATCGGTGGAGGAAGCCAAAAGTGGAGTAGGTCAAGGCTGACCGAACCACTCTAAATCTCTGGTTTGCGTTTATTTTCGAGCACTTTATCATTACTGCAAACCTCCCTCATTACTACTGCTCTCTGCGCTTTCACGAACAAGTTCTAAGTGCTGTTCTTCCGAATCTGCATTCAGACGTAAATTCGTATTTTCATACATTACAGTTTACGTTTACGTTTGATTCTGCAGAACTGTTTTCCGTGCTTTTACGAACGAGCTTCTTTGCAGTTTACACTTACATTTTAATCCTATTGATAACTGCAATCTGTCCTCTACGATTTTACGAACGAGTTTCAACATTTAGACGTAAAACTGCATTCAGACGTAAATCGGCTTTCCTCGCTCAATCATCAGATCTCAGTTCACGTTTATGTCTTGATTTCAACTGCATACTGCCTTCTGCGAGTATACAAACAAGTTTCAAAGTTTAGACGTAAATCTGCGTCTAGACGTAAAACTGCGTTTAGACGTAAATCTGCGTTTAGACGTAAATCTGAGTTTAAGACGTAAATCTGAGTTTAGACGTAAATCTGCGTTCAGACGTAAATCTGCGTTTAGACGTAAATCTGCGTTTAGACGCAAATCTACGTTTAGACGTAAAACTGTGTTTAGACGTAAATCTGAGTTTAGACGTAAACTGCGCTTAGACGCAAAACTGCGCTTAGACGCAATCTACGCTTAGACGCAAACTGCACTTAGATACAAACTGAGAATTTGCTTTTGCATCATAATAGTTTTTGAACGAACGCAGCTTTTGGTTTTTAATCGCTGTAAGATTTCCGCTGCACTAATTCACCCCCCCCCCCCCCCTCTTAGTGCTCTCGATCCTAACAGATACATCGACCGATCCACCGGCCCGACGTCCAATCTTCTGACATGTTCCTCCGGCACAACATGATTTTCCTGCTTTAATTATCTAATCCTGATCGAGGCATCCTGCGTCACTCAAAGCGCAGATTAAATCATAAACATATATCAAGTAGTTTCATCATCAAAATACGAGATTCAACAATCTCCCCATTTTTGATGATGACAACCACTTGATGACGGAGTTAACCTTAACTCCAGGAGTTTAAACAAACTCCCCCTATCAATATGCCATATTGATAGAATCTTGAATTCAAACTGAATTCAAGTCATTGCAATATTCATCATGAATACTTGCAACACGTCATTATGAACTTATGCATAACATGTCATGTCATCAACATACTTCTCCCCCTTTGTCATCAACAAAAAGGAGAAGTACCACAACCAAGTGTTTGTGATATTGGTTCAACTCATTGCATGAAAAACATAATATCAAGTTTTATCATCATGCAGTTTGCTATTATCAAATATCAACATGTAAAATTGCGATGTAAGCTTTTGATATCATAATGCAAACATTTCAAATGTTTATCAATTGTAGCATTTCATCACATGCTAAGATATCAACGCGTAAAATTACGATACAAGTTCTTGACATCTTAACACATGATGCAGACATGGCATAATGCAAATTTGGCAATCATAGCATCAGTGTTCATAGCATCAATTCATATATTTCTCCCCCTTTGTCGTCAACAAAAAGGAGAACGATATAAGCAAATTTTAAATATAAGTGCGATGCCATAAGCAGGTTCATGTTATTTTTCAATAAAAAGTGATAAGATACCAAATATTCAAACATTTCAAGGAAAACATGACATGGAGATAGCTTTGAAAACTTCTTCCATTTTATTTGTTATTTTCTTTTTGCATGATGGAGGAAAGCTATTTCTGAGCTTACTCGAATGAAGTTAAAATCGATAAGATATTAAGCACGCTTCATTTTTACAAGTATCAAGATATGTATCAAATCCTTGTACGTAAAAATGACTTCCTTTTTCAAGAAGGAATTTATAAGCAGGAATCATTTCATCAAATCCATTTCTCAAAACAAAATATTGTTCACATGATAAGTGTATAAGAGATGTATTTGCTGATTAATTCCATATGTCAAAAATTAATGATATGAATTAAACTTGATATGACATATGCTTATTAAGTCTAGAAAAGGATAATTCGAAAATCCAATTGTTAGGATGCCAATAGTTAAGAGAATCCGAAAATGAAATTAACACTTTCATGCATTCGGACAAGGCTGTGCTATTGATTTTCAAATACAATCATGAGGACAAAACATGCTTATTATCATGGAAATTTTTGTATCCAAAGCACATAATTTCCAACCTGTTATTAGGGCATGTAATTGTGTAAAATCATCATGGTAGTCGAGTGATTTGATCATTCAATCAAGGAAGTCCGAAAATTAATTTTAACAAGTTCAATCATTCTGACATATTTTTACCATAGTTTTTCAAATACAATTATGAAGATAAGACATGCTCATCATCATGATAGTACGATAGCAATTTACAATATACAAGCTAGCAAAAAAATTTTAACATTTTAAGACACGAAAGCTAGCAATTTTCTCTTTGAGATATGCACATTAGCAACTCTTTCTCCCCCTATGTCATTGGGAAAGAGAAGGGAAAACCCTTTACATTAATTTCTAAATCATGACAAGGGAAGGTTTCAATCTTATTTGTGCATTATTATATTTTCAAATTCGAACATGCACAATTTCAAAAACCTTATATTTCATTCATGCATGATACTGAATAAATCAATCAATATTATGAGCATATCATACATGATACTTAAATTTTTACTATTTATCAACATTTTGATCATGATACCAAACATTCATCATTTAGAGTATTCATGACATTAAATCAACATACATCATTTTAGTAACAACTCATAGCATTTTAAATCATGATTTACATCATATGCAATACATCACATTATAATTAAAAAGCTCAAGTATTGCATGCATCATTGCAAATCATAAATGCTTCATATCATGATGGTATCAATTTTGTCAAATTATATCTTACCATGCATGATCATAACTTTTCATTTGTATACATCAAAATAAATTAATGAATATTTCATGTATTCATATCATCAGATAATGAATATCAAGAAGAGTTGGTAATGAGATTTACGAATCATGTAGACAAATTATGAATATTAAGAGACATATTATGATTCTTTTTAGATAACTTAAATAGCAAAAAGAAAGAATCACAGTAAGTTATTTTGATTTATAAAAAGAATTCTCAAGTTATAATTCCAAGAAATCACGATTCATTTCAATAAATTTCAGTAAGAACACATCATTAAAATCTCAACATTACTTTCAAGAGATTCAAAATGGCATAGATAATTTTATTGATCTCTTAGTGAAAAAGTCAATACGGTAGAGAAAAATAAATTTTCAAGAAAATTACTTTTCTCTTTTTAGTTGTTTTAGTTCATATGATTTTATTTCATCTATGCCAAACATGTAGCATGTTTTAAAATCGAAAGTGCAAGTTTTATTACGATAAAGATCAATAAGGCACTTTCATTACCGTGAAAATCGAAAATCGCAAGATTCATCATCCATAATTATAAAACCAATAAACATGATTTTTAAAATCTCATGCATAGAATAAAATCATGGTATCAAAACATCATTATATCATCAAGCATGATTTCATATTTTCAATCAAAATCATTTTGTTTGTTTATCATAAAATATGTATTTTTCATGATTATTTTCAAAACTACTAGCATGATCATAAATTTTGCATTTTCATCATTTTTTTTTTTTAACATGTAATTTTCAAGAAAATTAATTCTATATTAAAAAGAAAATGTATTATGAAGAGCATCATGTAATTTCGAAATAATTCAAGAGAGTTGAGTTACTTACCTTGTAGTCGAAGCCCGTCAAAGCCCAATTCGCCGTTTCACCTTTGGAAGTATTTGATTTATCCTTGGTTGTCTTCCTCTTCTTTGGCCTCTTCCTTCGTTCAAGTTCATTATCTATTTTAGATTTTTGTTTAATAAACTTATTAAGATTTAGTGTTCGAAGTTCAAGTTCATCATTGTCCTCATCACTTGAGTCATCGCTCAAGTGGCATTCATTTGTCCGGAGTTCCAAATCCTTCCTGTTCTTTGGAAGGTGATTGTGTTCAACATGTTCATAATGTGCATTGTGCACCATTTCATATGTCATCAACGAACCAATTAGTTCTTCAAGTGGTAAGTTGTTTAGGTTTTTAGCTTCTTGTATTGCAGTTACTTTTGAATCCCACTTCTTAGAAAGAGAACGCAAAATCTTGTTTACGAGTTCAAAATCCGAAAAACATTTTTCAAGAGCTCTTAAACTATTGACGACATCCATGAAACGGGTGTACATGTCGCCTATAGTCTCGCTTGGTTGCATTCGAAAAAGCTCAAAATCATGCAATAAAAAGTTAACTTTCGAGTCTTTGACTCTACTAGTTCCTTCGTTCATGATTTCAAGTGTTCGCCAAATGTCAAAAGCCGTTTCGCACGTAGAAATACGATTGAACTCATTTTTGTCCAAAGCGCAAAATAAGGCATTCATAGCCTTTGCGTTTAAAGAAAAATACTTCTTCTCCAAATCCGACCATTTGTTCATCGGTTTAGAGGGAAGTTGAAAACCGTTTTCAATGATATTCCATAAATCCAGATTCATAGAAATCAAGAAAACTCTCATTCGAGTTTTCCAATAAGTGTAGTCCAATCCGTTAAACAACGGTGGACGAACAACCGATAAGCCCTCTTAAAGAGCCATTTCTCTCGGGTGTAAATCCGAAATGAGAAATACCGGGCTCTGATACCAATTGTTAGGATCGAGAGCACTAAGAGGGGGGGGGGTTGAATTAGTGCAACGGAAAACTTTCTGCGATTAAAACGAAACTACGTTCGAACGATAAAAACAATTTCTGTGTGAAAGTCGATTCTAAGAAAGATTAAAGTCAATCTATACAGGCAGTTTGCAGCTATGATAAAAACCAGAATATAGGCGCAAACTGAAATCCGACATTCGTACGAAGAAACTGATTTACGTCTAAATGCTGATTCGTAAATCACTTGATTAGGCAAGATGCAGTTTAAGCAAGAGTATAAAGGCAGTTTGCAGTTATGGTAAAAATCAAAACGTAAACGCAAACTGAAATATGATGATCGTACGAAAAAGCATATTTACGTCTAAACGCTGATTCGAAAAGTGAAAGGATTGAAACCCGATCGTAAAAGCGCAGAAGGCAGTAAGCTTCAGAGGAGGTTTGCAGTAAAGATAATATGCTCAAAGTAAATGCAAACCGAGATTTAGAGTGGTTCGGTCAATCTTGACCTACTCCACTTTTGGCTTCCTCCACCGACGAGGTCACCGACGTCAACTAGAGGCCTTCCTTCAATAGGCGAATGCCAACCACCCTTTTATAGTTTCACTCCTTTTGACGGGCTTAGGAGACAACCCTTACAGAAATTTTCTCTCCTCTCTTTACAACTCAAAACTTTGAAGAACAGAGGGAGGAGAACTTTTGGCCTTTACAACAATTTTGAGCTCTAAGAATCACAGAAAGATATCAAGATTTCGAGTGTAAGTTGCTACCTTTCAGTGCTGAATGGGTGGGGTATTTATAGGCCCCAACCCAGTTCAAATTTAGAGCTCAAAACTATCAATCCCCGGAATTCCGGGATCAGGCGGTTGCACCTCCTGACTGGGGCGGTTGCACCGCCTGGCAGAGCTCGAAGACTAAGCCTCTAGGCGGTGCCACCTCTGTCAGGGGCGGTTGCACCTCTCTGCCAGAGCTCGAAGACCGAGCTCAGGCGGTTGCACCTCTTGACTGGGGCGGTTGCATCACCTGCCAGAGCTCGAAGACCGAGCTCAGGCGGTGCTACCTCCTGTCAAGAGAGGTTGCACTGCCCAGTCTCGCTTGGAGACTAAGCCCAGGCGGTTGCACCTCTTGGCAGGGGCGGTTGCACCGCCTAGTCTCCCTGGGAGACTTAGCCCAGGCGGTTGCACCTCCTGGCTTGGGCGGTTGCACCTCCCACAGCAATCAGGGTCCGAATGGGTAGATCCATTTGGCCCAAATTGGGTTTTTCAAGGGCCCAAATTGGGTTTTTCAGGGGCCCAATTACCCCAAGATTAAGCTAATGGGATCACCTCCCATTTCCAACATAATTATTGTGCTAACTACGATAAATCCTAAGACAATTTCTGCAGCTTGCTCCGATGCGTCAATTGCTTCTTCCGGTGAGTTTCCGTCGAACTTCCGTCGATCATCCGATAAACCCTCGGTGATACTCCTGTGGACTTCCGGCAAACTCCTGGACTTGCGACGATACACTAGGCGAGTTCCGATGAGCTTCTTTGGCAAGCTTATGGACTTCTCGGATTTGTTCCCGCAGAACCTCCGACGATAGTCCGAACTTCCGTCAAGCTCTCGAACTCCCAACATGATCATTGTCATGACTCCGGCGCAACTCCTGCTACATGTCTTACTTTCATCGTAGTTAATCCTGCACATATAAACAAAACTTCGATCGAGACAATTAATCCTAAGCAATTAACCAAGTTGTCCGGCATGTCATTGGTCCCTCGACGCTTCGTCTGATTCTTCGGCGCATCGTCCTTTCCTGCGGCCTATTGCCCAATCGGCCAATTGGCTCCGCAACTCCGATATCCTTGGCACAATACCCGCTTTTCTTGGCTCGATGCCCGAGTCCACGGCCCGAAGCCTTCTATCGATACGTCGACCGATCCACCGGCCCGACGTCCAATCTTCTGACATGTTCCTCCGGCACAACATGATTTTCCTGCTTTAATTGTCTCATCCTGATCGAGGCATCCTGCGTCACTCAAAGCGCAGATTAAATCATAAACATATATCAAGTAGCTTCATCATCAAAATACGAGATTCAACAGTTCTCCTCCCTCTTTTCTTCCTAGTTTTGATCTTTCAAGAGAGGAGAGAAAAGTTTGTAAGGGTTGTCTCCTAAGCCCGTCAAAAAGAGTGAAACTATAAAAGGGTGGTTGGCCTTCGCCTATTGAAGGAAGGCCTCTAGTGGACGTCGGTGACCTCATCGGTGGAGGAAGCCAAAAGTGGATGTAGGTCAAGATTGACCGAACCACTCTAAATCTCGATTTGCATATACTTTGAGCATATTATCTTTACTACAAACCTCCTCAATAGCTTACTGCCTTCTGCGCATTTACGATCATGTTTCAAAGTTTAGTATTTTCCGAATCGGCGTTTAGACATAAATCGCTTTTATCGTATGAATGCAGTTTTAATCGTCAAAAGTTTTCCACTGCACTAATTCACCCCCCCCCCCCCCCCCCCCCCTCTTAGTGCTCCTGATCCTAACAATTAGTATCAGAGCGGGGTTAACTCTCAAACGGATTAAAACCCAAGAGAGATGGCATACGCCGGAAACCAAGAGGGTCATTCTATTACACGTCCACCCATGTTCAATGGGATGGACTACACTTATTGGAAGACCCGAATGAGGATCTTCCTTATTTCAATGGATTTTGAACTTTGGAATCTTGTCGAAAATGGATTTTCGAAGTCTTCTCTTCCAATGATCGATTGGAATGAATTGGAGAAGAAGACTTTCGCTCTTAATGCAAATGCTATGAATGCCTTAATTTGTGCGCTTGATAAAAATGAGTTTAATCGTGTTTCGGTTTGTGAAACCGCGTTTGATATTTGGCATACACTCGAAGTGACTCACGAAGGCACAAGTAGAGTGAAAGAGTCAAAAATCAATCTTTTGATACACTCTTTCGAACTTTTCCGAATGAAACTGAGCGAGACTATTGGCGACATGTACACCCGTTTCACGGATGTCGTCAATGGTCTAAAAGGACTCGGCAAAAGTTTTTCGAATTTTGAGCTCATAAATAAGATTCTAAGATCCCTTTCTAAGAGTTGGGACCCTAAAGTCATTGTCATTCAAGAGGCTAAAGATTTAAACAACTTCCCTCTTGAAGAACTAATCGGGTCATTAATGACCTATGAAATGACATGCAAGGCTCATGAAGAGCAAGAAGACATCTTCTAAAGAACAGGAAGGATATGACACTTAGAACTTTAGATGACCACTTGAGAGAAAACTCAAGTGATGAGGACTGTGACGATGACTTGGCACTTCTAACAAGGAAATTCAAAAAATTCATTAAGAGAAACAAGTTTAAAAATGACACAAAAAATAAACTTAAACCCAAAAAGGACCAAGTTATTTGCTACGAGTGCAAAAAGTCGGGACACTACAAAAGTGATTGTTCCCAAGCCAAGAAGAGAATATCAAAGAAGAAGGCGCTCAAAGCAACGTGGGATGACTCTAGCGCGTCTGAAAAAGAGGAGTCCAACACTGAGCAAGTTGCTCATTACGCCTTAATGGCCATCAGAGAGGAGGTAACAAATTTAATTGATGCAGATTTATCATTTGATGAGTTATTAAATGTCTTCCATGACTTATTTGATGAATGCAAGATTATTAGTAGAAAATAAAAATTACTAAAAAAGGAGCATGATAGTCTTACTTGTAATTTCAATAAGTTAAAAACTGAATATCATGATAGTTTAGGTTCTTGTATAAAATATCATGATCTAGAAACTATCCAAAAGGAAAACTTACTACTTAAGGACACCTTGAAGAAATTCGAGGTTGGTAGCAAGTCTTTGAACATGATCCTTACAAACAAGGGTCACGTTCCCAAAAGAAGTGGAATCGGATTTGTGAGAAATCCTCACCAAAATCCAACCACCTTCATAAAAGGCCCCATCCTACATATTCGACACCAAAGTAAATGCAACTTTTGTTGCAAACAATGGACACAAAACGCATTATTGTCCATTCAAGAAAATTAGTCCGAACAAATTAATTTGGGTTCCTAAAGGAACCATGATAAACTCTATGCAACATGGCAAACAATGTAGATCAGTGTTTTAGGCACCCAAAAGTAAATGGGTACCTAAAAATTATCCTGTCTTGTTGAAACGTAAACTATCCCAAGCTAGGAGAAAGAGACGGTACCTTGATAGTGGATGCTCAAGGCATATGACCGGAGATTCATCTCAATTCTCTAAGCTCACTAGCATAGACGAAGGCTATGTCACCTTCGGAGACAACAATAAGGGTAAAATCATTGGCAAAGGAACCATAGGTAACAAATCCAACTTCTTTATTGAAGATGTTTTGTTAGTTGATGGTTTAAAACATAACCTCTTGAGCATTAATCAATTATGTGATAAAGGATATATTGTCAAATTCGAATCTAATACTTGCATCATTGAAAAACCACACAACAACATATCTATGATTGCATTAAAATAAAATAACGTATACACCATTGACATCATTGATCTGTGTAATGAAATGTGTTTCTCGATTTTAAATGAGGATGCTTGGCTATGGCATAGAAGATTAGGTCATGCTAGCATGAAACTAATCACTCAAATATCATCCAAAGAACTTGTAAGAGGAATTCCTCATATCAAGTTCATTAAAGATAATGTATGTGATGCTTGTCAATTAGGTAAACAAATTAAGGGTAGTTTCAAATCTAAAAATTAAATAAGCACCTCTAGACCCTTGCAATTGATCCATATAGACTTGTTCGGACCAATCTCTACATCAAGCCTAGGAGGTAGCAAATACGTCTTCGTCATTGTAGATGACTATAGTAGATACACATGGACTTACTTCTTAAAACACAAAAATGAATGCTTTAGACATTTTAACAAGTTTTGTAAACTTGTTCAAAATGAAAAGGGTTCTATGATTTCATCAATTAGAAGTGATCACGGTGGTGAATTTCAAAACCATGATTTCCAAGAATTTTGTGAACTTAATGGATACAACCACAACTTCTCTACTCCAAGAAATCCTCAACAAAATGGAGTAGTAGAAAGAATAAATAGAAACTTACAAGAAATGGCAAGAACCATGTTGAATGAACATAGCCTACCCAAATATTTTTGGGCCGAAGCCGTAAACACTGCATGCTATATTTTGAATAGAGTTCTAGTAAGACCCCTACTCACCAAAACTCCCTATGAGTTGTGGAACAACAAAAAACCCAATGTTTCATATTTTAAAGTTTTTGGGTGTAAGTGTTTCATCTTGAATGAAAAAGATGCCTTAGGAAAAATTTGATGCTAAATCCGATGAAGGAATTTTTCTTGGTTATTCTTCAGTTTCTAAATCTTTTCATATCTTCAATAAAAGAACTTTAATTATTGAAGAATCCATTCATGTTGTTTTCAATGCGATTTTTGAAATCAAGAAAAATGATTTTAATGATGATGTTAACTTCGATTCTCCAACTAGCAACTTGGATGCATCCACTTCCGAAACATACTTACCCAAGGATTAGAAGTATGTAGATGCTCATCCTAAGGAGCTAATCTTAGGACACACATCAAAGGCGGTTCAAACACATTCTTCTCTTAAAAATTTTTGTGCCAACGCCGCTTTTCTCTTCCAAATTGAACCTAAATGTATTGACGAAGCCATGAAAGATGATTCATGGATTATCGCAATGCAAGATGAATTAAATTAATTTGAGAGAAATGAGGTATGGAAGCTTGTTCCTAGGCCAAATGACCATTTAGTTATTGGTACTAAATGGGTCTTTAGAAACAAACAAGATGAATATGGTATCGTGGTTAGAAACAATGCTAGATTAGTGGCCAAAGGTTTCAACCAAGAAGAAGGTATCGATTACGAAGAAACCTTCGCTCTTGTAGCTCGATTAGAAGTCATAAGGATGCTCCTTGCCTGTGCTAGTAGTAATAATTTTAAGTTATTTCAAATAGATATTAAAAGCGCTTTTCTTAACGGCTTTATTTCCGAAGAAGTTTATGTTGAACAACCTCCTGGATTTGAAAATAGTAGCCTCCCTAATCATGTGTTTAAATTTACTAAAGCTCTCTATGGTTTAAAACAAGCCCCTAGGGCTTGGCATGAGAGACTTAGTTCTTTTCTTATTGAAAATAATTTTACAAAAGACAAGGTTGATACTACATTGTTTATCAAGAATTTTGAAAATAATTTTCTCATTGTTCAGATTTATGTTAATGATATTATCTTCGGTTCTACGAATGAATCTCTTTGTGAATCTTTTGCTAAAACCATGAGTCTCGAATTTGAAATGAGTTTGATGGGAGAATTAACCTTTTTTAGGCTTACAAATTAAGCAACTAAGCAATGACATCTTTATTAGTCAAACTAAATATGCTTTAGATCTACTAAAAAGATTTAATATGGATAGCTCAAAAGCTATTAACACCCCTATGAGCATCTCCACTAAGTTAGAAGTTGATGAGAGTGGAGAAATCTTCGATCAAAAAACTTATAGGGGTATGATAGGAAGTTTACTTTACCTCACTGCAACTAGACCAGATATCATATTCAGTGTAAGACTTGTGTTAGGTTTCAATCGAACCCTAAGATATCTCATCTCAAAGCGGTTAAAAGAATACTTAGATATCTTAAAGGTATCACAAATCTAAGGATTATGGTATCCAAAATCCGAAAATTTTGAGTTAATTGCTTATGCTGGTGCGGATTTTGCTAGGTGTAGACTAGATAGAAAAAGCACATCAGGAACATATCAATTTTTGGGACATTCCCTTGTTTCCTTGTCATCTAAGAAATAAAACTCAGTTGCACTATCAACAACCGAAGTTGAATATATTGCAGCTAGTGCATGCTATGCACAAGTTGTGTGGATGAAAAACACCTTAGAAGATTATAAAGTCTATCTTAAAAACATTCCCATTAAATGTGATAACACAAGTGCAATATGTTTAACAAAGAATCCCATTCAACACTCAAGAACAAAACATATTGATATTAGACATCACTTTATATGAGATCATGTTACTAATCATGATGTAATCATAGAGTTCATAACCTCTAAGTGAAGAACAATTTGATTTCATAAGAAGAGAATTAGGAATGTTGATGTGTCCGAATGCATAAACTTGTTAAAATTATTATTCGGACTTTATTGATTGAATGATCAAATCACTTAATTGTCATTACATGCCTAAAATAATATGTTGGAAATTAATACAAAAATTTCCATAACAATGAGCATGTCTTCATGATTGTATAGTCTTGTCCGATTGCATAAAAGTATTAAATTAAATTTTCAGTTCCAATCGGATTTCATGAATACATTATTCTCTTTCGGACTTAATAAAAATATGTCACATATAGTTTGATTCACATCATTAATTTTTGACAAATAGAATCATCTAGCAAATGCATATCTTTTAGACTTATCATGTGAAAAATATTCTCTTTGAGAAATAGATTTGATGATTCCTTCTTATAAAAGGAAGATATTTTTATGTGCAAGGATTTGATTCACATAAATATCCTGATCCTTGTAAAGCATGCCTTAATATCCTATCGATTTGAACTACACAAATGACTTTCCTCCTTCATGCAAAAAGATAATAACAAATAAAAAGGAAGAAGTTTTCACTTTATAATCTTCATGTCATGTTTTTCTTGAGATGTTTGTATAATTTATATCTTATCACTCTATATAGATAAATGACATGAACCTACTTATGGCATCGCACATATATTTAAAAGTTGTTTATATCGTTCTCCTTTTTGTTGATGACAAAGGGGGAGAAAAATATAAATTGATACTATGAGTGCTATATTTGAATGAGAAATAGATGAAATGCTATGATTGCTAAATACTTGAAATGTTTGAATCATGTTAAGATATCAATAACTTGCATCGTAATTTTACTTGCTGATATCTTGCCATGTGATGAAATGCTATGATTTGTTGCTAAAATGATGCATGCAATACTTATGTTTTTTATTATGATGTATGTGATGTATTGCATATGATGTAAATGATGATTAAAATTGCCTTATTTTGAATTCAAGGTTTATCTCAATTATGGAATTTTGAAATAAGAATGATTACTCGCCTTTGTCATGATTTAGAAATTGACATAAAGGGTCTTCCCTTCTTTTTGACAATGACAAAGGGGGAGATAGCTAGCTTGCACAATTCAAGAAGAAAGCAAAAATTGCACTTCTCAAAAGAGAAGAAATTGCTATCTTGAACATCATCGAGAATTGCTAGCTTGAAATCTCAAGAAAATACAAAAATGTGATATCTTGCCTATCTCAAGATGCAAAACATGCTAACTTGCACTTTGTAACGGAAGCAAAATTGCTAACTCAAACTTTGCAAAGGAAGCAAGAAATTGCTCATCTCAAAAGAGAAGCAAAGATTGCTAACTTGCATATTTCTAGAAGCAAAAGTGTTATCTTACCTATCGCAAAGAAAAGCAAATATGCCAACTTGCATATCTTTGAATTTGCTAACTTGTATGTTGTACAACTTGCATATCTAAAACTTGATAGCTTGAATGTTCTAAGCATGATGTAACACTTACTAAATTTTCTAGCTTCAAAACTACATGATGATAAAACTTGATATTCTGTTTTTCATGCAATGAGTTAAACTTATATTCTAAATACAAGAATAGTTAGACATCTCCTTTTTGTTGATTACAAAGGGGGAGAAGTATGATGTTATACATAAGTTTATGCATAAGTTCATGATGACGTGTTGCAAGTATTCATGATGAATATTGCAATGACTTGAATTCAGTTTGAATTCAAAGTTCTATCAATATAGCATATTGATAGGGGGAGTTTGTTTAAACTCCGGGAGTTAAGGATAACTCCGTTATCAAGTAGTTGTCATCATCAAAAGGGGGGAGATTATTGAATCTCGTATTTTGATGATGAAACCACTTGATATGTGTTTATGTTTTAATCTGCATTTTGAGTGACGCAGGATGCTCCGATCAGGATGAGACAATTAAAGCAGGAAAAATCATGTTATGCCAGAGGAACATGTCAGAAGATTGGACGTCGGGCCGGTGGATCGGTCGACGTATCGACAGAAGGCTTCGGGTCGTGGACTCGGGCATTAGGCCAAGAAGAAAGGGTATTGTGCCAAGGATATCGGAGTTGCAGAGTCAACTGGCCGATTGGGCAATAGGCCGCAGGAGAGGACGATACGCCAAAGAATCGGACGAAGCGTCGAGGGACCAATGACATGCCGGACAACTTGGTTAATTGCTTAGGATTAATTGTCTTGATCGAAGTTTTGTTTTACATGTGCAGGATTAACTACGATGAAAGTAAGACATGCAGCAGGAGTTGCGTCGGAGTCAAGACTATGATCACGTTGGGAGTTCGAGAGTTCGACGGAAGTCCGGACGGTCGTCGGAGGTTCTGCGGGAACAAATCCAAGAAGTCCAGGAGCTTGCCAAAGAAGCTCGTCGGAACTCGCCAAGTGGATCATCGCAAGTCTAACAGTTGATATCAGAGCCTCATATTTCTCTTTTGGTTTAACACCCAAGAGAAATGGCTCATTTCAGTTGATTTAAATTTATAGAATTTGGTCGAAAACATATTTCAAAGGTCTTCTCTTCCAATGAACGATTGGAATGATTTGGAGAAGAAGACATTTTCACTAAATGCTAGAGCTATGAATGCTCTATTTTGTGCCTTAGTGTCACAGATTTAGTTGGTTTTGCCTAAGTCGTGCGGCACGCTTGCGTATCCGTCCGCAAAGGTCAGCCTCCCCGAAGCCTCCTATGGTCCCTTAGGACCCACAAAAGGTAAAACGGGTTAGAGAAAACGCCTCACTCGGGATCCACAAGCAAACATTTCCGAAAACACTTCATAAACAATGCAAATTACAAACAGACTTTACAAGCTCTGAACAGTTGCACAACATAGGGTCAAAATGATCCACTACAGACCGAAAATCTCTCACAAGTGTCCACATGACACAACCTTTATTTACAAGCCTAAAGCGACCACCAACCAAACTAAAATGGGACTATTAAGCCTTCACTCATCCCTCTACATATTGTGCAAAGTATGAACATACCAAAAGACACGGACATACATAAGCATTACATCAAACATTCTGTTTAGAAGTTTGTCCGTGACATTCTCCCCCATTTATTCCTTCGACGTCCTCGTCGAAGCCTTTGCCTTTGCTGAGTCTTCGATCTTCTGCTCCAGCTACAATACGCCTCCTGACTCCCAACTGCTTTCTGCTGCTGTTTTTGAGTAGTCGAACCTTTGATCTGCCATGCTGCTTCAACTCGCTAATGACTCTGACTCTAGTGTGGGGTTGTTTGAGTTGTGTTGATCCCTGTTGGTTCCTGCGGATCATCCAGATGAAGGAAAAGATCATCCTTACTATGTGCTAGTCTCTCAAATGCCTCATGCTGCTTGAACTGAGTGGATGCTTGTTGGAGATTTAACGAGCATCACCTCGCAAACTTCTGAAGTTTTAGGTCCTTCCTCCACAAAATTTGCCCATTGACTCTTCTTTCACTTAGTTGTCACTTCCAAGTAGATTCGCATCACTTCCACTTTCGTTTGGCATTTCATTGGGAAATGAAGCGGACAATCTACTCTTAGTAGCACTGATCACCGTTGGTGAGGATTTGATAACTATTGTTTTCTATTATCTTCGAAGGGTCTTTGAACTTGTGCAGAGCTCCTCTGCTGGATAGATAAGAGAATTGGGGTACTCAGTTTCGCCCATTCTCTTAAGAGTTGAGAAGGCAAAGGTTACTTGACTTCGCCCGCCTCCTCGAGGTTGTACTCCATGCATCGAGCTGGTTATTGGCCTTCGCCTGCTCTTTGCTCACACTTCTGAAGCACTTGAAGTGTTTGCACTCCTTGCATTGAGTTAGTTACTGTGATTCACCTTCTCAATGTCATTGAACTTCTGGAATGCAGGAAGTTTTCACTGGAGTAATTCTCTAATAGATTTGGTCGCCTCTGGGATTATATTGTCTTCTCCATCAACCCTACCGCCTACTCCACTGAGTAGCAAAGGTACAGCACCGCGTACTGCCTGCTTCGTTCCTTGGTCGTGCACTCTTGCATGACCCGAAGTCCTTCACTTTCGGCTTTCTTGATGAGAAGCTCGTTGACACCGGTCTTACGAAGTTCCTTGGCCTCTGCCCTTCAACCTTGTCTCGGTACTTGGAGTTTGCCTCTGCATGCTCCACCTCCTCGACCCCTTTCACGACCAAGCGCTCTCCCTCTATGAGAGCAAGGGATCAATGACTTTCACGGAAGTCCCGCCTCTGCGGTACCATGGCGCTGCCATGCCCATGGCCCTACTATCCATCGCCTCGCATATGCATCCCTTTTCTTCACGATCAGTAGATATGTCTCTGTGGCACTCCTCCGAGTCCACCTCCATTCTAACTAATGCTTGATTTTGGGCAGCTAAGTCCCTCTGGACTCGTCATCGCTTCCTCGCCCCTTTCGACCCCTTGCTTCAACACCTCTATGTTCTCCAAGCAAACTCCCTTTGGTCGATGGAAAGACAGACTGCAACTCACATGCATGGCCTCTGCCATCATGTTGTAGGATTTGCACCGATTCTATTTTTCTTAGCTTCCTTGGTAGCAACGTTCGCTTACTCGACCTTGTCCAATGACTTACCGGGCTCCCTTAAGCGAATATGGGTTCTGGAGCAGTCCAACTCTCCAGCTGCTTCGATCATATCTCTACATGATCAAGTCCCTCCCATGGGACTCACTGGTACTTGCATTCAAACTTTTTCCTTGGTGGAACACAGCCCCCATATGCTGATGACCAAGGCTTTCATCCGATGCAAAATTCGATACACGCACGGAAGACTCGCCTCTACGGTACCATGGCCTTCACTCCTTGAATTCATAGCCCTTCTTGTCGTCGTGTTGTTCACCGAAGTGGAGCTTCCAATAGCTCCCGATCATACCTCTGTATGATCTAGTCCCTCATGGGACTATGTCGTGTGTATCGCATTGCCACGAACTATTCCACCATGATCCGCTGCACCATGTTGCCTCCTGGTGATATCTCCATTGCATTATGATCCTTGTGGGATGAACTCGAATTTTGATCCCTCCATGTGTGGCCTCTGCCAATACATCGCAGTGTCTCTTCCACCTTCTATTTTGTTCGTTCCTTTGGCAATCGACCTTCATCCACCCGCTCTTGGGTCACACCTAGATGAAGCACCGCTCTAAAACAGTCCATCGCCTAGTAGCTCCCGAAGTCCATCGACTTCGCTGAAAGTGGTGCACCATTGTCTGGATCCTAGGCCTCTGCCCCTACCAGCACAATCTCCGCTGCACACCGCTTCCTTCATAGCAACTTAAATGGCAACACTATGGCATATTCTTCAAGAGTACCCGCCTTCGCGTCCTCTTGCCCCGTGCCAAGGCCTTCTGAACCCAACTTCGCCTTCGCAAGTTGAGTCGCCTTAGTTCCTCTATCAAATGCTTCTCCGAGATAAGGTGCATGTGCCCAGAAGCTCCCTTCGTCTTTGGCACCATGCAAGATGAGTCCGCTCCGTCAGAATAAATGACACATGGAACAACATGATCCTGCTCCTGCCTCTACAAAAGTTCATGTCCTTAACCTTGTTAGGATCGAGAGCACTAAGAGGGGGGGGGTGAATTAGTGCAGCGGAAATCTTATAATAATTTGTATCCCAAAAGCTGCGTTCGTTCAAAAACTATTATGATGCAAAAGCAAATTCTCAGTTTGTATCTAAGTGCAGTTTGCGTCTAAGCGCAGATTGCGTTTAAGCGCAGTTTTGCGTTTAAGCGCAGTTTTGCGTCTAAGCGCAGTTTTGCGTCTAAACTCAGATTTACGTCTAAATGCAGATTTACGTCTAAACGCAGTTTTACGTCTAAACGCAGTTTTACGTCTAAACGCAGATTTACGTCTAAACGTAGATTTACGTCTAAACACAAATTTACGTCTAAACGCAGTTTTACGTCTAAACGCAGTTTTACGTCTAAACGCAGTTTTACGTCTAAACGCAGATTTACGTCTAAACGCAGTTTTACGTCTAGACGCAGATTTACGTCTAAACTTTGAAACTTGTTTGTATACTCGCAGAAGGCAGTATGCAGTTGAAATCAAGACGTAAACGTGAACTGAAATTTGATGATTGAGCGAGGAAAGCCGATTTACGTCTGAATGCAGTTTTACGTCTAAATGTTGAAACTCGTTCGTAAAATCGTAGAGGACAGATTGCAGTTATTAATAGGATTAAAATGTAAGCGTAAACTGCAAAGAAGCTCGTTCGTAAAAGCACGGAAAACAGTTCTGCAGAATCAAACGTAAACGTAAACTATAATGTATGAAAATACGAGTTTACGTCTGAATGCAGATTTGGAAGAACAGCACTTAGAACTTGTTCGTGAAAGCGCAGAGAGCAGTAGTGATGAGGGAGGTTTGCAGTAATGATAAAGTGCTCGAAAATAAACGCAAACCAGAGATTTAGAGTGGTTCGGTCAGCCTTGACCTACTCCACTTTTGGCTTCCTCCACCGATGAGGTTGCCGACGTCAACTAGGTGCCTTCCTTCAATGGGCGAAGGCCAAACTTCCCTCTTACAGTTTCTCTCCTTTTGACAGGCTTAGGAGACAACCTTTACAGACCTTTCTCTCCTCACTTTACAATTGAAAACTTGAAGAACAGAAGGAGGAGACTTAAAGGCTTTACAACACTTTTGAGCTCTTAGAATCACAGAAAAGATCAAGATTTCGGTATAGGTCTGTATCTTTTCAGTGCTGAATGGGTGGGGTATTTATAGGCCTCAACCCAATTCAAAATTCGAGCTCAAAACGATCAAATCGATCAAATCCCAGAATTCTGGGATCAGGCGGTTGCACCTCTCGACTGGAGAGGTGGCACCGCCTGGCAGAGCTCGAAGACTGAGCTCAGCCGATTGCTCTTCTCTGCCAGAGCTCGAAGACTGAGCTCGATGGTTGCATCACCTGGCAGAGCTCGAAGACTGAGCTTGGTGGTTGCATCACCTGGCAGAGCTCGAAATCTGAGCTCGGTGGTTGCATCACCTGGCAGAGCTCGAAACTGAGCTCAGGCTGATGCACCTCTCTGCCAGAGCTCGAAGACTGAGCTTGGTGAATGCATCACCTGGCAGAGCTCGAGACTGAGCTCAGGCTGATGCACCTCTCTGCCAGAGCTCGAAGACTGAGCTCGGTGGTTGCATCGCCTGGCAGAGCTCGGAACTTGAGCTCTGGCGGTGCAACCTCTTGGCTGGGGCGGTTGCACCTCCCAACCCCACAGCCCAGGCGGTTGCACCTCCTGGCTGGGGCGGTTGCACCTCCTGGTGCAATCAGGGTCCGAATGGTTCACTCCATTCGGCCCACTTTGAATCTTTTCAGGGGCCCAATTGCCCCAAGATTAAGCTAATGGGATCACCTCCCATTTTCATGCTTAATCATCATGCTAACTACGATTAACTCTTAAGACAACTTCTGCAGCTTTGCTCCGATGCGTCAATCGCTTCTTCCGGCGAGTTTCCGGCCAACTTCCGTCGATCAACCGATAACCCTCGGTGATCCTTCTGCGGACATCCGGCATACTCCTGGACTTTGCGACGATCCACTTGGCGAGTTCCGACGAGCTTCGCTTGGCAAGCTTCTGGACTTCTCGGATCTGTTCTCGCTGAACCTCCGACGACCGTCCGAACTTCCGTCGAACTCTCGAACTCCCAACGTGATCCTGATCTTGACTCCGGCGCAACACCTGCTGCTTGTCTTACTCTTATCGTAGTTAATCCTGCACACTTATCTCAACACATATATTAGATAACAAATGACAATTGACTTCATCATCAAAATCCGAGATTCAACAATCTCCCCCTTTTTGATGATGACAATCAATTGATAAAGGAGTTGTCCTTAACTCCCCCTATCTATATGCCATGGTTGAGATAAGTCAACCTTGAATTCAAGACCTAAGAATTCAAGTGTCGTATTGATAAGTTAGATCAGTTAAACTTATCAATGCTCCCATCATGATGCCCATCATGATGTATCTCTTCAAGAATGATGTCAAGGCATGACATACATCATCAAGTTTGTATGATTGTGTTTGTAACCATTCATCATGTAATCATATAAAGCTACGAAGGACTTTTTACATGATGCACACATTTGACATTTTCTAGCAAGTTTGCATTTTCTTCACAATATAGAATATCAAATCAAGATTTGATGCAAACTATAGCACATGTTCACATATCTCTTGGTGATGCAAGGATGGCATAACATTGTTTATAGCATCACTCAAGTATTTGCAACTATGACATAGATATGATTATGGCAGTTCAGCTATGACATAGTGTTTATCAATTCATATGTTTATCAATTCATATGTTTCTCCCCCTTTGTCATCAACAAAAAGCATGATAGCATTATCAAGCATATAAAGGAAGTCATGACACATATATCTCTTTATTGTTTTTGCTTGACGGAGGAAAGTCATTTTCCAAAGAGTTTTCATAAGAGTGTACGGGAACATCCCATTTTTAGCATACAACCCGAAAAATGAACTTCTTACATGCATTTGGTTAAAAATATTTGTCACATAATTTGCAACATGTTATTTGATCAAGCGTTGTCAAGGCATGTAATAGTAATAACATTCGAAAAATAATTTTAACTAGTTTAAGTATTCGGACACATCAACATTCCTAATTCTCTTCTTATGTAATCAAATTGTTCTTCACATAGGGGTTTTGTGAAGATATCAGCTAGTTGATGTTTGGTATCAATAAACTCTATGGTTACATCATGATTAGTGACATGATCACATATAAAATGATGTCTAATATCAATGCATTTGATTCTTGAGTGTTAAGCTTTTGATGTAGTAACACAATTATTTCAAGTGCAGCATTATATCATATTGCATAGCAGGATTTTTATTTCAGCAAGTGTAGCATTGTATCACATGGTAAGATATCAGCTCGTATGATGCAAATGTTTGATACATGGCATGATAGCAATCATATTAGCAATAGCAACCATATCAATGTCAGACTGCTGACTTATCAACTTACATTGGTATGTTGCTTCATATTTTCAAGGCATAGGCCTTTAAACCTTTTTAGTTTCAGTGCAAAAACCGAGATAAACAACAAGAGATGTTTGCAAATATGCTTACACAGACAAAGATAACCATATCAGGGTAACATATGTACAGCATATCAGGTAACCATAAAGACAAAGTCCTTCATGAATAACATAAGGAGTTTACAACATCAAAAATCATCAGATGTTTATACAAGCTTATTCATGAGGTGGAAGATTAAAGTGCCTAAGTAAAGAGTCAAATTGTCGATGGATTTGTTGTAGCTCGGTTAGGATTTGATCTTGTCGAAGTTCAAGCCGTTCTTGTCGTTGTTCAAATCGGTCCATCCGAATCCCGATATCTTCGATGGATGATGTGTGAGTTTGCACAACCGGATATGTTTCCTCAAAGGGACAGATCGGAGGAGAGTGGGTACTCCTAAAGACTGGGGTTTCCGGCTCTGGTTCAGGTTCAGGTTCAGGCTGAGGGGGATCAGTTCTTCTAGGCATTCTAACCCAGTTACCGTTTCTATAGTGACATCTTAGTCGGTGAAGTAGATTTTTGTTTATTATGCTGAATCTATCTGATTTCATTACTTCTTCTTCTAGTGGTATTTGAATGTCGTAAGCTTTCATTATTCTAGTAATAATTCTACCATATGGGAGCATCATATCTTTCGTAGATAATTCCAACATGTTTTGTTGGATCAGATAGCCAAGACAAATGTCACGTTCTTTCATGATTAGGTACATAATTCCTAATTCTAATTGACTCACTTCATCATGATGGTATTGCTTAGGAAGAATTATACTAGTCATGATATGATGAAGTATCTTAGTGTTAAAGGGCATTAGATGTTCACAACTTTTAGGAATAGATTCTATGTTAGGATTGGCAAGGATTGTTCCTAAGGCTTCAACGTAGGATGTTTCAATAGTTTTTTCATCCCATGATCCTTTAAAGTAAAGTCCTATGCTTTTCATGGGAATACCTATCATATCACAAATGAATCTATCAGTGATTGAGATGTGTTGTCCTAAGAGATAGGTTGATATCCTTTCTTCATCATCTATTTGCATGTTGTTGTAAAACAATCTAACTAGTCTAGGATAAATGGGTTCGTTGATCTGCAAAATGGGAAGTAGATTTAGGTTTGCAAACCAATGGATAGTCTCTACATCTCTTAGTTCATTCAGATCTACGTATTTTCCCTTATTGATGCTTCTTAGTTCGAAGGAGAGAAATTTTTCAGCATGGTTTTTGGAATCAAAAAGAGTGAGATCAAACTCTTCTACTACTCTCCTCTTTCCCTTGTCCCTTGAGGATCTTCTAGATCCCATTACTACTGCTGTTTAGAGGGATGATGATGAGCTAAAGTAAATGAAGAACAAAACAGAATTTAAGAGCTTCTTAGAGAGTACCTTTGTGAAATCTTCAAGAGAAGGAAGGTTTCTTGATGTTTTGCTCCGAAATGGGAGGTATTTGGAAGGCTTAGAGGAGTGAAATGGGAATGGAGGAGACTTGGAAGAGTAGAGGAGGAAATGGGGGTGAGTTGGGGTCGGTTCCTTAGCCGGCCCTAGTGTGGTTTTAAAGGGCAGAGCTTGCTGGCGGTTGCACCTCTGGCTGGAGCGGTGCAACCTCTGGCAACCCGTGATGGCTGGAGGTGCCACCACCAGCTGGAGAGGTGCCACCGCCTGCAGCAGGTGAACACCTAAGATGATTTGATTAGGGAGTCTTTGCCTTGAGGAGAGTTTCAGAGCAATTAATGTTTGTTACATGATTTCGTATGAGTTTTTATTTAAGGAAGAAGCTCTTTGTACGATCAAGATAGATCTTTTAACGTGCATACGTATGTTTGTTTGGTATCCCTTTTAAGATCATGACATATTTAGTTTCTACAAGAATTAATTCGTAGATGAACGGGTTTTGAAGATCAGGGGGGTATGTGAATTTGGATATTATATGTTTCTAATAAGGTTGTATCGTTTTTGTGATTTCACAACTTCCACTTGTTACTTAAGCGTTGTGAGTTCCTTTTTGATTCTTGGTTTATGACCATTGAGAGTCAAGGAGCAGAAAATTATTTCTTGCTCCGGCCTAGACTTTTAATGTTTTTATAGGAAGGGATGATCTTTAGGAACCCATTTGCTTTTGGGTGCCTCATAAATAGATCTACATTTTTTATCATGTTGCATAGAGTTTATCATGGTTCCTTTAGGAACCCAAATTAATTTGTTTGGACTTATTTTCTTGAATGGACAACAATGTGTCTTGTGTCCAGATTTGCAACAAAAGTTGCACTTGGTTTGGTGTTGAACGTGTAAGATGGGGCCTTTTACAAAGGTAGTTGGATTTCGGTGAGGACTCCTCACAAATCCAATCCCACTTCTTTTGGGAGCATGACCCTTGTTTGTAAGGATCATGTTTAATGACTTGCTACCAACCTCGAATTTCTTCAAGGTGTCCTTAAGTAGCAAGTTTTCTTTTTGTATTGTTTCTAAATCATGACATTTGATACATGAATTTAAACTATCATGATGTTCGACTTTTAACTTATCAAACTCACAAGTAAGATTATCATGTACCTTTTTTAGCAACTTGTATTTTCTATTTATAACTTTGCATTCATCAAATAAATCATGGAAGGCATTTAATAATTCATCGAAAGATAAATCAGCATCTAATAAATCCGTTACCTCCTCTTCGATGGCCATAAAGGCATAATGAGCAACTTGCTCGGTGTTGGACTCCTCTTCCTCAGATGCGCTCGAATCATCCCATGTTGCTTGGAGCGCCTTCTTCTTTGTTGTTCTTTTCTTGACTTGGGGACAATCACTCTTGTAGTGTCCCGGCTTTTTACATTCGTAGCAGATTACTTGGTCCTTCTTGGGTTCAAGTTTATTTTTCACATCGTTTTTAAACTTGTTTCTTTTGAAGAATTTCTTAAACTTTCTTGTCAAAAGTGCCAAGTCATCGTCACAATCCTCATCACTTGAGTTTTCTCTCAAGTGGCATTCAGAAGTTTTAAGTGCCATATCCTTCCTGTTCTTTGGAAGGATGTCTTCTTGCTCTTCATGAGCTTTGCAAGTCATTTCGTAGGTCATTAATGACCCGATTAGTTCTTCAAGAGGGAAATTTCGCAGATCTTTTGCCTCTTGAATGGCGGTGACTTTAGGATCCCAACTCTTAGGAAGGGATCTTAGTATCTTATTAACAAGCTCAAAATCCGAAAAGCTCTTTCCGAGTCCTTTTAGACCGTTGACGACATCCGTGAAACGGGTAAACATGTCGCCAATGGTTTCACTCGGTTTCATTCGAAAAAGTTCAAAAGAATGCAGCAACAGATTGATTTTTGACTCTTTCACTCTACTTGTGCCCTCGTGGGTCACTTCAAGTGTGTGCCAAATATCAAAAGCAGTTTCGCAAGTTGAAACACAATTAAACTCGTTTTTATCAAGTGCGCAAAATAAGGCATTCATAGCCTTTGCATTAAGAGCGAAAGCCTTCTTCTCCAAATCGTTCCAATCGATCATTGGAAGAGAAGATTTTGAAAATCCATTTTCAACAAGGTTCCACAGTTCAAAATCCATAGAAATAAGAAAGATCCTCATTCGGGTCTTCCAGTAAGTGTAGTCCGTTCCACTGAACATGGGTGGACGTGTAATCGAATGCCCCTCTTGGTTTCCGGCGTATGCCATCTCTCTTGGGTTTTAATCCTTTAGAGAGTTAACCTTGCTCTGATACCAATTGTTAGGATCGAGAGCACTAAGAGGGGGGGGGTGAATTAGTGCAGCGGAAATCTTATAATAATTTGTATCCCAAAAGCTGCGTTCGTTCAAAAACTATTATGATGCAAAAGCAAATTCTCAGTTTGTATCTAGGTGCAGTTTGCGTCTAAGCGCAGATTGCGTTTAAGCGCAGTTTTGCGTTTAAGCGCAGTTTTGCGTCTAAGCGCAGTTTTGCGTCTAAACTCAGATTTACGTCTAAATGCAGATTTACGTCTAAACGCAGTTTTACGTCTAAACGCAGTTTTACGTCTAAACGCAGATTTACGTCTAAACGTAGATTTACGTCTAAACGCAGATTTACGTCTAAACGCAGTTTTACGTCTAAACGCAGATTTACGTCTAAACGCAGTTTTACGTCTAGACGCAGATTTACGTCTAAACTTTGAAACTTGTTTGTATACTCGCAGAAGGCAGTATGCAGTTGAAATCAAGACGTAAACGTGAACTGAAATCTGATGATTGAGCGAGGAAAGCCGATTTACGTCTGAATGCAGTTTTACGTCTAAATGTTGAAACTCGTTCGTAAAATCGTAGAGGACAGATTGCAGTTATTAATAGGATTAAAATGTAAGCGTAAACTGCAAAGAAGCTCGTTCGTAAAAGCACGGAAAACAGTTCTGCAGAATCAAACGTAAACGTAAACTGTAATGTATGAAAATACGAGTTTACGTCTGAATGCAGATTTGGAAGAACAGCACTTAGAACTTGTTCGTGAAAGCGCAGAGAGCAGTAGTGATGAGGGAGGTTTGCAGTAATGATAAAGTGCTCGAAAATAAACGCAAACCAGAGATTTAGAGTGGTTCGGTCAGCCTTGACCTACTCCACTTTTGGCTTCCTCCACCGATGAGGTTGCCGACGTCAACTAGGTGCCTTCCTTCAATGGGCGAAGGCCAAACTTCCCTCTTACAGTTTCTCTCCTTTTGACAGGCTTAGGAGACAACCTTTACAGACCTTTCTCTCCTCACTTTACAATTGAAAACTTGAAGAACAGAAGGAGGAGACTTAAAGGCTTTACAACACTTTTGAGCTCTTAGAATCACAGAAAAGATCAAGATTTCGGTATAGGTCTGTATCTTTTCAGTGCTGAATGGGTGGGGTATTTATAGGCCTCAACCCAATTCAAAATTCGAGCTCAAAACGATCAAATCGATCAAATCCCAGAATTCTGGGATCAGGCGGTTGCACCTCTCGACTGGAGAGGTGGCACCGCCTGGCAGAGCTCGAAGACTGAGCTCAGCCGATTGCTCTTCTCTGCCAGAGCTCGAAGACTGAGCTCGATGGTTGCATCACCTGGCAGAGCTCGAAGACTGAGCTTGGTGGTTGCATCACCTGGCAGAGCTCGAAATCTGAGCTCGGTGGTTGCATCACCTGGCAGAGCTCGAAACTGAGCTCAGGCTGATGCACCTCTCTGCCAGAGCTCGAAGACTGAGCTTGGTGAATGCATCACCTGGCAGAGCTCGAGACTGAGCTCAGGCTGATGCACCTCTCTGCCAGAGCTCGAAGACTGAGCTCGGTGGTTGCATCGCCTGGCAGAGCTCGGAACTTGAGCTCTGGCGGTGCAACCTCTTGGCTGGGGCGGTTGCACCTCCCAACCCCACAGCCCAGGCGGTTGCACCTCCTGGCTGGGGCGGTTGCACCTCCTGGTGCAATCAGGGTCCGAATGGTTCACTCCATTCGGCCCACTTTGAATCTTTTCAGGGGCCCAATTGCCCCAAGATTAAGCTAATGGGATCACCTCCCATTTTCATGCTTAATCATCATGCTAACTACGATTAACTCTTAAGACAACTTCTGCAGCTTTGCTCCGATGCGTCAATCGCTTCTTCCGGCGAGTTTCCGGCCAACTTCCGTCGATCAACCGATAACCCTTGGTGATCCTTCTGCGGACATCCGGCATACTCCTGGACTTTGCGACGATCCACTTGGCGAGTTCCGACGAGCTTCGCTTGGCAAGCTTCTGGACTTCTCGGATCTGTTCTCGCTGAACCTCCGACGACCGTCCGAACTTCCGTCGAACTCTCGAACTCCCAACGTGATCCTGATCTTGACTCCGGCGCAACACCTGCTGCTTGTCTTACTCTTATCGTAGTTAATCCTGCACACTTATCTCAACACATATATTAGATAACAAATGACAATTGACTTCATCATCAAAATCCGAGATTCAACAAACCTCTGTCCAAGGAAAGCATTGTGCCTCAGCTCCATGTTCTATCTTCTATGTTGGCTCCCTTTATGCGACTTGGGTACTTCGCCAAGTTACACCCAAGTTGCTCCGCTCCTCGTTTTTGCATTGAGTTGATTGTGGCCCTCGCGCCCACCATTCCACGAGTCAGCCCTCCCTTGAGTCTGATCTCCATATTGACTCCAAGTGTGCCTTCATTTGTGTTGCTTGGGGTCGCTCCCCCACTTAATCTCGCAATGCATCCACCAATGCATTCTCTCAAGCGAGATCATGCGACGACTCCTCGCTGCTCGCTCGGTCCATTGAGCTTCGTGGAGTTGTTGTTTGTTGAGATACTCCTCCTCAATATGTGCGGTCTGTTGCACATGATTATCCCTTTGGAGAAATCGGGATCTATCCCTCCTGGATAACTGTCCCGTTGGAGCAACATCTCTCTTCGTTTCTTTCTCTCTGAAAGTTTCGGAGACCACCATCCCCTTTGGACTACTCCAATTTGCTGAACAAACTGTGCATTGTTCTGCCTCCTGCAAACGCACTTGCTAGATTGCGACTCCACGTTAATACAGCCCCCGCTGCACCACTCAAGGCCTAGCAACATGCTGAACTCGCTACACACTTCAGCCTCCTACGGACGTATCCTTCACATGCCGAAGAGAAAGTTTCAATGCTCCATGGCACCGAGTTTCGGTCGCCTTGGGATGGTCGCGAACATTCCATCGTCCACATACAAGCCCATGCATGAGTATCAAATTCTTCGAGTTAGCAATTCCCCTCACCTCTGTGAGCTTTGCACAACTCTTTTGGTCGCTAAGCAACTCATTTCACCTTGCATGGTCTCATCCTTTACCAAGCACCTTGTTTGCCTTGAGCACCATCAAGTATGGTTGTCAACATTGAGCCATAGCTCAAACTCAGCCACCCCAACCTTTGTGTGCTCCACATTCTTCCAAGCTTGCTTGTTCTCGTGGTGCCTCTTGCGCGAAGGGTTGGCCATTCCTCTGAATGCCAATCTTAGATGCCCGCTCCTCCGAGCGACACATTTTTCCTACATCTCCATGCCTGTTTTCCCCCAAACGGTCGCGCGTGTGCTGACTGCCCTCAACGCAGCCCAGCTAGGTCCCCCACATTTGCATGCCAAGTGTTTCTATGAGTGTTTGTCCCACTCTGATACCATCTGTCACGGACTTAGCTGGTTTTGCCTAAGTCGTGCGGCACCCTTGCGTGTCCGTCCGCAAAGGTCAGCCTCCCCAAAGCCTCCCATGGTCCCTTAGGACCCACAAAAGAGAAAACGGGTTAGAGAAAACGCCATACTCGGGATCTACAAGTAAACATTTCCGAAAACACTTCATAGACAATGCAAATTACAAATAGACTTTACAAGCTCTGAACAGTTGCACAACAAAGGGTCAAAATGGTCCACTACAGACCAAAAATCTCTCACAAGTGTCCACATGACACAACCTTTATTTACAAGCCTAAAGCGGCCACCAACCCAACTAAAATGGGACTATTAAGCCTTCGGTTGTCCCTCTATATGTTGTGCAAAGTATGAACATACCAAAAGACACGGATATACATAAGCATTACATCAAACATCCTGTTTAGAAGTTTGTCCGTGAAATTAGACAAAAACGAATTCAATCAGGTTTCTTTGTGCGAAACGACTTTCGATATTTGGCACATTCTTGAAACCACACACGAAGGCACAAGTAGTGTTAAGGATTCTTAAAGTTAATTTTTCAATGCACGATTTTGAACCATTTCATATGAAACCAAGCGAAACCATTGGAGACATGTACACCCGTTTTACGGATATCGTCAATGGTTTAAAAGCTCTTGGTAAAAGTTTTTCGAATCTTGAACTTGTGAATAAAGTTTTGTGCTCACTTTCTAAAACTTGGGATTCAAAAGTAATCGTTGTTCAAGAATAAAAAAACTTGAACTATTTCCCTCTCGAAGAACTAATAGGGTCTTTGATGACTTATGAATTGACGTGCAATGCACGTGAAGAACTCAAGAACAACTTTCCAAAGAACAGGAAGAATTTGGGACTTAGAACAATTGAAGACCACTCGAGCATAAGCTCAAGTGATAGTGAACTTGAACTCCTTGTTAGGATCAAGAGCACTAAGAGCGGGGCGGTGAATTAGTGCAGCAGATTAAAACGTTGGTTTTTGAAATCGTTGGCACAAAAAAAAACTGAACTTGAAAAGTTTAACTTTGACGCGTGTTCGTAAAGAAGTGCAGCAAGATTATAAAGTACGTAAGAAAGTTTGCAATAAGATAAATTGCGATAAGTAAACGCAAACCAGAGATTACTCCAATTTTAGAGTGGTTCGGTCAAATGACCTACATCCACTTGCGAGGCCCCTCTTCGATGAGGCTCCCACCTTCCACTAGCAAATCTCTTGAAAGGGAAGGGTAAATACCCCTCTTACAACTCTTTACAAGCGGTTCACTCTCTTACAGATTTTTGAGAAGGAAGGAGGTGAACACTAGCAAATTGAAAACAAGACTTGCTAAGACTTTTCTAAGACCTTTCTCTCAATCAATTGCTGCTCAAAAAGTTGTGTTCTCAGCTGAGACTTGAGGGGTATTTATAGGCCTCAAGAGGATTCAAATTTGGGCTCCAAAAATTTGAATTCTCTTATGTTCCCGATGCTGGCGGTGCCACCACCCAACGCTCGGGTGCTGGTTGGGCTTTAAATTTAGCCCAAACCAAGTCTAATTTTGGGCCCAGTTGGCCCCTAACCCGGATATAGGATTATCTCTTAATCCTAATCCCAATTACAAGTGAACTACATAACTTAAAAACATCATAAGCATGTTTTCAACCGCGAATGTCGAATCTTGTTCCGGCGAGCTTTCCGAGGAACTTCTTCCGACGGACTCCCAGCAAGCTCCCAATCTTGTGATGACTTTAACGAGTAGCCGAGCCTTCTCGGTGATCTCCGCGAACCTCCGACGATTTCTTCGGCAAACTTCCAAAAATTCCGACACGTTCCCGATTTCTTCTCGGTTGGTTCCGGCAACATCTCCGATGATTCTTCGGTCTCTTAAACGTCCATCGAACTCGACTCCGGTATCCTTGCTTTATGTTTTCTGGTTATCGTAGTTAATCTTGCACACTTAACTCAATAATATGGATTAGATCAATTAACCCACCAATTGATTATATCTTCAAAATCCGAGATTCAACAATCTCCCCCTTTTTGATGATGACAATCAATTGATGACGGAGTTAAACATAACTCCCCCTATCTATATGTCATATTATGAGAAGATAAAAACACTTGAATTTCATCCCATTGGATTCAAGCATAACCCGATAAGTTCTAACCGTAGAGCTTATCGTAATCCTCATTAAACAATAGTAAGTACGAAACGTCGATGAAAATCATAAGTTAAATGATAAGGGACGAATTTTACTACGATAGAAGATAAAGATTTTCAATATAAATTTTATGATATAGATGTAAGGCATGCTTTCAATATGATCAATCAATCTTATGATATTTTCAAGGATTTTGCAAGGCATATAAGACATTCATATCACACAAGTTTTTGTAATTCATATAAGTCATGCTATCGATATGGTGTATGTAACACCCCTGATTAGTCCCACATTGAAAGTGGGCAAGATTAAGATTGGCTTATAAGGGTCTGATGAGTGTACTACTATCAACATCAGCTTAAGCATTTTGGTCAGTGGTTTAGACTAAACGAAGTTGATAGGCCAGTTAGCCCATCAGGCCCGAGTCATAATATTTGGTATCAGAGCATGGTCTAGGGCCTGTAGGTGTATTAGGTCCCTTGATTGATTCTAACCAATGATTATCTTTAACCTATTATAGGAGTAATGGAGCCAATTCCAGAGATTAGTGGTCCTATCACTCGGGGTGCTTATGGTCGCAATGCTATCGGTCTACACACTCGGAGAGATGTTCAAACAAATAATAAGCTCCACGCATCGTAGAGCAAACCCAATCCTCACGTACACCTGTCACTGATTATAGACCAGCTTCTCCGACTTCGCAGAATGCCCCTCATGCCCCAGCACCCGTCAATGCTCAAGATAATGTACACAGAGTCCTCAATGCTATTAGAGGATATTTTGAGCGTCAAAAGGAACGAGATGAAATTCCACGGGGTAGGAATAATACTTTAGATCACTTTAAGAGATTGGGACCACCAGTTTTTGAAGGCAAGCCAGATCCAATCTTTGCTGAACGTTGGATTCGTCAAGTGGAAAAGACATTCGAAGCTATCGAATGTAGGGAAAATCAGAAAGTGCCTTTTGCTTCTTTCATTTTGGAAGGGAAGGCAGACACTTGGTGGACCTCAAAAAGGAGGATGTTAGAGGCTGGAGGTAATGTGGTAACTTGGGAGCAGTTTAAAGATGCATTTTATGAGCAATTCTTTCCTGATTCAGTTCGCTTTGAGAAACAACAAGAGTTCCTTAGCATCCACCAAGGAAATAGAACTGTAATGGAATATGATCATCATTTCACTGAGTTGGCTCAGTTCTCTCCATATATTGCTTTTAATGAAAGTCAAAGAGCCCGTCATTTTGAGAGGGGACTTCGATCATCAATTAGAAAGTCTGTTGCAGTACTGATTTTACCAACATATGCTGAAGTATTAAATCGAGCTTTGGTGGTAGAGAAGTTAGATAATGAATTACAACAAATAAAGGATCGAAAGCGACCTTTTAGTGCTGCACCATTTACGTATGGGGGATCACATTCTGGACCCTCAAAGAAAGGAAAAGGCAAACAGTTCGGGCATCAACAAGGAGGAGCTCCTAGCAATCAAGTTGTTATAAGATGTTATTTCTGTGGGAAGACAGATCATGTTTCCACCTCATGCCCCATGGGACAACGCGTATGTTTTTATTGTCAACAACCCGGGCACATGTCGAAGGATTGCCCACAGAAGCAACATCAACGCCGAGCTCCACCCCAAACAACTGGACAACAACAACTACGACCGAGAGAGGAAGGACAGGCAAGAGTCTATGCACTGACTCACCAAGATGCTGAAGCCTCAGGATCTATTATTAAAGGTATCATCACACTCTATGGTATGCCAGCATCTGTGCTTATTGATTCTGGATCTACGCATTCTTTTATATCACCTTGTTTTGCTATGAAACTGCATAAGAATCGTGAGACAATGAATAATGCATTAATGGTAGTAACACCGGTTGGAAACTCTTTGATAGTTGATCAGATATATAGAAACTGTGTTATTACTATTGAAAGTCACGATTTGCTAGTAGATCTTATTCTACTAGAATTTCAAGATTTCGACGCTATCTTGGTATGGACTGGCTTTCCGCATACCATGCAAGTGTCGATTGTTTTCGGAAGACTGTTACTTTCTCACCTCTAGATCAACCACCTTTCAAGTTCATCGGGATTCAAGAAAAGTTCCCTTCTATTATTTCAGCCTTGAGTGCTACCCAACTATTACAGAAGGGATGTCAGGGATACTTGGCCTTTATTTCTGGAGAAGAATCTAAGAAGCCAGTATTAAAGGACATCCCCATTGTACGGGATTTTCCATATGTTTTTTCTGAAGATCTACTTGCACTGCCACCAAATAGACAGATTGTATTTACAATTGATCTTCTACCTGGTACTGCACCTATTTCTAAACCTCCATATAGAATGGCACCAATTGAGTTGGAGGAGTTAAAATAACAGATCCAAGAGCTTTTGGACAAGGGTTTTATTCGACCTAGTGTATCACCTTGGGGTGCCCCTGTCCTATTTGTGAAGAAGAAAGATGGATCTATGCGACTATGCATTGATTATAGACAACTCAACCAAGTGACCATAAAGAATAAATATCCTCTTCCTCGAATAGATGACTTGTTTGATCAACTTCAAGGTACTCAAGTATTCTCAAAGATTGATTTGAGATCCGGGTATCATCAACTAAAGATAAGGGAAGGAGACATACAAAAAACTGCCTTTAGAATAAGATATGGTCATTATGAATTCTTAGTAATGCCTTTTGGACTCACAAATGCACCAGCTGCCTTCATGAATCTCATGAATAGAGTGTTCCACCCTTATCTCGATAAATTTGTAATTGTGTTTATTGATGATATCTTGATCTACTCCAAAAGCATAGCAGAGCATGAACACCATCTTAAGACAGTTCTGGAAGTCCTAAGGCGAGAGAAACTATATGCCAAGTTAAGTAAGTGTAACTTTTGGCTCAATGAAATTATGTTTCTCGGTCATGTAATTTCGAGTGCTGGCATATCTGTTGACCCTCACAAGATTGAAGCTGTGATAAAATGGAAGCAGCCTTCTAATGTTTCAGAGATTAGAAGCTTCTTGGGTTTGGCTGGATACTATAGAAGATTCGTAGAAGGCTTTTCAAAAATAGCAGCACCATTGACCAAGTTTAGAACATAAAATTCATGTGGGATGATAAATGTCAACAAAGTTTTCAAGAATTAAAGAAGAAATTAACCAGTGCTCCTATCTTGGTGATTCCTTCAGGGGGAGAAGGTTTTGTAGTGTATAGTGATGCCTCACTACAAGGGCTTGGTCGCGTTTTAATGCAAAACTAGAGGGTAGTTGCTTATGCATCGAGGCAATTAAAGCCTCATGAAAAGAACTATCCTACTCATGACTTAGAGCTAGTAGCTATCATTTTTGCACTGAAATTTTGGAGGCATTATCTCTATGGACAGACTTTCGAAATCCTGACAGATCATAAGAGTCTCAAATATATTTTCACACAGAAAGATTTAAATATGAGACAAAGAAGGTGGTTGGACTTTCTAAAGGATTATGATTTTAATATCAACTACTATCCTAGGAAAGCTAATGTAGTTGCTGACGCCTTAAGCAGAAATACCTACAGTCTTGTAGCCTATGTGAATATTCAAAGGAATTCTATGATGACGGAGTTAGCAGACTTAAAACTTAAACTTTTATCGGAGACAAATAAAGGTTTTCTTGTGTGTTTGATGGCACAATCATTTTTGGTGGAAAAGGTTAAAGAAGGTCAAAAGGAAGATACATATCTTCAAATGATAGTTAAGGAAATAGCTCAAGGATCTAGACCTGAATTCCTCCAAGCCGAAGATGGTTCTATTACATTCCACAATCGACTTTGTGTTCCCGAAAGCCATCCAGTAAAGATGCAATTATTAGAAGAGGCACATAGATCAAAATTTAATATACATCCCGGGACTACTAAGATGTATCGAGATTTACGCCAAAACTATTGGTGGCGTGGTATGAAGAGAGATATAACAGAGTTTGTCTCTAAATGTCTGATATGTCAACAGGTGAAGATAGAACATCGAGTACCTGCGGGAAAGTTGCAAAGGATTTCGATTCCTGAATGGAAGTGGGAGCAAGTCACTATAGATTTCGTGACAGGATTACCCAAGACTGTGAAAGGATATGACGTAATTTGGGTAATAGTAGACAGACTTACTAAATCTGCTCACTTTCTTCCTATTAACAAGAAGTATTCATTGGATAAACTAGCAAGCTTATATATTAAGGAAATCATTCGATATCATGGGGTGCTAGTTAGCATTATCTTAGATAGAGATCCAAGATTCACCTCCAAATTTTGGGGAAGTCTACAAAAATCTTTGGGCACGCAGTTAAAGTTTAGTACAACCTTTCACCCCCAAACTGATGGTCAATCTGAAAGGACAATACAAACTCTTGAAGATCTCTTAAGAGCATGTGCTTTGGACTTTGGTGGGAGTTGGGATATGCACTTACATCTAATTCAGTTTTCTTATAATAATAGTTACCACTCTAGCATACATATGGCTCCATTTGAAGCTCTTTATGGAAGAAAGTGCAGATCACCTGTATATTAGGATGAGGTAGGAGAACGGAAGCTTTTGGGGCCTCAATTAATTCAAAAAGATGCTGATAATATTCGAATTATACGTCAAAGATTATTAACAGCTCAAAGTCGTCAGAAAAGTTATGCAGATCGAAGGCGAAGAGATCTAGAGTTTGAAGTTGGTGAGCACGTCTTCTTAAAGGTGTCGCCAACCAAGGGAGTTATGAGGTTTGGTCAAAGGGGAAAGTTAGCCCCAAGATTTATTGGCCCATTTGAGATCTTACAAAAGGTTGGGTCTGTAGCATACAGATTGGCATTGCCCCCGGCTTTGGCTAGCATCCATGATGTATTCCACATGTCAATGCTTCGAAGATATATCAGGCATCCATCACATGTCATATCTTACCAACCTCTACAATTACGAGATGATGCCACTTTTAGAGAACAACCAACCCAGATCTTGGAAAGAAAAGAACATGTTCTAAGGAACAAAATTATACCTTTGGTAAAGATTTGTTGGCAACACCATTCAGACCAAGAGGCAACATGGGAAAGAGAAGAAGATATGCGAGAGCAGTATCCTCATCTATTCTATTAAGGTAAGCTAAATTTGGGGACCAAATTTCCTATAGGAGGGGAGAAATGTAATCACATCAAATATTTAAGTTATGAATTTATTTTCTTTCCTTACTTGTTATTATAATTTAAGGAAATCTTAATCTACTTCCTTGATATGAATTAAGGAAATAACTAGTAAGTATTCCAAATATGATGATATCATATTTGTTAGTATATTAAATGGAAATAATTTATATTAAATAAATATGAAAATTAAAATTTATTTCCCTTAATAGAGGTTCACCTCCTCCTATTTAAAGGGAGGGATTTCTCTCCTTCGTTCCTCACCTAGTCGAGCCTGGCAGCGGGAGGAACGAGGAGTTACACCCTGTTGACAAGAGAACGAGGAGTTACACCCTGTTGACAAGAGGTAGGTTTCCCTACCTTTCTTAAATTTAAAAGTTTTAGTTTTTATTTTGATTCTTTGAATGTTGAAAGCTTGTAGTTTGAAAAATGTTTATCAATTCTTTAAATGTTAAATTTTTTTTATTATTACATTAAAGTAATCACTTGTATAATGTTGACCCATGATTAAGTTTTTATTGTAGATTTAATATTACTGTTTATCTTTAATCTTATCTGGATTAAAATATTATTAGATTAAAATATGTTATCTAAAATCTTTTGTGATATTCATTAATTTAAAATTTAGAATATGCTATTCTGAATGATTTAGAATTTGACTAGAATATGTTGAAATTTTATATGTATTGAAAGCATGATTTTTATGTGAATTTAGAAGGTTATTTCATTATATTAAAGTTTATGTCTTTTAATGTATTATGATTTCCATTTAAATTAGAATGTTATTTCCTTGTTTTAAAGTTTATCTCCTTGTCTATCATTCAATGTGTTATTATGTTTTTTGTTTATATTGCTAATGAATATATGTTGCGGTATGAAATTATATATTATTTGGATTGAAATTGCTCACAGGCCAGGCCCAACCCATAGGTCAGGCCACAGCCTATTGGCTAGGCCTAATCAGTAGACCAAGCCCAGCCCGTAGGCCAGGCCCAACCCACGGATCAGGCCTTGGCCCGTAGGCTAACCCAGCCTAACCATCATGGTCGATCACATGCGATGCACATGACCAGTCCATGGGCCAAGGTTGGGCCAACTTTGTGTGATGCATGCCCAGTCATATATAATGTGTTGAATCTCGGATTTTGATGATGAAGTCAATTGTCATTTGGTATCTAATCTATGTGTTGAGATAAGTGTGCAGGATTAACTACGATGAGAGTAAGACAAGCAGCAGGAGTTGCGCCGGAGTCAAGATCATGATCACGTTGGGAGTTCGAGAGTTCGACGGAAGTTCGGACGGTCGTCGGAGGTTCAGAGAGAACAGATCCGAGAAGTCCAGAAGCTTGCCAAGCGAAGCTCGTCGGAACTCGCCAAGTGGATCGTCGCAAAGTCCAGGAGTATGCCGGATGTCCGCAGAAGGATCACCGAGGGTTATCGGTTGATCGACGGAAGTTGGCCGGAAACTCGCCGGAAGAAGCGATTGACGCATCGGAGCAAAGCTGCAGAAGTTGTCTTAGAGTTAATCGTAGTTAGCATGATGATTAAGCATGAAAATGGGAGGTGATCCCATTAGCTTAATCTTGGGGCAATTGGGCCCCTGAAAAGATTCAAAGTGGGTCGAATGGAGTGAACCATTCGGACCCTGATTGCACCAGGAGGTGCAACCGCCCCAGCCAGGAGGTGCAACCGCCTGGGCTGTGGGGTTGGGAGGTGCAACCGCCCCAGCCAGGAGGTGCAACCGCCTGGGCTGTGGGGCTGGGAGGTGCAACCGCCCCAGCCAGGAGGTGCAACCGCCAGGGCTGCAAGGCTGGGAGGTGCAACCGCCCCAGCCAAGAGGTTGCACCGCCAGAGCTCAAGTTCCGAGCTCTGCCAGGCGATGCAACCACAGAGCTCAGTCTTCGAGCTCTGGCAGAGTGGTGCATCAGCCTGAGCTCAGTCTCGAGCTTTGCCAGGTGATGCATTCACCAAGCTCAGTCTTCGAGCTCTGGCAGAATGGTGCATCAGCTTGAGCTCAGTTTGGAGCTCTGCCAAGTGATGCAACCACCGAGCTCAGATTTCGAGCTCTGCCAGGTGATGCAACCACCAAGCTCAGTCTTCGAGCTCTGCCAGGTGATGCAACCATCGAGCTCAGTCTTCGAGCTCTGGCAGAGAGAAGCAATCGGCAGAGCTCAGTCTTCGAGCTCTGCCAGGCGGTGCCACCTCTCCAGTCGAGAGGTGCAACCGCCTGATCCCAGAAATCTGGGATTTGATCGATTTGATCGTTTTGAGCTCGAATTTTGAATTGGGTTGGGGCCTATAAATACCCCACCCATTCAGCACTGAAAAGACACAGACATATACCAAAATCGTGATCTTTTCTGTGATTCTAAAGAGCTCAAAAGTGTTGTAAAGCCTTTAAGTCTCCTCCTTCTGTTCTTCAAGTTTTTGATTGTAAAGTGAGGAGAGAAAGGTCTGTAAAGGTTGTCTCCTAAGCCTGCCAAAAGGAGAGAAACTGTAAGAGGGAAGTTTGGCCTTCGCCCATTGAAGGAAGGCACCTAGTTGACGTCGGCAACCTCATCGGTGGAGGAAGCCAAAAGTGGAGTAGGTCAAGGCTGACCGAACCACTCTAAATCTCTGGTTTGCGTTTAATTTCGAGCACTTTATCATTACTGCAAACCTCCCTCATCACTACTGCTCTCTGCGCTTTCACGAACAAGTTCTAAGAGCTGTTCTTCCAAATCTGCATTCAGACGTAACTTCGTATTTTCATACATTACAGTTTACGTTTACGTTTGATTCTGCAGAACTGTTTTCCGCGCTTTTACGAACGAGCTTCCTTGCAGTTTACGCTTACATTTTAATCCTATTAATAACTGCAATCTGTCCTCTACGATTTTACGAACGAGTTTCAACATTTAGACGTAAAACTGCATTCAGACGTAAATCGGCTTTCCTCGCTCAATCATCAGATTTCAGTTCACGTTTACGTCTTGATTTCAACTGCATACTGCCTTCTGCGAGTATACAAACTAGTTTCAAAGTTTAGACGTAAATCTGCGTCTAGACGTAAAACTGCGTTTAGACGTAAATCTGCGTTTAGACGTAAAACTGCGTTTGGACGTAAAACTGCGTTTGGACGTAAAACTGCGTTTAGACGTAAATCTGCGTTTAGACGTAAAACTGCGTTTAGACGTAAAACTGCGTTTAGACGTAAATCTGCATTTAGACGTAAATCTGCATTTAGACGTAAATCTGAGTTTAGACGCAAAACTGCGCTTAGACGCAAAACTGCGCTTAGACGCAAAACTGCGCTTAAACGCAATCTGCACTTAGACGCAAACTGCACTTAGATACAAACTGAGAATTTGCTTTTGCATCATAATAGTTTTTGAACGAACGCAGCTTTTGGTTTTTAAATTATTATAAGATTTCCGCTGCACTAATTCACCCCCCCCCTCTTAGTGCTCTTGATCCTAACAATTGGTATCAGAGCAAGGTTAACTCTCTAAAGGATTAAAACCCAAGAGAGATGGCATACGCCGGAAACCAAGAGGGGCATTCGATTACACGTCCACCCATGTTCAGTGGAACGGACTACACTTACTGGAAGACCCGAATGAGGATCTTTCTTATTTCTATGGATTTTGAACTATGGAACCTTGTTGAAAATGGATTTTCAAAATCTTCTCTTCCAATGATCGATTGGAACGATTTGGAGAAGAAGGCTTTCGCTCTTAATGCAAAGGCTATGAATGCCTTATTTTGCGCACTAGATAAAAATGAATTTAATCGTGTTTCAACTTGCGAAACTGCTTTTGATATTTGGCACACACTTGAAGTGACCCACGAGGGCACAAGTAGAGTGAAAGAGTCAAAAATCAATCTGTTGCTGCATTCTTTTGAACTTTTTCGAATGAAACCGAGTGAAACCATTGGCGACATGTTTACCCGTTTCACGGATGTCGTCAACGGTTTAAAAGGTCTCGGAAAGAGCTTTTCAGATTTTGAGCTTGTTAATAAGATACTAAGATCCCTTCCTAAGAGTTGGGATCCTAAAGTCACCGCCATTCAAGAGGCAAAAGATCTGCGAAATTTCCCTCTTGAAGAACTAATCGGGTCATTAATGACCTACGAAATGACTTGCAAAGCTCATGAAGAGCAAGAAGACATCCTTCCAAAGAACAGGAAGGATATGGCACTTAAAACTTCTGAATGCCACTTGAGAGAAAACTCAAGTGATGAGGACTGTGATGATGACTTGGCACTTTTGACAAGAAAGTTTAAAAAATTCTTCAAAAGAAACAAGTTTAAAAACGATGTGAAAAATAAACTTGAATCAAAGAAGGACCAAGTGATCTGCTACGAATGTAAAAAGCCGGGACATTACAAAAGTGATTGTCCCCAAGTCAAGAAAAGAACAACCAAGAAGAAGGCGCTCCAAGCAACATGGGATGATTCGAGCGCATCCGAGGAAGAAGAATCCAACACCGAGCAAGTTGCTCATTACGCCTTTATGGCCATCGAAGAGGAGGTAACGGATTTATTAGATGCTGATTTATCTTTCGATGAATTATTAAATGCCTTCCATGATTTATTTGATGAATGCAAAGTTATAAATAGAAAATACAAGTTGCTAAAAAGGGTACATGATAATCTTACTTGTGAGTTTGATAAGTTAAAAGTCGAACATCATGATAGTTTAAACTCATGTATCAAATGTCATGATTTAGAAACTATGCAAAAAGAAAACTTGCTGCTTAAGGACACCTTGAAGAAATTCGAGGTTGGTAGCAAGTCATTAAACATGATCCTTACAAACAAGGGTCATGCTCCCAAAAGAAGTGGGATTGGATTTGTGAGGAGTCCTCACCTAAATCCAACTACCTTTGTAAAAGGCCCCATCTTACACGTTCAACACCAAACCAAGTGCAACTTTTGTTGCAAATCTGGACACAAGACACATTGTTGTCCATTCAAGAAAATAAGTCCAAACAAATTGATTTGGGTTCCTAAAGGAACCATGATAAACTCTATGCAACATGATAGAAAATGTAGATCTATTTATGAGGCACCAAAAAGCAAATGGGTACCTAAACGTCATCCTTTCTTGTAGAAAACTAAACAATCGCAAGCTAGGAGCAAGAAATGGTACCTTGATAGTGGATGCTCAAGGCATATGACCGGAGATCCATCTCAATTCTCTAAGCTCTCTAGCATAGACGAAGGATATGTCACCTTCGGAGACAACAACAAGGGTAAAATCATTGGCAAAGGAACCATAGGTAACAAATCCAACCTCTCTATTGAAGATGTTTTACTAGTTGATGGTTTAAAACATAACCTCTTGAGCATTAGTCAATTATGTGATAAAGGATATATTATAAGATTTGAATCTAATGCCTGCATCATTGAAAAACCACACAAAAATGTATCTATGATTGCATTAAAACAAAACAACGTATACACTATTGACATCAATGACTTATGTGATGAAATGTGCTTTGCCGTTATGAATGAGGATGCTTGGCTATGGCATAGAAGATTAGGTCATGCTAGCATGAAACTAATCAATCAAGTATCATCTAGAGAACTTGTAAGAGGAATTCCTCATATCAAGTTCATCAAAGATAATGTATGTGATGCTTGCCAATTAGGTAAGCAAATTAGGGGTAGCTTCAAAGCTAAGAATCAAATAAGCACCTCTAGGCCCTTACAATTGATCCATATGGACTTGTTCGGACCAATCTCTACATCGAGTCTAGGAGGTAGCAAATACGCCTTTGTCATTATTGATGACTACAGCAGATATACATGGACCTACTTCTTAAAACAAAAAAATGAATGCTTTAGACATTTTACCAAGTTTTGTAAACTTGTTCAAAATGAGAAGGAATCTATGATTTCGTCAATTAGAAGTGATCACGGTGGAGAATTTCAAAACCAAGACTTCCAAGAATTCTGTGAACTCAACGGATACAACCATAACTTCTCTACTCCAAGAAATCCTCAACAAAATGGGGTAGTAGAAAGAAAAAATCGAAATTTGCAGGAAATGGCAAGAACCATGTTGAATGAACATAGCCTACCCAAATATTTTTGGGCCGAAGCTGTAAACACTGCATGTTATATTTTAAATAGAGTCCTAGTAAGACCCTTACTCACCAAAACTCCTTATGAGTTATGGAATAACAAAAAACCCAATGTCTCATATTTTAAAGTCTTTGGGTGTAAGTGTTTTATCTTGAATGAAAAGGATAACTTAGGAAAATTCAATGCTAAATCTGATGAAGGAATCTTTCTTGGTTATTCTTCGGTTTCTAAAGCTTTTCGCATCTTCAATAAAAGAACCTTAATTATTGAAGAATCCATCCATGTTGTTTTCAATGAGATTTCAGAAATTAAGAAAAATGATCTTGATGATGATATTAATTTTGATTCCTTGAATTTAAACGAAACCCCGTCTCCAACTAGCAACTTGGTTGCATCCACTTCCAAAACATCCTTACCCAAGGATTGGAAGTATATAGATGCTCATCCTAAGGAGCTAATCCTAGGAGACACATCAAAGGGGGTTCAAACACGATCTTCTTTTAAAAACTTTTGTGCCAACGCCGCTTTTCTCTCCCAAATTGAACCCAAATGTGTTGATGAAGCCATGAAAGATGATTCATGGATTATCGCAATGCAAGATGAATTAAATCAATTTGAGAGAAATGAGGTGTGGACGCTTGTTCCTAGACCAAATGACCATTTAGTAATTGGTACTAAATGGGTCTTTAGAAACAAGCAAGATGAAAATGGTATCGTGGTTAGAAACAAGGCTAGATTAGTGGCCAAAGGTTTCAACCAAGAAGAAGGTATCGATTACGAAGAAACCTTCGCACCTGTGGCTCGATTGGAAGCCATAAGGATGCTCCTTGCCTACGCTAGTTGCAATAATTTTAAGTTATTTCAAATGGATGTTAAAAGCGCTTTTCTAAATGGTTTCATTTCCGAAGAAGTTTATGTTAAACAACCTCCTGGATTTGAAAATAATGGCTACCCTAATCATGTGTTTAGATTAACTAAAGCTCTCTATGGTTTAAAACAAGCCCCAAGGGCTTGGTATGAGAGACTTAGCTCTTTTCTCATTGAAAATAATTTCATAAAAGGCAAGGTTGATACTACATTATTTATCAAGAATTTTGAAGATAATTTTCTCATTGTTCAGATTTATGTTGATGATATTATCTTTGGTTCTACAAATGAATCTCTTTGTGAATCCTTTTCGAAAACTATGAGTCATGAATTCGAAATGAGTCTAATGGGAGAGTTAACATTCTTCTTAGGTCTACAAATCAAACAACTAAGCAATGGCATCTTTATTAGTCAAACCAAATATGCTGTGAGTTTGCTAAAGAAGTTCAAAATGAATAATTCAAAAGCCATTGACACTCCTATGAGCACCTCCACTAAGTTAGAAATTGATCAGAATGGAGAAAGCTTCGATCAAAAAACCTATAGGGGTATGATAGGAAGTTTACTTTACCTCACTGCCACCAGACCAGACATCATGTTCAGTGTAGGACTTTGTGCTAGATTTCAATCAGACCCTAAGATATCTCATCTCAAAGCAGTCAAAAGAATACTCAGATATCTTAATGGAACTACCAATCTAGGATTATGGTACCCAAAATCAGAAAATTTTGAATTAACAGCTTATGCTGATGCGGACTTCGCTGGCTGTAAACTAGACAGAAAAAGCACATCAGGATCATGTCAATTTTTAGGACATGCCCTTGTATCCTGGTCATCTAAGAAACAAAACTCGGTTGCCCTATCAACAACCGAAGCTGAATACATTGCAGCAAGTGCATGCTGTGCACAAGTTGTATGGATGAAAAACACTTTAGAAGATTACAAAGTGAATCTTAAAGATATTCCCATTAAATGTGATAACACGAGTGCAATATGCTTAACTAAAAATCCTATACAACACTCAAGAACAAAACACATTGATATTAGACATCACTTTATACGTGATCATGTCACTAATCATGACGTGACCATAGAGTTTATTGATACCAAACATCAACTGGCTGATATCTTCACAAAACCCCTATGTGAAGAACAATTTGATTACATAAGAAGAGAATTAGGAATGTTGATGTGTCCAAATACTTAAACTAGTTAAAATTATCTTTCGGATGCTATTACTATTACATGCCTTGACAACGCTTGATCAAATAACATGTTGCAAATTATGTGACAAATATTTTTAACCAAATGCATGTAAGAAGTTCATTTTTCGGGTTGTATGCTAAAAATGGGATGTTCCCGTACACTCTTATGAAAACTCTTTGGAAAATGACTTTCCTCCGTCAAGCAAAAAAAAAAAAAAAAAGAGATATATGTGTCATGACTTTCTTTATATGCTTGATAATGCTATCATGCTTTTTGTTGATGACAAAGGGGGAGAAACATATGAATTGATAAACATATGAATTGATAAACACTATGTCATAGCTGAACTGCCATAATCATATCTATGTCATAGTTGCAAATACTTGAGTGATGCTATAAACAATGTTATGCCATCCTTGCATCACCAAGAGATATGTGAACATGTGCTATAGTTTGCATCATATCTTGATTTGATATTCTATAGAAAATGCAAACTTGCTAGACAATCTCAAATGTGAGCATCATGTAAAAAGTCCTTCGTTGCTTTATATGATTACATGATGAATGGTTACAAACACTATCATACAAACTTGATGATGTATGTCATGCCTTGACATAATTCGTGAAGAGATACATCATGATAGGCATCATGATGGGAGCATTGATAAGTTTAACTGATCTAACTTATCAATACGTCACTTGAATTCTTAGGTCTTGAATTCAAGGTTGACTTATCTCAACTATGGCATATAGATAGGGGGAGTTAAGGACAACTCCTTTATCAATTGATTGTCATCATCAAAAAGGGGGAGATTGTTGAATCTCGGATTTTGATGATGAAGTCAATTGTCATTTGTTATCTAATCTATGTGTTGAGATAAGTGTGCAGGATTAACTACGATGAGAGTAAGACAAGCAGAAGGAGTTGCGCCGGAGTCAAGATCATGATCACGTTGGGAGTTCGAGAGTTCGACGGAAGTTCGGACGGTCGTCGGAGGTTCAGAGAGAACAGATCCGAGAAGTCCAGAAGCTTGCCAAGCGAAGCTCGTCGGAACTCGCCAAGTGGATCGTCGCAAAGTCCAGAAGTATGCCGGATGTCCGCAGAAGGATCACCGAGGGTTATCGGTTGATCGACGGAAGTTGGCCGGAAACTCGCCGGAAGAAGCGATTGACGCATCGGAGCAAAGCTGCAGAAGTTGTCTTTGTTGAATCTCGTATTTTGATGATGAAACTACTTGATATATGTTTATGATTTAATCTGCGTTTTGAGTGACGCAGGATGCTTCGATCAGGATGAGACAATTAAAGCAGGAAAATCATATTGTGCCGAAGGAACATGTCAGAAGATTGGACGTCGGGCCAGTGGATCGGTCGACGTATCGACAGAAGGCTTCGGGCCGTGGACTCGGGCATCGGGCCAAGAAGAGCGGGTATTGTGCCAAGGATATCGGAGTTGCGGAGTCAACTGGCCGATTGGGCAATAGGCTGCACGAGAGGACGATGCGCCGAAGAATCGGACGAAGCGTCGAGGGACCAATGACATGTCGGACAACTTGGTTAATTGCTTAGGATTAATTGTCTCGATCGAAGTTTTGTTTTGTTGTGCAGGATTAACTACGATGAGAGTAAGACAAGCAGCAGGTGTTGCGCCGGAGTCAAGATCATGATCACGTTGGGAGTTCGAGAGTTCGACGGAAGTTCGGACGGTCGTCGGAGGTTCAGCGAGAACAGATCCGAGAAGTCCAGAAGCTTGCCAAGCGAAGCTCGTCGGAACTCGCCAAGTGGATCGTCGCAAAGTCCAGGAGTATGCCGGATGTCCGCAGAAGGATCACCGAGGGTTATCGGTTGATCGACGGAAGTTGGCCGGAAACTCGCCGGAAGAAGCGATTGACGCATCGAAGCAAGCTGCAGAAGTTGTCTTAGAGATAATCGTAGTTAGCACGATGATTAAGCATGAAAATGGGAGGTGATCCCATTAGCTTAATCTTGGGGCAATTGGGCCCCTGAAAAGATTCAAAGTGGGTCGAATGGAGTGAACCATTCGGACCCTGATTGCACCAGGAGGTGCAACCGCCCCAGCCAGGAGGTGCAACCGCCTGGGCTGTGGGGTTGAGAGGTGCAACCGCCCCAGCCAGGAGGTGCAACCGCCTGGGCTGTGGGGCTGGGAGGTGCAACCGCCCCAGCCAGGAGGTGCAACCGCCAGGGCTGCACGGCTGGGAGGTGCAACCGCCCCAGCCAAGAGGTTGCACCGCCAGAGCTCAAGTTCCGAGCTCTGCCAGGCGATGCAACCACCAAGCTCAGTCTTCGAGCTTTGGCAGAGAAGTGCATCAGCCTGAGCTCAGTCTCGAGCTCTGCCAGGTGATGCAACCACCAAGCTCAGTCTTCGAGCTCTGCCAGGTGATGCAACCATCGAGCTCAGTCTTCGAGCTCTGGCAGAGAGAAGCAATCGGCAGAGCTCAGTCTTCGAGCTCTGCCAGGCGGTGCCACCTCTCCAGTCGAGAGGTGCAACCGCCTGATCCCAGAAATTCTGGGATTTGATCGATTTGATCGTTTTGAGCTCGAATTTTGAATTGGGTTGGGGCCTATAAATACCCCACCCATTCAGCACTGAAAAGAAACAGACCCATACCGAAATTGTGATCTTTTCTGTGATTCTAAAAAGCGCAAAAGTGTTTAAGTCTCCTCCTTCTGTTCTTCAAGTTTTCAATTGTAAAGTGAGGAGAGAAAGGTCTGTAAAGGTTGTCTCCTAAGCCTGTCAAAAGGAGAGAAACTGTAAGAGGGAAGTTTGGCCTTCGCCCATTGAAGGAAGGCACCTAGTTGACGTCGGCAACCTCATCGGTGGAGGAAGCCAAAAGTGGAGTAGGTCAAGGCTGACCGAACCACTCTAAATCTCTGGTTTGCATTTACTTTCGAGCACTTTATCATTACTGCAAACCTCCCTCATCACTACTGCTCTCTGCGCTTTCACGAACAAGTTCTAAGTGTTGTTCTTCCAAATCTGCATTCAGACGTAAACTCGTATTTTCATACATTACAGTTTACGTTTACGTTTGATTCTGCAGAACTGTTTTCTGTGCTTCTACGAACGAGCTTCCTTGCAGTTTACGCTTACATTTTAATCCTATTGATAACTGCAATCTGTCCTCTACGATTTTACGAACGAGTTTCAACATTTAGACGTAAAACTGCATTCAGACGTAAATCGGCTTTCTTCGCTCAATCATCAGATTTCAGTTCACGTTTACGTCTTGGTTTGAACTGCATACTGCCTTCTGCGAGTATACAAACGAGTTTTAAAGTTTAGACGTAAATCTGCGTCTAACTGCGTTTAGACGTAAATCTGCGTTTAGACGTAAAACTGCGTTTAGACGTATAACTGCGTTTAGACGTAAAACTGCGTTTAGACGTAAAACTGCGTTTAGACGTAAATCTGCGTTTAGACGTAAAACTACGTTTAGACGTAAAACTGCATTAAGACGTAAATCTGCGTTTAGACGTAAATCTGCATTTAGACGTAAATCTGAGTTTAGACGCAAAACTGCGCTTAGACGCAAAACTGCGCTTAGACGCAAACTGCGCTTAGACGCAATCTGCGCTTAGTCGCAAACTGCACTTAGATACAAACTGAGAATTTGCTTTTGCATCATAATAGTTTTTGAACGAACGCAGCTTTTGGTTTTTAATTTATTATAAGATTTCCGCTGCACTAATTCACCCCCCCCCTCTTAGTGCTCTCGATCCTAACAATTGGTATCAGAGCGGGGTATTTCTCATTTCGGATTTACACCCGAGAGAAATGACTTTTCAAGAGGGCTGTTCGGTCTTTCGTCCACCGTTCTTTAACGGATTGGACTACACTTATTGGAAAACTCGAATGAGAGTTTTCTTAATTTCTCTAAATCTGGATTTATGGAATATCATTGAAAACGGTTTTCAACTTCCCTCCAAACCGATGAACGAATGGTCGGTTTTGGAGAAGAAGAATTTTTCTTTAAACGCAAAAGCTATGAATGCCTTATTTTGCGCATTGGACAAAAATGAGTTCAATCGGATTTCTACGTGTGAAACGGCTTTCGATATTTGGCGTACTCTTGAAATCACGCACGAGGGAACTAGTAGAGTCAAAGACTCGAAAGTTAATATTCTACTGCTTGATTTCGAGCTTTTTCATATGAAACCAAGCGAAACCGTTGTTGACATGTACACCCGTTTTACGGATGTCGTCAATGGTTTAAAATCACTTGGTAAAAGCCTTTCGGATTTTGAACTCGTTAACAAAGTTTTGCGCTCACTTTCTAAAACTTGGGATTCAAAAGTAACTGCTATTCAAGAATCGAAAAACTTGAACCATTTTCCACTTGAAGAACTAATTGGTTCATTGATCACATATGAAATGACGTGCAATGCACGTGAAGAACTTGAGAACCACCTTCCAAAGAACAGGAAGGATTTGGAACTCTGGACAAATGAATGCCACTTGAGCGATGACTCAAGTGATGAGGACAATGATGAACAAACCAACCTTCCAAAGAACAGGAAGGATTTGGGACATAGAACATTTGAAGACCACTCGAGCATAAGCTCAAGTGATGGTGAACTTAAAATGAAACGAAAATTAAAAAGCAAAAAGAATGGAACTACTTGCTTTAAACGCAAGAAGAAGAACAAAAATTGGGATGAATCGAGCTCCTTCGAAGAAGAGAAAGTCAACAAAAGCAAGGCGGCAAACTACGCCTTAACAGCCTACAATGATGAGGTAATTGAAATCCCCCTAATTTACTTCGAAATTACATGATGCTTTTCATGATGCATTTTTCTTTTTCTTTAAATTTTCTTGAAAATTATATTTCTAATAATTTAATAATGAAAATGCAAAAATATGATCATGCTTGTAATCTTGAAAATGATAATGAAAATTGCATGTCTTATGTTAATGCAAGATAGAAATCTAATGATTCTACACCTAGTGAGATTAATCTTATTTATGTGCTTGAGAAGCAAGAATGTATATTTTGATGATTTTCATATTGCTTTTCAATGACGATACATGGCTTTTGTCTGGAAGACTTGATATTTTTCATTGTCTTTGTTTATTAAATATAATGTATGGTTTTGACATAAAAATAAAGATTTGAGCATGCTATTATAAAGTCAATCATAAATTAAAACTAAAGAAGTTTTAGGCATTTATAAGAATCATTCAAAATTATGTTCAATGAAACCTTGCTTAATGTTGAAATGAAAATATTAAAGTTATACTTGATGATTTCAGATTTGACAAATGCTACACTTTAAATATGAATCATTCTTCAATCAGATTAAATGCTTCAATCATTTTCTAACTCTAGAGTTCTCGATTTTGGTGAAATACAAGTGATAAATTCATTTATGATATCTTGTAAATCACTTGAATTATGAATGAGTTTTTCTTTTTTATGATGTGTTAAAAGAATCACTTAAAAAGAAAATGTTTTTCCCATTTTATCGAGATTAATGATTTCATGATATTATGTGAATCTCGAAACTGATTTTGATGAAATAGTAATAACGTTATTCATGTTATGAATCTTAAAAATGATAATATGCTTCATGTGATAATATGAATACATGAAACACTTATGATATTCTGTGTATTCATAAAATACTTATCTCATCATCCAATAACTCTTCTTGATATTCCTTATGAGATGAAATGAAATAATGCATGTAATACAAATGAGGAATTCATGATCATGCATAATAGGATGTAATGAATTCTAGATACCATCGTTTGAATATCTATGATCATGCTGCCAAAATGATATATCATGAATGCTTGAATATCATGTTTGAAATGCTCATGATGAAGATTGATTTTTCAGTATCATGCATAAATTTTTGAAATGTAATGTTAATGAATTTGTGCATTGAAACTATAATGATGCACAAATAAGAATGATTACTTACCTTTGTCATGATTTAGAAATTGATGTAAAGGGTTTTTCCCTTGTTGACAATGACAAAGGGGGAGATAGCTAGCTTGTACAAGTCAAGAAGATGCAAAAACTTGATTTGCTAGCTTACCTATTTTAAGAAGCAAAGATTGCTAACTTGCTTATTTCAAGAAGAAAAATTGTCTTCTTGAACATCACTATCTTGAATATCTCAAGAAGCAAAACTTGCAATTTGCACATTGTAATAGGGAGCAAGAATCATGAGCTTACACAAGAAATTTATCTTGCATTTGCTTTCGAAATTTTTGCTAGCTTATATAAAGTGAAACTTGTATATCGTAAAAATTGCTAGCTTGTTGGTCTAAAGAGAAGCAAAAAGTTGCTATCTCAAAAGAAGCAAATGTGCTATCTTGCCTATCTCAAGAGGCAAAAATGCTAACTTGCGCATCTAGCAAAGTGAGCAAAATTTTCAAGAAGCAAGAGTTGCCTTCTTGAACATCTCTAATTTGCTAGCTTGCATGATGTAGAACTTGCTATCTTGAACATTACCAAAAGTGCTATCTTATATGCTATAAAACTTGCATATCTAAAACTTGATAGCATGAATGTTCTAAGCATGATGTAACACTTGCTAAATCTTCTAACTCCAAGATTGCATGATGATAAAACTTGATACTATGTTCTTCATGCAATGAGTTGAACCAATATCACACACACTTGATTGTAGTACTTCTCCTTTTTGTTGATGACAAAGGGGGAGAAGTATGTTGATGAAAGTATGTTGATGACATGACATGTGATGCATAAGTTTATGCATATGTTCATGTTGACGTGTTGCAAGTATTCATGATGAATATTGCAATGACTTGAATTCAGTTTGAATTCAAGGTTCTATCAATATGGCATATTGATAGGGGGAGTTTGTTTAAACTCCGGGAGTTAAGGTTAACTCCGTCATCAAGTGGTTGTCATCATCAAAAAGGGGGAGATTGTTGAATCTCGTATTTTGATGATGAAACTACTTGATATATGTTTATGATTTAATCTGCGTTTTGAGTGACGCAAGATGCTTCGATCAGGATGAGACAATTAAAGCAGGAAAATCATATTGTGCCGAAGGAACATGTCAGAAGATTGGACGTCGGGCCAGTGGATCGGTCGACGTATCGACAGAAGGCTTCGGGCCGTGGACTCGGGCATCGGGCCAAGAAGAGCGGGTATTGTGCCAAGGATATCGGAGTTGCGGAGTCAACTGGCCGATTGGGCAATAGGCTGCACGAGAGGACGATGCGCCGAAGAATCGGACGAAGCGTCGAGGGACCAATGACATGTCGGACAACTTGGTTAATTGCTTAGGATTAATTGTCTCGATCGAAGTTTTGTTTTGTTGTGCAGGATTAACTACGATGAGAGTAAGACAAGCAGCAGGTGTTGCGCCGGAGTCAAGATCATGATCACGTTGGGAGTTCGAGAGTTCGACGGAAGTTCGGACGGTCGTCGGAGGTTCAGCGAGAACAGATCCGAGAAGTCCAGAAGCTTGCCAAGCGAAGCTCGTCGGAACTCGCCAAGTGGATCGTCGCAAAGTCCAGGAGTATGCCGGATGTCCGCAGAAGGATCACCGAGGGTTATCGGTTGATCGACGGAAGTTGGCCGGAAACTCGCCGGAAGAAGCGATTGACGCATCGGAGCAAGCTGCAGAAGTTGTCTTAGAGATAATCGTAGTTAGCATGATGATTAAGCATGAAAATGGGAGGTGATCCCATTAGCTTAATCTTGGGGCAATTGGGCCCCTGAAAAGATTCAAAGTGGGTCGAATGGAGTGAACCATTCGGACCCTGATTGCACCAGGAGGTGCAACCGCCCCAGCCAGGAGGTGCAACCGCCTGGGCTGTGGGGTTGAGAGGTGCAACCGCCCCAGCCAGGAGGTGCAACCGCCTGGGCTGTGGGGCTGGGAGGTGCAACCGCCCCAGCCAGGAGGTGCAACCGCCAGGGCTGCACGGCTGGGAGGTGCAACCGCCCCAGCCAAGAGGTTGCACCGCCAGAGCTCAAGTTCCGAGCTCTGCCAGGCGATGCAACCACCAAGCTCAGTCTTCGAGCTTTGGCAGAGAAGTGCATCAGCCTGAGCTCAGTCTCGAGCTCTGCCAGGTGATGCAACCACCAAGCTCAGTCTTCGAGCTCTGCCAGGTGATGCAACCATCGAGCTCAGTCTTCGAGCTCTGGCAGAGAGAAGCAATCGGCAGAGCTCAGTCTTCGAGCTCTGCCAGGCGGTGCCACCTCTCCAGTCGAGAGGTGCAACCGCCTGATCCCAGAAATTCTGGGATTTGATCGATTTGATCGTTTTGAGCTCGAATTTTGAATTGGGTTGGGGCCTATAAATACCCCACCCATTCAGCACTGAAAAGAAACAGACCCATACCGAAATTGTGATCTTTTCTGTGATTCTAAAAAGCGCAAAAGTGTTTAAGTCTCCTCCTTCTGTTCTTCAAGTTTTCAATTGTAAAGTGAGGAGAGAAAGGTCTGTAAAGGTTGTCTCCTAAGCCTGTCAAAAGGAGAGAAACTGTAAGAGGGAAGTTTGGCCTTCGCCCATTGAAGGAAGGCACCTAGTTGACGTCGGCAACCTCATCGGTGGAGGAAGCCAAAAGTGGAGTAGGTCAAGGCTGACCGAACCACTCTAAATCTCTGGTTTGCATTTACTTTCGAGCACTTTATCATTACTGCAAACCTCCCTCATCACTACTGCTCTCTGCGCTTTCACGAACAAGTTCTAAGTGTTGTTCTTCCAAATCTGCATTCAGACGTAAACTCGTATTTTCATACATTACAGTTTACGTTTACGTTTGATTCTGCAGAACTGTTTTCTGTGCTTCTACGAACGAGCTTCCTTGCAGTTTACGCTTACATTTTAATCCTATTGATAACTGCAATCTGTCCTCTACGATTTTACGAACGAGTTTCAACATTTAGACGTAAAACTGCATTCAGACGTAAATCGGCTTTCTTCGCTCAATCATCAGATTTCAGTTCACGTTTACGTCTTGGTTTGAACTGCATACTGCCTTCTGCGAGTATACAAACGAGTTTTAAAGTTTAGACGTAAATCTGCGTCTAACTGCGTTTAGACGTAAATCTGCGTTTAGACGTAAAACTGCGTTTAGACGTATAACTGCGTTTAGACGTAAAACTGCGTTTAGACGTAAAACTGCGTTTAGACGTAAATCTGCGTTTAGACGTAAAACTACGTTTAGACGTAAAACTGCATTAAGACGTAAATCTGCGTTTAGACGTAAATCTGCATTTAGACGTAAATCTGAGTTTAGACGCAAAACTGCGCTTAGACGCAAAACTGCGCTTAGACGCAAACTGCGCTTAGACGCAATCTGCGCTTAGTCGCAAACTGCACTTAGATACAAACTGAGAATTTGCTTTTGCATCATAATAGTTTTTGAACGAACGCAGCTTTTGGTTTTTAATTTATTATAAGATTTCCGCTGCACTAATTCACCCCCCCCCTCTTAGTGCTCTCGATCCTAACAATTGGTATCAGAGCGGGGTATTTCTCATTTCGGATTTACACCCGAGAGAAATGACTTTTCAAGAGGGCTGTTCGGTCTTTCGTCCACCGTTCTTTAACGGATTGGACTACACTTATTGGAAAACTCGAATGAGAGTTTTCTTAATTTCTCTAAATCTGGATTTATGGAATATCATTGAAAACGGTTTTCAACTTCCCTCCAAACCGATGAACGAATGGTCGGTTTTAGAGAAGAAGAATTTTTCTTTAAACGCAAAAGCTATGAATGCCTTATTTTGCGCATTGGACAAAAATGAGTTCAATCGGATTTCTACGTGTGAAACGGCTTTCGATATTTGGCGCACTCTTGAAATCACGCACGAGGGAACTAGTAGAGTCAAAGACTCGAAAGTTAATATTCTACTGCTTGATTTCGAGCTTTTTCATATGAAACCAAGCGAAACCGTTGTTGACATGTACACCCGTTTTACGGATGTCGTCAATGGTTTAAAATCACTTGGTAAAAGCCTTTCGGATTTTGAACTCGTTAACAAAGTTTTGCGCTCACTTTCTAAAACTTGGGATTCAAAAGTAACTGCTATTCAAGAATCGAAAAACTTGAACCATTTTCCACTTGAAGAACTAATTGGTTCATTGATCACATATGAAATGACATGCAATGCACGTGAAGAACTTGAGAACCACCTTCCAAAGAACAGGAAGGATTTGGAACTCTGGACAAATGAATGCCACTTGAGCGATGACTCAAGTGATGAGGACAATGATGAACAAACCAACCTTCCAAAGAACAGGAAGGATTTGGGACATAGAACATTTGAAGACCACTCGAGCATAAGCTCAAGTGATGGTGAACTTAAAATGAAACGAAAATTAAAAAGCAAAAAGAATGGAACTACTTGCTTTAAACGCAAGAAGAAGAACAAAAATTGGGATGAATCGAGCTCCTTCGAAGAAGAGAAAGTCAACAAAAGCAAGGCGGCAAACTACGCCTTAACAGCCTACAATGATGAGGTAATTGAAATCCCCCTAATTTACTTCGAAATTACATGATGCTTTTCATGATGCATTTTTCTTTTTCTTTAAATTTTCTTGAAAATTATATTTCTAATAATTTAATAATGAAAATGCAAAAATATGATCATGCTTGTAATCTTGAAAATGATAATGAAAATTGCATGTCTTATGTTAATGCAAGATAGAAATCTAATGATTCTACACCTAGTGAGATTAATCTTATTTATGTGCTTGAGAAGCAAGAATGTATATTTTGATGATTTTCATATTGCTTTTCAATGACGATACATGGCTTTTGTCTGGAAGACTTGATATTTTTCATTGTCTTTGTTTATTAAATATAATGTATGGTTTTGACATAAAAATAAAGATTTGAGCATGCTATTATAAAGTCAATCATAAATTAAAACTAAAGAAGTTTTAGGCATTTATAAGAATCATTCAAAATTATGTTCAATGAAACCTTGCTTAATGTTGAAATGAAAATATTAAAGTTATACTTGATGATTTCAGATTTGACAAATGCTACACTTTAAATATGAATCATTCTTCAATCAGATTAAATGCTTCAATCATTTTCTAACTCTAGAGTTCTCGATTTTGGTGAAATACAAGTGATAAATTCATTTATGATATCTTGTAAATCACTTGAATTATGAATGAGTTTTTCTTTTTTATGATGTGTTAAAAGAATCACTTAAAAAGAAAATGTTTTTCCCATTTTATCGAGATTAATGATTTCATGATATTATGTGAATCTCGAAACTGATTTTGATGAAATAGTAATAACGTTATTCATGTTATGAATCTTAAAAATGATAATATGCTTCATGTGATAATATGAATACATGAAACACTTATGATATTCTGTGTATTCATAAAATACTTATCTCATCATCCAATAACTCTTCTTGATATTCCTTATGAGATGAAATGAAATAATGCATGTAATACAAATGAGGAATTCATGATCATGCATAATAGGATGTAATGAATTCTAGATACCATCGTTTGAATATCTATGATCATGCTGCCAAAATGATATATCATGAATGCTTGAATATCATGTTTGAAATGCTCATGATGAAGATTGATTTTTCAGTATCATGCATAAATTTTTGAAATGTAATGTTAATGAATTTGTGCATTGAAACTATAATGATGCACAAATAAGAATGATTACTTACCTTTGTCATGATTTAGAAATTGATGTAAAGGGTTTTTCCCTTGTTGACAATGACAAAGGGGGAGATAGCTAGCTTGTACAAGTCAAGAAGATGCAAAAACTTGATTTGCTAGCTTACCTATTTTAAGAAGCAAAGATTGCTAACTTGCTTATTTCAAGAAGAAAAATTGTCTTCTTGAACATCACTATCTTGAATATCTCAAGAAGCAAAACTTGCAATTTGCACATTGTAATAGGGAGCAAGAATCATGAGCTTACACAAGAAATTTATCTTGCATTTGCTTTCGAAATTTTTGCTAGCTTATATAAAGTGAAACTTGTATATCGTAAAAATTGCTAGCTTGTTGGTCTAAAGAGAAGCAAAAAGTTGCTATCTCAAAAGAAGCAAATGTGCTATCTTGCCTATCTCAAGAGGCAAAAATGCTAACTTGCGCATCTAGCAAAGTGAGCAAAATTTTCAAGAAGCAAGAGTTGCCTTCTTGAACATCTCTAATTTGCTAGCTTGCATGATGTAGAACTTGCTATCTTGAACATTACCAAAAGTGCTATCTTATATGCTATAAAACTTGCATATCTAAAACTTGATAGCATGAATGTTCTAAGCATGATGTAACACTTGCTAAATCTTCTAACTCCAAGATTGCATGATGATAAAACTTGATACTATGTTCTTCATGCAATGAGTTGAACCAATATCACACACACTTGATTGTAGTACTTCTCCTTTTTGTTGATGACAAAGGGGGAGAAGTATGTTGATGAAAGTATGTTGATGACATGACATGTGATGCATAAGTTTATGCATATGTTCATGTTGACGTGTTGCAAGTATTCATGATGAATATTGCAATGACTTGAATTCAGTTTGAATTCAAGGTTCTATCAATATGGCATATTGATAGGGGGAGTTTGTTTAAACTCCGGGAGTTAAGGTTAACTCCATCATCAAGTGGTTGTCATCATCAAAAAGGGGGAGATTGTTGAATCTCGTATTTTGATGATGAAACTACTTGATATATGTTTATGATTTAATCTGCGTTTTGAGTGACGCAGGATGCTTCGATCAGGATGAGACAATTAAAGCAGGAAAATCATATTGTGCCGAAGGAACATGTCAGAAGATTGGACGTCGGGCCAGTGGATCGGTCGACGTATCGACAGAAGGCTTCGGGTCGTGGACTCGGGCATCGGGCCAAGAAGAGCGGGTATTGTGCCAAGGATATCGGAGTTGCGGAGTCAACTGGCCGATTGGGCAATAGGCTGCACGAGAGGACGATGCGCCGAAGAATCGGACGAAGCGTCGAGGGACGTAAATCTGCATTAAGACGTAAATCTGCGCCGTAAAACTGCATTAAGACGTAAATCTGCATTAAGACGTAAATCTGCGTTTAGACGTAAATCTGAGTTTAGACGCAAAACTGCGCTTAGACGCAAAACTGCGCTTAGACGCAAACTGCGCTTAGACGCAATCTGTGCTTAGTCGCAAACTGCACTTAGATACAAACTGAGAATTTGCTTTTGCATCATAATAGTTTTTGAACGAACGCAGCTTTTGGTTTTTAATTTATTATAAGATTTCCGCTGCACTAATTCACCCCCCCCCTCTTAGTGCTCTCGATCCTAACAGTCTTAGAGTTAATCGTAGTTAGCATGATGATTAAGCATGAAAATGGGAGGTGATCCCATTAGCTTAATCTTGGGGCAATTGGGCCCCTGAAAAGATTCAAAGTGGGTCGAATGGAGTGAACCATTCGGACCCTGATTGCACCAGGAGGTGCAACCGCCCCAGCCAGGAGGTGCAACCGCCTGGGCTGTGGGGTTGGGAGGTGCAACCGCCCCAGCCAGGAGGTGCAACCGCCTGGGCTGTGGGGCTGGGAGGTGCAACCGCCCCAGCCAGGAGGTGCAACCGCCAAGGCTGCAAGGCTGGGAGGTGCAACCGCCCCAGCCAAGAGGTTGCACCGCCAGAGCTCAAGTTCCGAGCTCTGCCAGGCGATGCAACCACAGAGCTCAGTCTTCGAGCTCTGGCAGAGTGGTGCATCAGCCTGAGCTCAGTCTCGAGCTTTGCCAGGTGATGCATTCACCAAGCTCAGTCTTCGAGCTCTGGCAGAATGGTGCATCAGCTTGAGCTCAGTTTGGAGCTCTGCCAAGTGATGCAACCACCGAGCTCAGATTTCGAGCTCTGCCAGGTGATGCAACCACCAAGCTCAGTCTTCGAGCTCTGCCAGGTGATGCAACCATCGAGCTCAGTCTTCGAGCTCTGGCAGAGAGAAGCAATCGGCAGAGCTCAGTCTTCGAGCTCTGCCAGGCGGTGCCACCTCTCCAGTCGAGAGGTGCAACCGCCTGATCCCAGAAATCTGGGATTTGATCGATTTGATCGTTTTGAGCTCGAATTTTGAATTGGGTTGGGGCCTATAAATACCCCACCCATTCAGCACTGAAAAGACACAGACATATACCAAAATCGTGATCTTTTCTGTGATTCTAAAGAGCTCAAAAGTGTTGTAAAGCCTTTAAGTCTCCTCCTTCTGTTCTTCAAGTTTTTGATTGTAAAGTGAGGAGAGAAAGGTCTGTAAAGGTTGTCTCCTAAGCCTGCCAAAAGGAGAGAAACTGTAAGAGGGAAGTTTGGCCTTCGCCCATTGAAGGAAGGCACCTAGTTGACGTCGGCAACCTCATCGGTGGAGGAAGCCAAAAGTGGAGTAGGTCAAGGCTGACCGAACCACTCTAAATCTCTGGTTTGCGTTTAATTTCGAGCACTTTATCATTACTGCAAACCTCCCTCATCACTACTGCTCTCTGCGCTTTCACGAACAAGTTCTAAGAGCTGTTCTTCCAAATCTGCATTCAGACGTAACTTCGTATTTTCATACATTACAGTTTACGTTTACGTTTGATTCTGCAGAACTGTTTTCCGCGCTTTTACGAACGAGCTTCCTTGCAGTTTACGCTTACATTTTAATCCTATTAATAACTGCAATCTGTCCTCTACGATTTTACGAACGAGTTTCAACATTTAGACGTAAAACTGCATTCAGACGTAAATCGGCTTTCCTCGCTCAATCATCAGATTTCAGTTCACGTTTACGTCTTGATTTCAACTGCATACTGCCTTCTGCGAGTATACAAACTAGTTTCAAAGTTTAGATGTAAATCTGCGTCTAGACGTAAAACTGCGTTTAGACGTAAATCTGCGTTTAGACGTAAAACTGCGTTTGGACGTAAAACTGCGTTTAGACGTAAATCTGCGTTTAGACGTAAAACTGCGTTTAGACGTAAAACTGCGTTTAGACGTAAATCTGCGTTTAGACGTAAATCTGCGTTTAGACGTAAATCTGCGTTTAGACGTAAATCTGCATTTAGACGTAAATCTGAGTTTAGACGCAAAACTGCGCTTAGACGCAAAACTGCGCTTAAACGCAATCTGCACTTAGACGCAAACTGCACTTAGATACAAACTGAGAATTTGCTTTTGCATCATAATAGTTTTTGAACGAACGCAGCTTTTGGTTTTTAAATTATTATAAGATTTCCGCTGCACTAATTCACCCCCCCCCTCTTAGTGCTCTTGATCCTAACATAATGCACATGACTAGTAGATGAGCTGGCTTAATCTAGCTCAATATTATTGTTGGATTTGAGCCCAAGTATTGATTGAACTAAACTAGGCTTGATTAGTCTAAATCAATTCAGGGTGATTTCAAATTGATTGACTTATTCAAGTTAGTTTAACCTAAATTGAACCTAATCTAATCCAAATTATACTAGTCTAGGGTGGTTCCAGACCAGTTAAATAAGGATTAGAGATCAGTTCAGTTAGGTACTAGTAAATTGAGTTCAATTGGATCAATTGAATTAGAGTTCAAGTCAATTGAGGGCTAATTTGTATTATTTAGTATTGATGATATTTGAAAGAAATGTTTAAATGTGTTATTTCATCCCTATATGGACATGACTAGTGTGAGATTATGTTATTTCCCTGCCAAGGGCAGGTAGGGCGATTCCCTTCGAGGATTAGCGGGCCGTCAGACGTGGCGGCTGGACGGTTCCTCCATCCGCTGTTGGGAGGAACGTGTCCCCACTTTGGCGGGTGTGGGACACCACTCCATCCGCTGTTGGGAGTGTGATATGAGTTTGCCTCCATCCGCTGTTGGGAGAACACAAACTCATCCCGTAGGATAAAGCCTCTCCATCCGCTGTTGGGGGAGTGCTCCTTCGGGTATTTGATATACGCCAATGGGATGATTGATTGAATTTTGATCATGTATTCATCTTGATTTGACTTTTGGGGTTCCTACTCAGCGTTGCTGAATTTTCTTTGTTTTTTATTTTCAGAGCAGCCTCCCTCTAGTACTAAATCGGATTCCATTGGAGAGCGGACCTTCCTCTACCGCTAGGTAGAGCCACTTGGATGACTCTTGAAGTTAACATCACTATGTTTACTTTTCTATTTGTAATTTGATGAATAAATGAATTGTAATAAATGGTTATAGATGATGAATAAAGTGATGTTTATCTATTTGGCCTGTATGGAAAGATATATATATATATATATAATAAAAAAATAAAAAAAATTCAGGATGTGACATCTTTTTATTGTAACATCTCATTAGCCCACATCGGAAGTGGGCAATATGTATGATTAGCTTATAGGGGCCTGATGAGTGTACTACATTAACTCCCGCTTAAGCATTTTGGTCCGTAGTTGATCAGACCCGGGTCATGACAGTGTAAGTCATCACTTAGTCATCACTTCTCCCCCTTTGTCATCAACAAAAAGAGACAAGCCAGCTAATTGATGATCATATAATTCACTGAAAATGATCATTGAATCATTAAAAAAGTTTAGCATTTAATAGTAAACAAAATTCATCATTCAAATTTGCCAGAAATAGTTTATCCAAAAGAAATCATCATATATGCAGATCAAAACAGTCCTTATCTAAAAGGAAGGATCAGTTATCGTTCAAACGATGACAAACTTTGAACTTGTTGTTAAAAGTAAACAGAACAGAATAAAAAGATACATCACTTTAATCCTTAGGAGGTAATCCACAGTGCTAATACATTATATCTATTTTTCATTCATTTGTCGTAGTGTCTTCAAAATTTTAACTTGTTGATTTTGAATTTGTTTTTGCTGTGATTTGAGTTGATCTTGCTGGAATTTGATCTGAGACAATTCCGCCATAATGAGATCTTCAGAGGAGGAAACAGGAGCTGAAGGTGCTGCGCCAAAGGGACTAGGAGGAGGAGATTCATTTCCCCTAAGAATTGGTGTTTCGGGGTGTTCTATTGGTGGAGGAATTGGATCAGTCCTTTTAGGCTGCCTAACCCATATGTCATTGCTAAATGTGCACCTAAGTCTTTTCAGTAGGTTTTTATTTATTATGTTATATCGATCACTTTGAATAGTTTCTTCATCGGGTGGGATGCAAATGTCATAGGCATGAAGAAATCTAGTGATTAACCCCCCATATGGCAACATAGTATCTTTAGCCATAATATCCTTCATGTGTTGTCGAATTGAGTACCCAAAACAATTATGCTGACCGGTCATAATCCAATACATGGTACTTATCTCTATTTGACTTATTTCGTCAAGATGAAATTGTTTGGGGAATATGATGCTTGTGATAATGTGATGAAGAATTTTAGAGTTGAATGGCAGTAAGTGTTCACAGCTCTTGGGTAGGAGGCCAAGGTTTGGATTTGCAAAAATTGTTTCTACGGCTTCGGTATAGGTTGCTCCTATTGTGTTGACATCCCATTTACCTTTAAAATAGCATCCCCTATCTTTTTCAGTTATGCCAATTAGCTCACAAATAGTGTTGTCAAATATTCTAATGGGTGTTCCTAGAAGGTAAGTGCTTAGGCTATCGTTGTCCACATAGGTTGGCATAAAACAATCTAACTAACCGCGGATAGATTGGTTCATCTATTTGTAGTAGAGGTAGAGCTTCTAGGTGTGCAAACCACCTAATGGGTTCTAAGTCCCCTAGTTCATCCAGATCAACGTATTTTCCCTTATGGATACATCGTGTTTCAAATTTTGGAAAGCTAAGGGCTACCTCTTTTGATCTAAAAAGATTATGGTCATATGAATCTCCTTCAATCCTTTTTCCTTTTGATCTCTTAGGAGCCATTATCTAGACAAGATGATGATGAAATTGTGATAAATAAGCAAGAGAAAAGAAAAGAGGGATTTCAAGTGTTACCTTATGGAGATTATGTTGAGAGATGGAGAGCTTGGACCACCAAGAATCCTGCTCCAATGCTTCTAAGAGTTAGAATGAGGGTTAGGGGGAATGGGAGAGGGTTTTGAGAGCTTTTTCTTCGGGTTGGGGGCGGTGTCACCACCGGCCCTAACCCCTCGGGTTAATAAGGGTCGCTCGGTCGGTGCCATCGCCAAACCGAGCGGTGTCACCGCTTGGCGCCCGAGCGCTCAGGCGGTGCTACTGCCGGATCTAGTGGTGCCACCGCTGGCATCCTGCGGAGGAAAGAAAAAAAAATTTTCTTCCTCCCTTTTGTTTAGCTTTTTCCCTCAAGATAATGAGTTATACTTTAATGGATCATTTTGAATTGAAGAAGAAGGAAGAAATCAAATTCACAAAAGAAAGGAAAAGGACGAGTCATTTTTCGTGAAGCTCATTTTAGGGACAATTTAACATGCCTAATTCCCTTCGGATGAATTCAAATTGGTCTTCATTTAAGGCTTTTGTAAAAATATCTGCTAATTGATGCTTTGTGTCAATAAATTCTAATACCACATTGTTGTTAAGGACATGATCACGTATGAAATGATGCCTAATGTCGATATGTTTAGTCCTAGAGTGCTGAATTGGATTTTTGGTGAGACATATGGCACTAGTATTATCACACTTTATAGGAATATTTTTCAAGTGAATTCCATAGTCTTCTAGTATATTTTTCATCCAGACAACTTGCGCACAACATACACTTGCAACAATATATTCGGCTTCGGCCGTAGATAGAGCTACTGAATTTTGTTTCTTAGATGTCCAAGAAACAAGTGCATGACCTAAAAACTAGCATGTTCCAGATGTACTTTTTATATCTATTATGCATCCGCCAAAATCGGCATCTGCATAGGCTATTAAATCGAATTTATCTAATTTTGGATACCATAGTCCTAAATTTGGAGTTCCTTTAAGATATCTAAATATTCTTTTAACACTCTTAAGATGAGATAATTTAGGATTAGATTGGAACCTAGCGCAGAGTCCTACACTAAACATAATATCCGGTCTAGTTGCGATGAGGTAGAGTAGACTACCGATCATTCCCCTATATATTTTTTGATCGAAATTTTCACTATTTTCATTCATATCTAACTTGGTCGAAGTACTCATAGGGGTGTTTATTTCTTTTGAATTGTTCATGTTAAATCATTTTAGCAATTCTAATGTATATTTAGATTGATTGAGAAATATACCATCACTAAGTTGTTTGATTTGTAATCCTAAAAAGAAGGTTAATTCACCCATCAAACTCATTTCAAATTCATGACTCATACATTTAGCAAATGATTCACATAGTGATTCATCCAAAGAGCCAAAAATAATATCGTCGACATAAATTTGCACAATAAGAAAATTATTTTCATAGTGTTTGATAAACAATGTAGTATCAACCTTGCCTTTGGTAAAGTTATTTAAAATGAGAAAGGAACTAAGCCTCTCATACCACGCTCTAGGAGCTTGTTTCAAACCATAGAGAGCCTTAGTCAATTTGAATACATGATTAGGAAGAAGAGAATTTTCAAATCCGGGAGGTTGTTCAACATATACTTCCTCCGAAATAAAACCATTTAAGAAGGCACTTTTGACATACATTTGAAATAGTTTAAAATTATTACTACTAGCATAGGCAAGGAGCATCCTAATGGCTTCTAATCGAGCCACGGGAGCGAAGGTTTCTTCGTAATCGATACCTTCTTCTTGGTTGAAACCTTTGGCCACTAATCTAGCCTTGTTTCTAACCACGATACCATTTTCGTCTTGCTTGTTTCTAAAGACCCACTTAGTACCTATGATTAAGTGGTCACTTGGTCTAGGAATAAGCTTCCATATCTCATTCCTCTCAAATTGGTTGAATTCTTCTTGCATTGCAATGACCCAAAAATCATCTTTTAAGGCTTCGTCAATGCATTTAGGTTCAATTTGAGAAAGGAAAGCGGCGTTAGCACAAAAATTCTTGAAAGAAGAACGAGTTTGAACCCCTTTTGTTGTATCTCCTATAATTAGCTCCTTTGGATGAGCATCTACATACTTCCATTCTTTGGGTAAAGAAATTTCGAAAGAAGATGCATTCAAATGGCTATTTTGAAGAGGGGGTTCATTTAAATTCAAATTATCAAAACCAAGATCATCATCAAAAACATTTTTCTTTAAATCAAAAATTTCATTAAAAACTACATGAATAGACTCTTCTATTACTAAGGTCCTTTTGTTAAAGACACGAAAGGCTTTAGAAACGGAGGAGTAACCAAGAAAAATGCCTTCATCGGATTTAGCATCAAATTTACCTAGGGCATCCTTTTCATTTAAAATGAAGCATTTACAACCAAAAACTTTAAAATAAGAAATATTTGGTTTTTTGTTATTCCATAATTCATAGGGAGTTTTTGATAGAGATGGTCTTATTAGGACCCTATTCATGATGTAACAAGCCGTATTTACGGCTTCAGCCCAAAAATATTTGGGTAAACTATGTTCATTTAACATAGTTCTTGTCATTTCTTGTAGGTTTCTATTTTTCCTTTCGACTACTCCATTTTGTTGAGGATTTCTTGGAGTTGAGAAGTTATGATTTTACCCATTAACTTCGCAAAAATTTTGAAAGTCACGGTTTTGAAATTCACCACCGTGATCATTCCGAATTGATGAGATCATGAAGCCTTTTTCGTTTTGAGTGAGTTTACAAAATTTTGAGAAACACTTGAAGCAATCACTTTTGTGAGCTAAGAAATAAGTCCACGTGTATCTAGAGTAGTCATCTACAATCACAAAAGCATATTTGCTTCCACCTAGACTTGTTGTATCAATTGGTCCAAATAAGTCCAAATGGATCAATTGTAACGGTCTAGTGGTGCTAATTTGATTTTTTGGTTTGAAGCTTGTTTTTATTTGTTTGCCTAGTTGACATGCATCGCATACCTTATCCTTAATAAACTTCATATTCGGAATCCCTCGTACTAATTCTTGAGATGAGATTTTAGATATTGTTTTCATGCTTGCATGGCCTAATCTCCTATGCCAAAGCCAAGCATCATCATTTACGGCGGAGAAACACATTTCATTACTTAGTTCATCAAGATTGATGGTATAGACATTATTTTGTTTTAAAGCAATCATAGTCATGTTATGATTTGGTTTTTCAATAATACACATATTTGATTCAAATCTAATGATATAACCTTTATCGCATAATTGACTAATGCTCAACAGATTATGTTTCAATCCAACAACCAGTAACACATCATCAATAGAAAAACTTGATTTGTTACCTATGGTTCCCTTGCCAATGATTTTACCTTTGTTGTTGTCTCCGAAGGTGACATAGCCTTCGTCCATGCTAGTGAGCTTGGAGAATTGGGATGGATCTCCGGTCATATGCCTTGAGCATCCACTATCAAGGTACCATCTCTTGCTCCTAGCATGTGATGGTGTATGTTTCTACAAGGAGGAATTATTTTTAGGTACCCATTTACTTTTGGGTGCCTCAAAAACTAATCTAACTTGTTTATCATGTTGCATAGACTTGATCATGGTTCCTTTAGGAATCCAAATCAATTTGTTCGGATTAATTTTCTTGAATGGACATTGGTAAGTTATATGTCCATATTTGCAACAAAAGTTGCAATTGCTTTGGTGTTGAACATGTAAGATAGGACCTTTAATGAAGGTGGTTGGATTTTGGTGAGTACTTCTCACAAATCCGATTCCACTCCTTTTAGGAACGTGACCCTTATTTGTAAGGATCATGTTTAAGGACTTGCTACCGACCTCGAATTTCTTCAAGGTGTCCTTAAGTACCAAGTTCTCATTTTGGAGAGTTTCTAGATCATGACATTTAGCACATTGAGCTAGACTCTCATGATATTCAGTTTTTAATTTATCAAAAACACAAGTAAGACTATCATGCTCCTTTTTTAGCAATTTGTATTTTCTACTAATTGTCTTACATTCATCAAATAACTCATGGAAGGCATTTAATAATTTATGATAAGGTAAATCTGCATTAATTAAATTTGTTACCTCTTCTTCGAAGGCCATTAGGGCGTAATGAGCAATTTGCTCGGTGTTGCACTCCTCTTCTTCGGACGTGCTTGAATCATCCCATGTTGCCTTGAGCGCCTTCTTCTTTGATGCTCTCTTTTTGGCTTGTGGACAATCGTTCTTGTAGTGTCCCGGTTTCTTGCACTCATAGCAAATTACTTGGTCCTTCTTGTGTTCGAATTTATTTTTTGTATTATTTTTAAATTTGTTCTTTCTTAAATATTTTTTAAATTTTTGAGTCAAAAGTGCAATGTCATTGTCACTGTCCTCATCACTTGATGTTCCTTTCAAGTGGTCTTCTTGTGATGTGAGTGCCATATCCTTCCTGTTCTTTGGAAGGGGGTTCTCGAGCTCGTCATGAGCTTGACATGTCATTTCGTAGGTCATTAAAGACCCAATGAGTTCTTCAAGAGGGAATGTTTTAAGGTCTTTGGCCTCTTGAATGGCTGTAACTTTTGAATCCCAACTTTTTGGGAGAGATCTTAATATTTTAGTTACTAGTTCAAAGTTAGTAAAACCTTTACCAAGAGCTTTGAGTCCATTGATGACATCTGTGAACCGGGTGTACATATCTCCGATGGACTCACTTGGTTTCATTCGAAAAAGTTCGTAAGAGTGCATAAGGATGTTAATTTTGGACTCTTTCACTCGGCTAGTGCCTTCATGAGTGACTTCAAGAGTTCTCCAAATATCAAAAGTCGAATCATAAATTGAAACGCGATTAAATTCATTTTTATCTAGTGCACAAAACAAGGCATTCATAGCCTTTTCATTTAAAGTAAAAACTTTTTTTTCCGATTCATTCCATTCGCTCATCGGAAGAGAAGATTTTTGAAATCCATTTTCGACAATAGACCAAAGCTCAAAGTCCATAGAAATGAGGAAGATCATCATGCGAGTCTTCCAATATGTGTAATCCGACCTATTAAACAAATGTGGTCGTGCAATAGAATGGCCCTCTTGCATGCCGGAGTAAGCCATCTCTCTTGGGTATTAAACCAAATATGAGAGATAACCTTGCTCTGATACCAATTGTTAGGATCAAGATCACTAAGAGGGGGGGGTGAATTAATGCAGCGGATTAAAATGTTGGTTTTTGAAATCGTTGGCACAAAAAAAAACTGAACTTGAAAAGTTTAACTTTGACGCGTGTTCGTAAAGAAGTGCAGCAAGATTATAAAGTACGTAAGAAAGTTTGCAGTAAGATAAATTGCGATAAGTAAACGCAAACCAGAGATTACTCCAATTTTAGAGTGGTTCGGTCAAATGACCTACATCCACTTGCGAGGCCCCTCTTCGATGAGGCTCCCACCTTCCACTAGCAAATCTCTTGAAAGGGAAGGGTAAATACCCCTCTTACAACTCTTTACAAGCGGTTCACTCTCTTATGGATTTTCGAAAAGGAAGGAGGTGAACACTAGCAAATTGAAAACAAGACTTGCTAAGACTTTTCTAAGACCTTTCTCTCAATCAATTGCTGCTCAAAAAGTTGTGTTCTCAACTGAGACTTGAGGGGTATTTATAGGCCTCAAGAGGATTCAAATTTGGGCTTCAAAAATTTGAATTATCTTATGTTCTCGATGCTGGCGGTGCCACCGCCCAGCCCAGGCGGTGTCACCGCCCAGCTCTCGGGTGCTGGACTGTGCAACCGCCCAGTCTGAAGGTTCCACCGCCAGACCCTTCAGTTTACTGGTTGGGCTTTAAATTTAGCCCAAACCAAGTCTAATTTTGGGCCCAGTTGGCCCCTAACCCGGATATAGGATTATCTCTTAATCCTAATCCCAATTACAAGTGAACTACATAACTTAAAAACATCATAAGCATGTTTTCAACCGCGAACGTCGAATCTTGTTCCGGCGAGCTTTCCGAGGAACTTCTTCCGACGGACTCCCAGTAAGCTCCCAATCTTGTGATGACTTTAACGAGTAACTAAGTCTTCTCAGTGATCTCCGTGAACCTCCGACGATTTCTTCGGCGAACTTCCGAAAATTCCGACACGTTCCCGATTTCTTCTCGGTTGGTTCTGGTAGCATCTCCGATGATTCTTCGGTCTCTTAAACGTTCATCGAACTCGACTCCGGTATCCTTGCTTTATGTTTTCTGGTTATCGTAGTTAATCCTGCACACTTAACTCAATAATATGGATTAGATCAATTAACCCACCAATTGATTATATCATCAAAATCCGAGATTCAACACTCCTCACTATGAAATTTAAAAAGTTCATAAAACAAAAAATTAAAGAACAAAAAGAACATAACTACTTGCTATGAACGCAAGAAGAAGAAGAAGATTTTGGATAAATCGAGCTCCTTCGAAGATGAGGAGAAAATCAACAAAGGCGAAGTGGCAAATTACGCCTTAACGGCTTTGGACGACGAGGTTAATGAAACTCCCTTAATTTATTTTAAAATTACATGATGCTTTTAATGAGTTATTTTTAATTTAGTTTAATTATTTTTCTTAAAAATTACATGTTTAATAATATAATGAAAATGCTAAAAAAAATAGGATCATGCTTATCATTCTAGTAATTTTGAAAATGATCATGAAAATTGCATGTCTTATGATAAATGAAAAAAATGTTAGAATTAAATCTAGTGATGTATGGTATAAACAATTATGTGTATTGTGATGATTTTGTATTGCTTTTCGAGTTTTGTTGGATGGCTTTAATATGAAATTATGCATACCTTGAAAATTTGAAACCATGTTTTGATGTCATGCCCAAAGTAGTGATACATAATGATCATGCTTAATAAATTTATATTTTGAAATTATGCATGATGATTTTAGTGATTTATGGACTATCAAAAGTGACTTTTTCGATTTTAAAAATGATGCATGTTTTGATTTAGCATAAATGAAAAAAGGCATGCTTATATGAAATAATGTAAGTATCATGCTTGATGATTTTATATTTAAATTATGCGATTTAAAATAATGATGATTTTTGGGTAATTTATGGTTTATTGATCTTGATGATTCTATTATGAGATTTACTCTTTCAATTTTAAACATTGATGTATTGTTTTCATACGAGAAACTTGAGTATGCTTATATGAAACAAATCACATGAATTAAAACAATTAAAAAGAGAAAAGTATTTTTTAAAAAAAAATTCTTTTTCTCTATCTTATCGATTTTTCACTAAGAGATTAATAAAGTTGTTTATGTCATTTTGAATCTCTTGAAAGTAATTTTGATGATTTGATGATTTGAATTTGAATGTGTTTTATCTTGATTTTTTAAGATTTATAAATTGAGATTTCTTATGTGTAAGTCAAGATTTTATATGCATGAATTGAAATATTTTTCTCCTAAGTTTATTTTATGGTTTACTAAAGAGAATATCTTTTTCGAAATTCATGACTTAAAATTTCTTTTGAATATCTTTTATTATTTGATCTCCTAAGATTTTCTTTTGATTATTTAAGAGGAGGTATTTCAAAAGAAATCATGTCTTTTGATATTCACATGATCTTATCTTTCATGATATGATTTTTATGTAATTTCTTGTATTAATCACCCAATTAATTTTTCTTGATGAGATGAAATGAATGTGATGAAATAAAAATATGCATGAAATACAAATGAGAAGTTATGATCATGCATGATAGGATGCAATGTAATTTGACATTTAGATACCATCATAATTTAAAATGCTATGATTTGTTGCTAAATTGATGTATTATGAATGCTTGAGTATCTTGTATGATATGATGATTGATATATTGTTAGTATCATTCTTAGAGTAAGGATGATATGAAATGTTTTAAAATTGTGCATGTCGTAAATTGAAATTGTAATGATGCACAAACATATTGAAATAATGATTGAAATATTGATGTAATTATAAATGATGTTTTGGCATTATGCTTGTAATACTTTAACATATGATAATGATGCATGCAATGATGAAATATTCATAATGAAAAATTATTTTAACATTCATGACCTGATTTTTCATCTTTGTTATTTATCCTTTGTCATGATTTGAAAATTATTGTAAAAGAAAAAAGAGATATAAAATTGTATTCTTCCCTTCTTTTTGACAATGACAAAGGAGGAGATAGCTAGCTTGCACAAGTCAAGAAGATGCAAAACATGCTAAACTTGCACATCTAGCAAAATTTATAAACTTGCAAAACTCAAGAAATATTGCTAACTTACATGATGATATATGGAGATAGAATTGCTAGAAATGCAAAAAATGCTAGCTTGCACGTTTTAAGTAGATATATCAAAAGATGTAAAAAATTTGCAAAAAACTCACTAGCTTGCATAATGCAAAACATGGTAGCTTACTTCATGTAAAATATTGTATCTTGTTAGCTTGTTATCTTACATTATTTTTCAAAAACTTACTAGCCTTCATACTTCAAAGAGAAGTAACACTTGTCAAATTGCTAGCTTGTATGTTGTAAAATAATGTAAAATTTTGCTAGCTTGCACTTTGCAAAGGAAGCAAAAATGGTACTTCTCAAAAAAGAAGAAAGAGCTTGCTATCTTGAACATCACTATCTTGCCAATCTCAGGAAGCAAAACTTGCAACTTGCACATTGCAATAGAAAGCAAGAATTGCTAGCTTACACACTTCAACAAGAAAGCTATCTTGCATTTGCTTTCAAAATTTTTGCTTACTTGTATGTTGTAAACTTGCTATCTTATTACCTTGCATATCTAAAACATGATAGCTTGCATGATGTAACACTTGCTAAATTTTCTAGCTTACAAATTGCATGATGATAAAACTTGATATTATGTTTTTCATGCAATGATTTGAATTTATACTCCAAACACTTGAAAGTTGGAACTTCTCCTTTTTGTTGATGACAAAGGAGGAGAAGTATGATCATGTTATACATGATGACGTGTTGCAAATATTCATGATGAAATTTGCAATGACTTGAATTCAGCTTGAATTCAAGGTTCTATCAATATGGCATATTGATAGGGAGAGTTTGTTTAAACTCCAGGAGTTAAGGTTAACTCCGTCATCAATTGGTTGTCATCATAAAAAAGGGGGAGATTGTTGAATCTCAGATTTTGATAAGAAAACCAATTGATAAGTGTTTATGATTTAATATGCGTTTTGAATGACGCAGGATGCTTCGATTAGGGAGAGACAATGAAAGCAAGAAGAATCATGTTGGGTTGGAGGAAAATATGTCAGAAGATTAGACGTCGGGCAGGAGGATCGGTCGACGTATCGACAGAATGCTTCGGGCCATGGATTCGGGCATCGGGCCAAGAAGAGCGGATATTGCGCCAAGGATATTGGAGTTGCGGAGGTCAACTGGCCAATTGGGCAATAGGCTGTAAGAGAGGACGATACGCCGAAGAATCGGACGAAGCGTTGATGGACCAATGACATGCCGGACAACATGATTCATGCTTAGTAATAATTGTCTGGATCGAAGTATATTTTTGTGTGTGCAAGATTAACTATGATAGCAAGGCATAAAGCAAAATGAAGTCCCAAAGTCAAGAACGCGATTTCGTTGGGAGTTCGAGAGTTCGTCGGAAGTTCGGACGTTCGTCGGAAGTTTTGCCGGAACCAACTGAGAAGTCCAGGAGCTTGCCAAAGAAGCTTGTCGGAACTCGCCAAGAAGATCGTCGTGAAGTCCAGGAGCTTATTGGGAGTCCGTCGGAACATTGCCGAGAGATCGTCGGAAGTTCGCCGGAAGAAATCGGATTTATCTTGCTTAGATTATGTCTTAGGACTCGTAGTTAGCAGATAATTGGAGTTGGGATTGGGAGGTAATCCTATCAACTCTGTTATGGGCCAACTGGGCCCGAAGTTGGACTGGTTTAGGTCAGATTCAAGGCCCAACCAGGGTACTGAAACCCTGGCCGACGGTGGCACCGCTAGGGGAACAACACCCTAGGATTCCTGGGTGGTGGTACCACCGGCAGCAATGCTACCAACGGTGGTACCGCCCAGTACCAGATCCTGCGGCAGTAGTACCGCCCAAGAATTGCGGTGGTACCGCTAGTACCCAGGAAACCTGGGATGAGACCTTTTTAGGCTCTAAGTTTGAATCAACTTGAAGCTTATAAATACCCCTCTCATCCCTGGTTAACATACACAAGCATAGAGAATTTAAGAGGGAAAAACTCCGTTGTAATCTCTTGAGAATCCTCCTCTTCTAGTCTAAGTGTTAGAATAGTTTGAGAGATGAGCGAGTGCTTGTAAGGGTTGTCTCATAAACCCGGTAAAAGGAGAAGAGGGGTGTAAGAAGGAGATTGATCTTTGTCTATTAAAGGAAGATCGATAATGGATGCTAGTGGCCTCGACGGAAGAGGAATCAGCGAAGTGGATATAGGTCACGGCGACCGAACCACTTTAAAATCTGGTTTGCATTTTATTTTGAGCTATTTATCTTTACTGCAAACCACTTTACCTCCTTACTTGCTTTACATTCAATACTCTCTTACTTCGCTTTCAAAGTTAAGTATTTCCGAAATCGGTTTTATCGTACGAAGAGATTTTTCGGAACCGATTTGAAGACGTATTTTACCGCTGCACTAATTCACCACCCCCCCCCCCCCTCTTAGTGCCGACTCGTTCCTAACACTTATGTAGTGATAGGGACGATTTTGTTAGGATCGAGAGCACTAAGAGGGGGGGGGTGAATTAGTGCAGCGGAAATCTTACAGCTATTTTAAAAACGAAAGCTGCGTTCGTCTGATAAAAACCGATTTCGATATAAAAGCAGAATCACAGTGCAGTTTGCGTCTAAGCGCAGTTTTGCGTCTAAGCGCAGTTTGCGTCTAAACACAGTTTGCGTCTAAGCGCAGTTTGCGTCTAAGCGCAGTTTGCGTCTAAACTCAGTTTTACGTTCAAACGCAGTTTTACGTCTAAACGCAGTTTTACGTCTAAACACAGTTTTACGTCTAAACGCAGTTTTGCGTCTAAACGTAGTTTTACGTCTAAACGCAGTTTTACGTCTAAACGCAGTTTTGCGTCTAAACGCAGTTTTGCGTCTAAACGCAGTTTTACGTCTAAACGTAATTTTACGTCTAAATGTAGTTTTGCGTCTAAAGGCAGTTTTGAACCTTGAAAAGCGTTTTACGTAGAAAGCAATTTGCAGTTATAAATGGAATCCGAATGTAAGCGAAAACTGCAGTGTGAAGATCGTACGAAAACAAGATTTACGTTTGAATGCAGATTCTGAAAGATCAGAGCTTAGGAACTCTTTCGTAAAGGCGCAGAGGGCAGTAGCAGTGTAGGAGGTTTGCAGTAATAATAAAGTGCTCAAGGTAAAAGCAAACCAGAGATTTAGAGTGGTTCGGTCAGTCTTGACCTACTCCACTTTTGGCTTCCTCCTCCGACGAGGTCACCGACGTCAACTAGCTGCCTTACTTCAATGGGCGAAGGCTAACTGCCCTTTTACAGTTTCTCTCCTTTTGACAGGCTCAGGAGACAACCTTTACAGATCCTTTCTCTCCTCTCTTTACAACTCAAGACTTGAAGAACAGAAGGAGGAGAACTTTAGGACTTTACACAAATTTGAGCTCTTAGAATCACTGAAAAGATCAAGAATTCGGTGTGGATCTGTTACCTTTCAGTGCTGAATGGGTGGGGTATTTATAGGCCCCAACCCAATTCGAATTTGGAGCTCAAAACGATCAAATCCCGGAATTCCGGGATCAAGCGGTTGCACCTCTTGACTGGAGAGGTGGCACCGTCTGGCAGAGCTCGAAGACTGAGCTCAGGCGATTGCACCTCTCTGCCAGAGCTCGAAGACTGAGCTCAGTGGTTGCATCGCCTGGCAGAGCTCGAAGTCTGAGCTCGGTGGTTGCATCACCTGGCAGAGCTCGAAACTGAGCTCAGGCTGATGCACCTCTCTGCTAGAGGTGGTTGCACCTCTCTGCCAGAGCTCGAAGACCGAGCTCAGGCGATGCATCTCCTGTCCAAAGAGGTTGCACCTCTCTGCCAGAGCTCGAAGACCGAGCTCGGTGGTTGCACCTCTTGGCAGAGCTCGAAACTTGAGCTCTGGCGGTGCTACCTCTTGACAGAGGAGGTTGCACCGCCCAGTCTCGCTTGGAGACTGAGCCCTGGGCGGTTGCACCTCTTGGCTGGGGCGGTTGCACCGCCCAGTCCTGCTGGAAGACATGGCCTGGGCGGTTGCACCGCCCAGTCCCGCAGCCCAGGCGGTTGCACCTCCTGGCCTAGGCGGTTGCACCGCCTGGTGCAATCAGGGTCCGAATGGTTCGCTCCATTCGGCCCAATTTGAATCTTTTCAGGGGCCCAATTGCCCTAAGATTAAGCTAATGGGATCACCTCCCATTTTCAAGCTTAATCATCGTGCTAACTACGATTAACTCTAAGACAACTTCTGCAGCTATGCTCCGATGCGTCAATCGCTTCTTCCGGCGAGTTTCCGGCGAACTTCCGTCGATCATCCGATAAACCCTCGGTGATCCTTCTGCGGACATCCGGCATACTCCTGGACTTTGCGATGATCCACTTGGCGAGTTCCGACGAGCTTCGCTTGGCAAGCTTCTGGACTTCTCGGATCTGTTCTCGCTGAACCTCCGACGACCGTCCGAACTTCCGTCGAACTCTCGAACTCCCAACGTGATCATGATCTTGACTCCGGCGCAACACCTGCTGCTTGTCTTACTCTCATCGTAGTTAATCCTGCACAACAAAACAAAACTTCGATCGAGACAATTAATCCTAAGCAATTAACCAAGTTGTCCGACATGTCATTGGTCCCTCGACGCTTCGTCCGATTCTTCGGCGCATCGTCCTCTCCTGCAGCCTATTGCCCAATCGGCCAGTTGATTCCGCAACTCCGATATCCTTGGCACAATACCCGCTCTTCTTGGCCCGATGCCCGAGTTCACGGCCCGAAGCCTTCTGTCGATACGTCGACCGATCCACCGGCCCGACGTCCAATCTTCTGACATGTTCCTTCGGCACAACATGATTTTCCTACTTTAATTGTCTCATCCTGATCGAAGCATCCTGCATCACTCAAAACGCAGATTAAATCATAAACATATATCAAGTAGTTTCATCATCAAAATACGAGATTCAACAATCTCCCCCTTTTTGATGATGACAACTACTTGATGACGGAGTTAAACTTAACTCCCGGAGTTTAAACAAACTCCCCCTATCAATATGCCATATTGATAGAAACTCTTAGATTCAAAAATCTAAGCAACATGTCATCATAAACGGAGTTAACCTTAACTCCCAGAGTTTAAACAAACTCCCCCTATCAATATGCCATATTGATAGAACCTTGAATTCAAACTGAATTCAAGTTATTGCAATATTCATCATGAATACTTGCAACACGTCAACATGAACATATGCATAAACTTATGCATCACATGTCATGTCATCAACATACTTTCATCAATATACTTCTCCCCCTTTGTCATCAACAAAAAGAAGAAGTATCACAATCAAGTGTTTGTGATATTGATTCAACTCATTGCATGAAAATCATAATATCAAGTTTTATCATCATGCAATCTTGGAGCTAGAAGATTTAGCAAGTGTTACATCATGCTTAGAACATTCATGCTATCAAGTTTTAGATATGCAAGTTTTATAGCATATAAGATAGCACTTTTGGTAATGTTCAAGATAGCAAGTTCTATATTATGCAAGCTAGCAAATTAGAGATGTTCAAGAAGACAACTCTTGCTTCTTGAAAATTTTGCTCATTTTGCTAGATGCGCAAGTTAGCATTTTTGCCTCTTGAGATAGGCAAGATAGCACATTTTCTTCTTTTGAGATAGCAACTTTTTGCTTCTCTTTAGACCAACAAGCTAGCAATTTTTATGATATACAAGTTTCACAATATATAAGCTAGCAAAAATTTCGAAAGCAAATGCAAGATAAATTTCTTGTGTAAGCTCATGATTCTTGCTTCCTATTGCAATGTGCAAATTGCAAGTTTTGCTTCTTGAGATATTCAAGATAGTGATGTTCAAGAAGATAATTTTTCTTCTTGAAATAAGCAAGTTAGCAATCTTTGCTTCTTAAAATAGGCAAGCTCGCAATCAAGTTTTTGCATCTTCTTGACTTGTACAAGCTAGCTATCTCCCCCTTTGTCATTGTAAAAATGAAAGAGAGAATACAGTTTTGTAGTTCTCTTTTCCTTTTAGAACGATTTCAAAATCATGACAAATGATGGATAATCAAGTTATGAATGTCAAGACAATTTTTCATCATGAATATTTTATCATTACATGCATCATTATCATAAGTTGAAGTATTACATGCATGATATCATATCACCATTCATAATTACATTAATGTTTCATATCATGATGGTATCAATTTTGTCAAATTATATCCTACCATGCATGATCAAAACTTCTCCCCATTTTATCATTGAAAACAAGAAGAAAGTAGGGGGTAGAGCATAAAAGTGTTAAATATTTCAATCATTTCAAGGCATTTATATCATAGATCAAGTCATGATTCGTAATTCATCATAAAGCAGATTAGTTTTCAATCATCACATAAGGCATTTAAGGAATTTTTGAAACATAGGAGAATGATTAAATTAAGCATACAATGTTTCAATCCAATTCAAGTCATGAATATCAATGCTTTCATATTGTGAGTATCAATTCATGAATACCACAAGATATTATTTGTGACTTCAATTTTGCAAGATCAAGATTATGATTTAGATAAAACTTATTCAAATCAAATTATTAATTTGAAATTCATAATCTAGTCATTAAAATTAATTTCGAGATTCACAAAATATCATGAAATCATTAATCTCGATCAGATGGGAAAAGCATTTTTTAAGAGATTCTTTTTCATCTAAGCATGCCTTAGTCTTTATATGCCAAATTAAGATAAGCATTAAAGTTCAAGACATAAGGCAAAGAAATCTTGTATTATGAAATATATGATATCAAGGCTCATGATTCATTCGAAAAGATATAGTACAAAGAGCAACTTGAAACATTCTTATCAAGATCACATTTTAAAATATTCCAAGTTTCAAGATATCAATATGACACTTCATTGAATTGCATTTCATTTGAAGAACTCCTTTTTGATAAATGTAGGGAGCATAATGAACGATCTTGATTTATAAAGAGCTTTATGTTATCAAGATCATGATTTTAATAATTATTCTCTTTAGCAAAGAATCACAAAAGCACTTTATTTTTGCATAAGAAATCACATTGTGTTATGATTTATAAATTCTTTTTCTGCACACGAATCATAGGAGATATGAATGTGAAACAAATCTTTGCAAGCAAAAACACTATCATTCATATTTCAAGATGGAGTTTATAAGCATGAATCATTTCATCAAATCCATTTTAGAAAAATATTTTTCATAAGTGTATGAGAAAATCCGATTGTTAGGATACCAATTGTTAAGCGAATCCGAAAATGAAATTAACACTTTCATATATTCAAACATGATTTTTTCTATAGATCTTGAAATTAAGTCAAGAAGATCAAACAAGCTCATGATCATGGATAACTTAAAATCACATGCATAAAATTGTTAATAACCATTTCATATTACATCTTTATGCATTACTTTAAATCAAACGTGATTTCATTCAACAATGTTAATCAAACATGATACACATTATTACTTCTTAACCATGATCAAAATCATTTTGTTTGTTTATCATAAAATATGCAATATTATTTTCGAAATTATCAGCATGATCATAATTTTTGTATTTTTATTTTTAAACATGTAATTTTCAAGAAAATTAATTCTAAACTAAAAAAGAAAATATATCATGAAAGCATCAAGTAATTTCAAAATAAACCAAAGGCATTTTAATTACCTCAACGTCGTAGGCTGGTAAGGCGTATTTTGTCGCCTCGCTTTTGTTGACTTTCTCGTCTTCAGATGAGCTCGATTCATCCCAATTTTTGTTCTTCTTCTTGCGTTTAAAGCAAGTAGTTCCATTCTTTTTGCTTTTTAATTTTCGTTTCATTTGTAGTTTAAGTTCACCATCACTTGAGCTTATGCTCGAGTGGTCTTCAAATGTTCTATGTCCCAAATCCTTCCTGTTCTTTGGAAGGTGGTTCTCAAGTTCTTCACGTGCATTGCACGTCATTTCATATGTGATCAATGAACCAATTAGTTCTTCAAGTGGAAATTGGTTCAAGTTTTTCGATTCTTGAATAGCAGTTACTTTTGAATCCCAAGGTTTAGAAAGTGAGCGCAAAACTTTGTTAATGAGTTCAAAATCCGAAAAGCTTTTACCAAGTGATTTTAAACCATTGACGACATCCGTAAAACGGGTGTACATGTCAACAACGGTTTCGCTTGGTTTCATATGAAAAAGCTCGAAATCATGCAGTAAAATATTAACTTTCGAGTCTTTGACTCTACTAGTTCCCTCGTGTGTGATTTCAAGAGTGCGCCAAATATCGAAAGCCGTTTCGCACAAAAAAACCCGATTGAACTCATTTTTGTCCAAAGCGCAAAATAAGGCATTCATAGCCTTTGCGTTTAAAGAAAAATACTTCTTCTCTAAAACCGACCATTCGTTCATCGGTTTAGAGGGAAATTGAAAACCGTTTTCAACGATATTCCATAAATCCAGATTTAGAGAAATCAAGAAAACTCTCATTCGAGTTTTCCAATAAGTGTAGTCCAATCCGTTAAAGAACGGTGGACGAAAGACCGACAAACCCTCTTGAAGAGCCATTTCTCTCGGGTGTAAATCCGAAATGAGAAATACCCCGCTCTGATACCAATTGTTAGGATCGAGAGCACTAAGAGGGGGGGGTGAATTAGTGCAGCGGAAATCTTACAGCTATTTTAAAAATGAAAGCTGTGTTCGTCTGATAAAAACCGATTTCGATATAAAAGCAGAATCACAGTGCAGTTTGCGTCTAAGCGCAGTTTTGCGTCTAAGCGCAGTTTGCGTCTAAACACAGTTTGCGTCTAAGCGCAGTTTGCGTCTAAGCACAGTTTGCGTCTAAGCGTAGTTTGCGTCTAAACTCAGTTTTACGTTCAAACGCAGTTTTACGTCTAAACGCAGTTTTACGTCTAAACACAGTTTTACGTCTAAACACAGTTTTGCGTCTAAACGCAGTTTTACGTCTAAACGCAGTTTTACGTCTAAACGCAGTTTTACGTCTAAACGTAGTTTTGCATCTAAACGCAGTTTTGCGTCTAAACGCAGTTTTACGTCTAAACGTAATTTTACGTCTAAATGTAGTTTTGCGTCTAAAAGCAGTTTTGAACCTTGAAAAGCGTTTTACGTAGAAAACAATTTGCAGTTATAAATGGAATCCGAATGTAAGCGAAAACTGCAGTGTGAAGATCGTACGAAAACAAGATTTACGTTTGAATGCAGATTCTGAAAGATCAGAGCTTAGGAACTCTTTCGTAAAGGCGCAGAGGGCAGTAGCAGTGTAGGAGGTTTGCAGTAATAATAAAGTGCTCAAGGTAAAAGCAAACCAGAGATTTAGAGTGGTTCGGTCAGTCTTGACCTACTCCACTTTTGGCTTCCTCCTCCGACGAGGTCACCGACGTCAACTAGCTGCCTTCCTTCAATGGGCGAAGGCTAACTGCCCTTTTACAGTTTCTCTCCTTTTGACAGGCTCAGGAGACAACCTTTACAGATCCTTTCTCTCCTCTCTTTACAACTCAAGACTTGAAGAACAGAAGGAGGAGAACTTTAGGACTTTACACAAATTTGAGCTCTTAGAATCACTGAAAAGATCAAGAATTCGGTGTGGATCTGTTACCTTTCAGTGCTGAATGGGTGGGGTATTTATAGGCCCCAACCCAATTCGAATTTGGAGCTCAAAACGATCAAATCCCGGAATTCCGGGATCAGGCGGTTGCACCTCTTGACTGGAGAGGTGGCACCGCCTGGCAGAGCTCGAAGACTGAGCTCAGGCGATTGCACCTCTCTGCCAGAGCTCGAAGACTGAGCTCAGTGGTTGCATCGCCTGGCAGAGCTCGAAGTCTGAGCTCGGTGGTTGCATCACCTGGCAGAGCTCGAAACTGAGCTAAGGCTGATGCACCTCTCTGCCAGAGGTGGTTGCACCTCTCTGCCAGAGCTCGAAGACCGAGCTCAGGCGATGCATCTCCTGTCCAAAGAGGTTGCACCTCTCTTCCAGAGCTCGAAGACCGAGCTCGGTGGTTGCACCTCTTGGCAGAGCTCGAAACTTGAGCTCTGGCGGTGCTACCTCTTGACAGAGGAGGTTGCACCGCCCAGTCTCGCTTGGAGACTGAGCCCTGGGCGGTTGCACCTCTTGGCTGGGGCGGTTGCACCGCCCAGTCCCGCTGGAAGACATGGCCTGGGCGGTTGCACCGCCTGGCTGGGGCGGTTGCACCGCCCAGTCCCGCAGCCCAGGCGGTTGCACCTCCTGGCCTAGGCGGTTGCACCTCCTGGCCTAGGCGGTTGCACCGCCTGGTGCAATCAGGGTCCAAATGGTTCGCTCCATTCGGCCCAATTTGAATCTTTTCAGGGGCCCAATTGCCCCAAGATTAAGCTAATGGGATCACCTCCCATTTTCAAGCTTAATCATCGTGCTAACTACGATTAACTCTAAGACAACTTCTGCAGCTATGCTCCGATGCGTCAATCGCTTCTTCCGGCGAGTTTCCGGCGAACTTCCGTCGATCATCCGATAAACCCTCGGTGATCCTTCTGCGGACATCCGGCATACTCCTAGACTTTGCGATGATCCACTTGGCGAGTTCCGACGAGCTTCGCTTGGCAAGCTTCTGGACTTCTCGGATCTGTTCTCGCTGAACCTCCGACGACCGTCCGAACTTCCGTCGAACTCTCGAACTCCCAACGTGATCATGATCTTAACTCCGGCGCAACACCTGCTGCTTGTCTTACTCTCATCGTAGTTAATCCTGCACAACAAAACAAAACTTCGATCGAGACAATTAATCCTAAGCAATTAACCAAGTTGTCCGACATGTCATTGGTCCCTCGACGCTTCGTCCGATTCTTCGGCGCATCGTCCTCTCCTACAGCCTATTGCCCAATCGGCCAGTTGATTCCGCAACTCCGATATCCTTGGCACAATACCCGCTCTTCTTGGCCCGATGCCCGAGTTCACAGCCCGAAGCCTTCTGTCGATACGTCGACCGATCCACCGGCCCGACGTCCAATCTTCTGACATGTTCCTTCGGCACAACATGATTTTCCTACTTTAATTGTCTCATCCTGATCGAAGCATCATGCGTCACTCAAAACGCAGATTAAATCATAAACATATATCAAGTAGTTTCATCATCAAAATACGAGATTCAACAGATTTTACCTCATGCCAGCTCATCTGCCACCGAGGCCGACACCTAAGTAGGGCTCCAAGTCGCCAGCCCTAAAATAACACCGCAGTGCATCCCGATATGCTTGCCCCATATCAATGACTAGCAATAACTGCCCTACCTTGTCAAGATCAGAGAATGATTAGACAGTTCACCTAATTTTATCTCAGGCCAGCCAGTAAGAAGGCTCAGGGATCATGTATAAAAAGGAACCTATCAGCTCATACTGAAGGGGGTCTCTCTACATATTAACTCAGTCATACAGCTCATATTGCTTTCTTCTCCCCTTTGCCGACTTAAGCATCGAAGGGGTCACACTGGGTAACCCCCGGTGCCGACCTATCATGCAAGATTGTCGGCCGCCCGAAGACACCCGAACGACTCAGCCCCCGAGGATGATTTTTCCCCATGCCAGCTCATCTGCCACCGAGGCCGACACCTAAGTAGGATTCCAAGTCGTTAACCCCAAAATGGCGCCAAAATGCATCCCAATGTGCCCTGCATCAATGACTGGCAATAACTACCCTATCTTATCAAGATCAGAGAATAATCAGGCGGTTCACCTAATCTTATCCTAGGCCAGCTAGTAAGAAGGCCTAGGGATCAGGTATAAAAAGGAACCCATCAACTCACGCTGAAGGAGGGCTCGCTACACACTAACTCAATTATACATCTCATACTGTTCTTCTCCCCTTTGTTGACTTAAGCATTGGAGGGGCCACGTCGGGTAACCCTCGACATCGGCCTGTCATGTAGAATCATTGGCCGCCCGAAAACACTCGGACGACCCAGTCCCCAAGGAGGAACCTCGCAATCAGGAAGATCTCAGTCCGCCTACCCGACCATCCTGAACCGGGTCCTCACTAATAGAATGGCTTCCGACTGAGCAACCTATGTGGTCTCACCTCACCAAGTCTCCCACGTTAACCAGGAAGAGGCACCGAGGAGCTTGCACCTTTGGTAGTGGACCAACCGTACTGACTCATCAATCAACAGTATTCTTGACACCATCATGTAGTAAATAAAATCATGCATCAGTCACATGCAATACATCTCGATGACATACATAACAGTCAAATAACAAAGGTGTACATCACACCCGATGATGCACTCTCCCAACAACGAATGGAAAGGTACACTTTACAGGATGGATTCCTTCCAACAACAGATAAAGAAAACCTATATCGCACCACTAACAGTAGATGAAGTGGTATCCCTCACCCACCCAAGTGGGGATATGTTCCTTCCAACAGCAGATGGAGGAACTCTTTAATCGTCACGTCTGACGGCTCGCTAATCTCTGAAGGGAATTACCCTACTTGCCCCTAGTAGAGATATATAGTCAACCATGACCATTCATTTATATTTATCAATTCATTCATTTATGCAGTGAAAAAGTAGTATGATAAAATATTATAAGGAACCATGCTTGATGTATGACCTACTAGACTATGTCCATTAGTGGCTTCGCACCATGATGGATCTGTAGCTTCTTTCATATGTTGTAGTTCTAATGTGGACCACTCAGTATATTCATATACATATATTACATGGTGACAATTACATAAATATCATCAATTTAATCTAAAAAAAAGAGAAAACCAATAATCATTTCCAAATGACACCTTTAGATAAAACTTTTATATTCATTAAATCATAAAGATATGAGACATCAATCTTTCAATAGTCTTCAATCAACCAGAACCCTAATTGGAATAGCCCAATTAACTTGAACCAAACTCAATTTAGTTAGGACATAATAGAACTAACTTCAAATCCTTATAGAACCTATCTGGAATCACCCTAGATTGATATAATTTAAATTTGATTGATAGAACCAGTCAAGTTGGTCTAGAATCACCCTGAATAGGCTTGAACTTATCAAATAAGTTTAATTCAGTCAACTAATAAGCTCAAACCAATAAAATGAGAAGAAATTAGATTATGTCACATAGTGCTAGCCCAAGTCGAACCGACTCACTTGAGCCTTGGACGGGTCACGTGCGCTGCACATGTCTGTCCAAAGTAGCAGGTTGGGCTGAGGTACAATAGGCTGGATAGATAGGCGACAATGTGTCTCTTGTTAGTCGCATAATTGGGCAGGCCTAGCTTTATGGGCTAGGCTTAGCCTTACTTATGAGTTGGGCTGAGCCACACTTAGTTCGCAAGGTGACTTGGGTCATGCTTGACCATATAGGTTGGGTCATGCCTGGTCACATGAGCTGAATTGTGTTTGGTCACATGAGCTAGGTCATGTTTGGCCTTATGAGTTACATCATACCTGACCACGTGAGCTAAGCTATACCTGATCATATGGGCTAGGTTATATATAACCATATGGGTTGGACCATACCTGTTCACATGTGTTGTTCTGGTCAATCAACTTAGCTCAAGTCAGACCCCGTATTGACCTCTCTTATTAAATTAAATTTTAATATTTTCATAAGTACTTTAAAATATTATAAAATAACAATTAACCTCAAATATATTCTTTTTCATAAATTAACTAATTTAGATTCATGATTCCAAAATTAAAACTAATTAAATCATAAAATTCATGCTTAATTTCTTGAAACATAAATATGTCTAATTTAATGAATTTGAATTATTCAATCTAACATCATAATTCAATGATCATTATTTATTAATCATAATATTTTAAAATTAAAATATTATTATGCATCATACAAATTATAATAATTCTAACATCAAAAATTTTAAAAATATAAATAAAAATTGATAAGAAAAGAATAGAGGATTCTACCTCTCCTCAGGGATCCTCTCATTGGGAATCCTCTCCTCAATCCTTCTACTACGAGGTTTAGTAAGGAATGAAAGAATGAGAGCCCTCTTTATATAAGGAGAAGATGAGCTCTCTCCGAAAGATAAGCAATAATTTTATTTTTATTTTTATCTTGTTTTTACACATAAAGATAGAATTATAATATTTATTTTTTATGGTTCACACACAAAAATAAAATTTCAACTATTTACTTTTTAAAAATCTCATCATTCATTAGGAAATTAATCAATTAATAATTTAATTGTTTGAAAAAATTCCTAACTTGTTCATTTGGTTAAGAAAATCAATATCAACCATTTCCTTAACTATAATACTACACAAACAAGGAAGTCAATAATTTAAATAAGGTAATACGTTATTTATGGTAATTTGATTTATCTTAAGGGAGAAAAAATCATCCGTGATTACAGTTGTAGACTGAACTCATCATTAGTTGGCCATTTTCCATTGGTCAAGTTAGATCTTTGGTTTGATAAGATGACTGGGTTATTTGGTTTCTTCAGCGATTCTTTTTTAGTTTTGAAGTGTGCTGAACAAGTTCCATTATAGTTATGTTTGCACTTGGGTTGATCTCATTCCAACAAATCTAGCTTACAAATTTGATTTCCCAGTGGCAAAGTGACCAACCAGAGCAATTTTGTATCATTATCCCCAACCCGTGCTCTTCATCTCCATTATAATTCATTGTTTGAACTTTCCTAGGATGCTATTTTAGATCTAAATGTTTATATTGCCATTTGTTGTCAAACAGTCAAATATATATCCTGGTTTGAACCTGATGTCAGAAAGACTCTTTTTTTTTATGCAGCAATAAAAGTTTACATGGATAAATATCTGATCATGACAATGATTTGTCATTTATCTTCTATTACCACTATATTTGCCATTTATCTGCAATCAATTGGCTACTATTTGTCATATTTCAATTTGGTGCCACCATGCTTTCTTTATTCGGGACATCTGAGCTTTATTATTGGGTATTCAGAAGAGTGAGGATGATAACCAATATCTCAAATTAATGATATAATCATTTGCTTAAGGAACTAGGAGTTTTAGTGACAGATCTTTGATCTTTGTTGATTTCCTGGACATTAGCTTGGGCATAGGTTAACTATCATTATAATAGGCTAATACTCCCTGCAGAAAGTCGGCTGAGGCCAGTTATTTGTTATGTGAGTATTCAGAGAGATGATAGAGTCTTGTTAATGCTTCAAAGTTCCGACTTCTGAAGAAAACAGTGACCAACATAAATCGTAGGCTGTTAATGGACTTCTATGCAGGAAACACAATCTGCTAGGTTACTGTATAGGAAAACTTATATTAGCCTCTTAAGATTGATGGAATTAGCGAATAACCTGGACACATCTCAGGCCACATGTTAAGTGAAATGTGATAAAAAAAAAAAAGATTCTTCTTCTACTATCTATAAAATATTGCTGAAAAGACCAAAACAATGTGAGATTTATGGGCCACAAGTACATTTGGCAAAAAGTTCATGCATGCTAACTTCATATGCTTTGAACAATGAGGTAATTTTATTTCTCTGTGTTAGTCATATTTTGATATCAGAAATCGCTTAGCCCTGTTTGATGCTGTTGGGAATGTTAGAGATATTTGAAATTAAGCTTCCCAGTTCCCATCTTGGGCATACGGTGGTGTTTATCAATTATTTACTATCTTTTATGATGATCTAAAATGTATGTTCTAAATTACCATAATGACTTTGGCAAAAGTAAGCTTTGCATGGTTTTTGTTGGTATATTGGAGTTTGAAGAGAATATTAAGTCTTAATGCATGGCACCTCCGTGGAGATGTTTTAGTGATCTTTTAAGCTCATGTTATCTGCCCTTGACTAACGTTTCTAATCCTTGTTTGCAGCGTTGTGCCATCTCCGATATACAAAGATCAGGTAGAGAGTACTCGAAGGAGTGAGTTTGTGAGGCAGATTGTGATCTCCACCGAATTCGACGAAGATGCATTATGAAGATACCTAACACTCATGATGGAATGAGCAGCAGATGGTGCAAAAATCTCGAGTTGGTTGGTGGTTGCTGCCATGTTGATACCAAAATTGAACAAGAGATTCTTCTTCGAGGGACGGGGAGGCTTCTTATACATGATATATACAAGATTCAAGCATGGAATGTCTTATAAATGGTTGTAGTATCTATTTTATCACCCATATTAGGGGACCGAAGTAGGGTGTTTTCAAGCATTCTTGTGTATGATAGAATATAAATAGCTGCTTGCTGTCTCGTTTCTGAAGACATATTCGTCCTGGATATTGGACTGAGGTTTTTGTAATATGTTCTTTTAGCTAACTTGTCTGAACTAAGTTGATCGGTGCAGGTTGCATATGATCAAATAGCAGTTCGGTCAAGCTAAGAACATCAATCAAGCAACCTTGAACAGTCAATGTGTATGTAAGGTATTGCTCAATGATCTAAGTGGCTTCTGATTCAAGCAATACGCATCGGTCTGACAAATTGATGTTCTTCTGATTCAAATATAAAATCACAGGAACTCCACAATTAGGAGTTGGTCATTCATCATCATTACTCCATGCACAAGTATTGTTGAAGTTTCCACGTGAAGAAGATGGAGTTGATGAGGTACTGCGGGCAGGCGAGCACGTGATCCAAGTGAGGAGGGTTTTAGTCCCACATCGCCACGGTACAGAGGGAACAGAGGAGGGAGCGTTATAAGAGAAGAGCGAGGTATGGCTGTTTTCCATACTTACCTGGACGGGGTCGATGGGCGATCAAGAAGGCTCATGGCCTAGGTCAGCGGCTTCCATTGCACTTGGGAGGCGCGCTGGTTTACCATCTCCCCAAGTGGGAGAGTGGACGTCATAATTTGTGGTAGAGGGGGTACGCGTACGCGCGGCCCCTGCCAAGGCAAATCGTAAAATTTTTCGGAGAATTATTGTCCATTAAATTGTGCCCGATAATAGATAAAGCTTTAAAATATTTCTTATATTTGCCTGATAATTTTGTATGTTTTGTAATTGATACTTTTTGAATATTTTCAAGTTCATCTAATTTAAAGTAGTTTTAGAGTTTAAATGTTATTTTGATAATTTCGGTTGTGCGATGCAAGAAATATATTTGTAAAGTTTATTCCTTTTATGTAATTAGAAGTTCCAATATCAAAAATATTACGAGTGCACGAATTTTTTTAATTAAAAAAAATAATACATTAAGTGGGAACTAAATAACTGAAAATATCAAACAATTTTTTTAAATAAAAATATCGAAATAAGTTGATGTGGATTCGCAAATGTATCTTTAAAATTTCAGAACATTTTGATTGCTATGTGACCGTAGGGTTTTTTTTTTATTTTTAGTCAAAAATAATGTATGGTATATAAAAAATTAATTTTAAAGATTCATATTTTTACAAGTGTTTGTGACTTAATTGGAAACTTCAAACGTCAAAAAAATAGTATATGAATTTTTATGAAAATTTTAAAATATAACTGAATAATTCAGAAAAAAAAATATTGAATTTTTTTTCTAACATAAAAAAAAAGATACTAGAATATGTTCATACCGATCCAATTCAAAGGTATCTTCTAAATTTGAAGTAATTTTTAAAGTCTTGCTATGCTATGTATTGTCTTTGAGTGTTAAAAAATATTTTTTAAAAATATTTTTTGAGGGCTAAAATTTTACTATGTGTTTGGGACAAAAGTAAATGGTTGAATGACAAAAAAAAAAAAAAAACATGAGGATATGATATTTAGCTCTAAATGAAAAAAAAAAAGTCAATGTATTATTATCCATTTTACTATTAAAAATTTAAAATGGCATACTCAAATTATCTATTTAAAATGGCATACTCAATACTATTACATAAATGCTTTTTACTATCTCAAAATATTAGAATATGTCCAATGTTTATACGATTCTATTTATAAGTACCATACATATTACAAATATGTTCTTTACATGACCAAAACTTTAATCATTTAGATAATTTTAAAATATCAAAATTTTTGACGAATTATATTTTTCATAAAATATTGATATTTTATATTGCATAGGATTTACAAGGTCGTATGTACAATTTTGACTAGATACATACAGTTTTGCTATGCTATATACTGTTTTTGGGGGGGGGCGCAAAAATAGTGTATCTCATATAAGAAAATATATTTTGAGGGCCAAATTTTTACCAAATATTTGTGACTTAATTAGAAGCTCAAATGTAAAAAAATAGTATATAATCTTTTAATAAAAATAAAAAATATATAAAATAGCACAAAACTAAATAATTCAAAAAATATTGAATTTTTTTTTTCTAAAATCTAAAAACACTAGAATATGCCGATATGGATCCAATTCAAAGGTATCTTCTAAATTTCAAGTAATTTTTCTATGCCATGCACTGTTTTTTGGGTTTTAGCCAAAAAATGAAAAACAGTACATCACATGAAATATTTTTTGAGGCTTAAATTTGTACTATGTGTTTGGGATATAAGTCGAAGGTGGAATGTTAAAAAACAATGCATGAGTATATGATGTTTTAGCTCTAAATGAAGAAAGTCAATGTATTATTATTATCCATTTTACTATTACAAATAAAAACATGGCATACTCAAATTATCTAATTTTTCAACAATATTTACTCATTCACAGTTATACATATTAGAGAGTATAATATCAGAGAAATTGTTCTTTACTATCTCAAAACATCGGAATATGTCCATGATTTATACAATTCTATTTATATAGTATGTATGATACACAAAAATACTCTTTACATGGCCAAACCTTTAATCATCTATATAATTTTAAAATATCAAAAATTTTCAAATATGCAAAAGTCATTAATTGATTAATTAATCAATGATAGATTGATTATGGGATTTCATAATATTTATAGTAACTTACGATGCAACTTGTTCAGACAAATTATAATTTTTTGCGACGATGCCTTTGATTTGATAATTAGCGTAATTTCGGGATACAATAATTTTTCAATGTTTTCACCTACAACATCGTCATTGAGTTTGTTTATGGAAACAAAAGTCTAAAAATGATTCTACTGAACACTTACTGTTTTATAATATCTTTTAGTCATATATTTTACGTTGGACATTGAATGAATTATAGTGCTCCCAAATCTTGATCAATAAACGAAACGTGATGATGCTCCATTTTCTTAATATCTAGCGACATAAAAATATATTAAATTTATTTGGCTTCTTGAGTCTCATTGGACTGTCTAAATAATATAGGGCTATATACTATGAAATAATTTTAAAATAATAAGAAAAAATAACATATAAATTTTATACTAAATTAAAAAAAATAAAAAATTCTTATGCTTATAAAGAGAGAGAGAGAGAGAGAGAGAGAGAGTGGAGAAAAAAGAAATACTATAAGAGGAGTGAGGGACGATTATTTTCCATACTATTATAAGTATAGGTCATCGAGAATGCTTAGTGACCTCAGTTACCGATTGAAAGATCGAATCTCATAAGTCAAAGTCAGGGGCTCGACACCTATCCAAATAAAATCATTAAATTATTATTATTATTATTTTTTTTCTTCATATTTTAAAACTTTAAAATCTAATTATTTAAAATTTAGTATATTTGTTTGGATTAACTATTCTCATGCTTCCCACTTATTTTTCCTTCGTACGAGGTTTCGTTCCGTAGCGCTCAATCAATCAATCGATCAATCAATCAATCGATCAATCAATCAATCATAGGTACGGTTAGGGTTTCTTGTTCGATGGCAGCGCCCAAATCTAAACCTTCCCGCCCAGTCGCGTGCAAATTTGCACGCATTTATCCCCGTCGTCCGGGCGAGCGGGGGCAGCGACGGAGAGGGAAAGCGGGGAGGGTGCGACATGGAGGTGCAGAGGGCGCGGCTTCTGAGCCTAGCGTTGGAGTTTGGGTTCGACGAAGCTGCCGCGAATCGGTGCTTGGATCGCCTCCTCGATCTCTACGGTGAGATTTTCTGTCGAACCCTTGTGTTTAATTCCCCCTTCCATCCGATGCCTTTTCTTTCTGTCCTCAGAGGATTCGGATCCTATCTTTTGACCTCAGAGGCAGAATTGCTCACACAATCTGATCCGTTGTTTGTTTCTTTCTTGTTCCCTTTGGCTCGATCCTTAGTCACATTGGCCTAACCGAGGCCTGGGAATCCGAGATGTAATATATATATTTGATACGGCAAATTAGGGCTATGGTGGCGTATTTTGGTTAATAATTCTTTTGTTAAAATTTCTATCTTTATTAGTTCTGTGCTTTTTGAATTGACATATTATGTTCGCTTTTATTCTGATTGAAGAATTCATTTTTCTTAATGGCCATAAGATCTGATCTAAGAACAAATTTTCTCTTAGTTATTTAATTGGTCTTGCATTAATGCGACCGGTGATACTCGAGTAGGGTTTTTGCTGAATGATATTGATTTTCTATTTGTTGCCCGTTCCAAGATTTTGACACTATTACTCTCGGACCGCTGTCTGCATGATCACCATTTAAACAATATGTAGGCCTTCGCGACATGATGTTGTAGATTGCCGTCAACAAAGTGAATATATATTTTATTATAAAATTAGTAATCTCTGACTCATCTATAAACTTAAGCTCTTAGATGATTAGCGGACGTTGTAAGTTTGACACAAATTTATTAACAAATATTTTTATAAAGTACTGAGAGGCCTTATTGCAAGAAAATTGTGTTCGTTAATCTTTTAGAAAGAATCCTATAGACATTAAGGCGGTCCTTGGTAGTGGTTTGGAAGTCTTTGTGTCATACAGTGGAAATTTATATCTTCAGTAATGACTATTTAGAAGACTGAAGTTTGTAGACTAAGTTCTTAATTTTTTTTTTCCTAGACTATGTTTTTCACTGGCAAGCTAGTCTTTGACTTCTGATGCAATTCTATAATCTCATCCTTTTGTTGTTACTTCTTTGCTTAGTGAAATTTTTCAGAAAGAGCTCATTTTGATACAATTAGCTGGCTTGCTTCTGAGGCTTTTGGTTCACGTTGAGTGACGGGGAGAATGTATGTTTAGATGAGTAGATGGATGTGTTACATTAGTACTCCATATGGTCGGTCCCTAGGGAAGAGGAGATGTGGGCTTTGGGTTCTTCCGTTGGTGGGTGATTACTTCTTTGCTTAGTGAAATTTTTCCAAAAGAGTTAATTTATGATACAATTAGCTGGTTTGCTTTCAAGGCTGGATAGGTTTCTGGTTCATGTGAAATTGCATGGAGGAACCCGTGGTTAGATGATTACATAGAGTTGCTACATTATTAATATTTTGATAAGACCCTAAAGTCTTATCGTTGCTCTCATACCAATTGATAAGACCCTAAAGTCTTATCGTGGAAGAAAGGGGAGAAAAGGGAATGATAATGATCGCTTCGAGGGGATCGATCTCTTTAATCGCTTCGAGGGGATCAGCCCTCCTTGATCACTTCAAGGGGATCGGTCCTCCTTGATCACTTCGAGGGGATCAGCCTCCTAGGGTTTGTCCACAGAGTGGAATAACATTTCATTGATTGATTGATTCTCAAAAGAAAGGGTTACATCACTATTTATAGAGTTCCACCTGGAGTCCAGGAATTGGACTCTTAATAATAAATAAATATTAAATAAACCTCTACCTGACTCTAACTGAACTCAATAAATAACTGAACTAAATAGACTCAATAAACAGCGACGGTTGGTTGGGCAACAGCGACGGCGGTTGGCTGGGCAGCAGCGGCGACGGTGGTGGTTCGTCGGCCGGGAAGCAGCAGCGGCGGGTGGGCTAGCCGGAAGCAGGGGTCCGGCAGGGAAAGCAGGGGTGGCCGCGGCTTCTTCTTCTTCTTCTTCTTTCTTCTTCTTCGCTTCGAGAGGATCGGCCTCTTTGATCGCTTCGAGGGGATCGGCCCTCCTTGATCACTTCGAGGGGATCGGCCTCCTAGGGTTTGTCCATATAGTGGAATAACATTTCATTGATTGATTGATTCTCAAAAGAAAGGGTTACATCACTATTTATAGAGTTTCACTTAGAGTCCAAGACTTGGACTCTTAATAATAAATAAATATTAAATAAACCTCTACCTGACTCTAACTGAACTAAACAGACTCAATAAACATTATTCAAAAGCTCAGAAAAAGTGTCCTAACATATTTATTATCAATACTTCAAAAAAATCAAACTTTTCAGTCATAGATGTCACCTTTAGTTTCAAAATTAAATATACACAATCATACCTAACTACCAAATGAAAATTTACAACTAAATGTAAATACAAAGATGCAGATATTTTGGAAGAGGCAACTGTTTATATTTTTGGTGTTTGAAGTTATCTTCATAAGTGCAGGCTTTGGAAATTTTCTGGAGATACATTATTCCTTCTTTTGTGGTGCAGGGGAGGATGGTAGAGACTTTGTCACCGTGGAACACTGTGGTGATGATTTTCTTGCTGCACTGGCCGATTCCATCCAAGACAAGGAAGACTGGGATGATCTACAAGCTATTGAATCTGAAGCTTGTGGAGCTTTAAATGACATATTTGTAAATACAATTCCAAATAATGAAGAAGCAGGGAATGCCATTGTTTTCGAAACTCGAGATTTAGGAAAACGGAACTCACTCCGAGACCCAGACCATGAAAATATTGAGAGGTTTTGTTCTTTAAGCAGTGAAGATTCAGATTTGGAAGTAATCAGCCAAAATGATATCAAGCATGATCCATCTTTCGGCTTTGACAAGAATGAAGATTATACAATTCAGCAACCTTCAAAATCAACAGTAAGCTATGCCTGTTTCCTACAATTTATTTTTTGCAAGATTTTTCTTTCTTTTTGTTCCCTTGGCTTGCTATCCTTGTTCACTAGGTTAGAATTATATATCCGGATGAGTAAAAAATAGAATGATATTGTTAAAAAAGACAATGGTGATGTGCCCAGTTGTTAATTGTCATACAAGTTAGTGCCACATGATAGTGGCAGTAGATGTCTGTACTAGTACATTTTAACCTTTCAGAAGTTGGTTCACAATTCTAACTTAGGTAACTGTCTCTGAAATGTCTCAGCTATTTGATCTCTTAATGATTTGAAATGTCCTAATCAGGCCGCCTTTTAGTGGATTACTCTCATTGTAAGTTCTCACAGAAATATTTTGATACTACATTACCAAGTCACTGATTTCTCCATCCCAATATATGTCAGTTGTATGTTGTACTTCTATTTTTGTTGTTGCCAATTGTTCCTGATTTCAGATATCAATGGCCAGGATCTGCTTAGAGTTGTCTTACTTTCACTTATACATTTACTTATTCTGTCTCACCTTTGAAGGTTTCTGAAGACACTAATACATGTGAAGAAGATTCATCCTATGCCAATGGAAGGACATGCTCATATGCAACACAAAACAGACATGAAAGTCTAAGTTATGAAGAATTGCAGTCTATGGATGATATTTTATTGGCAAATGTCGTGATTTTTGGTAATAAAACATTTCGGGCTCTGCAGTATCAAGGTTGTAAGGCAGCATTGGAGAACAAAGATTGCTTTGTCCTTATGCCCACTGGTGGTGGTAAAAGTCTATGTTACCAGGTATCCTGTTTCCTCTTCTGATTTTTTTGAGCTTCAGACAATTTTACATGTTTTTTGCTTTTCTGTATGTTCAATAATTACAGATCTATGCTTTTGAATGATTTTTGTGGAAAGGTTTAACACATATTAAGGAGACAACGTTGTTATCTTTGAAAGGAATTTTGCCTTTTATATATATATATATATATTATGGTGTTAATGGTACTCACAATTCTCTTTGCACATTTTAGTTAGGATAAGGCAGTCTGGTTCTATTATCTTTCCAATGTTATGTAGGCAAGCAATTTTTAGGTTCTTGTATTACTGCCTTAGTCAACCAGGGTAACTGGAAGTTTTGGTTTTGTGGCCATAATTAGTGCTTTAACAGATAAAAAAACTAGAGATTGAAGAATTATACATATCCAGTTGGTAACTACCATACATATATTTTTAGGACAATTTATCAGATAATCTTGTTGAACTCTCCATTTCTAATTTATGGTTTTAAAGGTTTGGCAGTCATGATGAACATCCTATTGGGTGCTCAAGCTTACGTGGAAAGTATTGGTTTTTAACCACTTGGTAATTGTGACAACTAGATTCTGAAGGCATTTTTCCTCAGTGATAAGAAAAGTTAGGACAAGGAGAACAGCTCATCTGCTAAAAGCAAGTTCAGGAAATATATAGATTTAAAATATAAAATGTTTTTATGATAGATACATAATAGCGAAGCAGCTGGATATCTCATAATGAAAAACTGAGGTCTTCTGAGTTTTCTAATAATTTTGAAGGACTAATGGAGGTCTAGCTTCAGGATCAGGGAAAACCTGTCTGTCATAGAACACAATTGACACTTCTTGCCACTATATCATTAAGCCGTCTTGTGTCATTTTTTATGCTCAAATATCTGAAAAATTTTGCTGAGTCTGGCATGTATTTACAGCTCCCAGCTACTCTTCATCCAGGCGTTACAGTCGTTATATGCCCCTTACTGTCATTGATACAAGACCAAATCACTACACTCAACATCAAATATGGAGTGCCTGCAACCTTTCTGAATTCGCAGCAAACTGCTTCGCAGGCAATGGCGGTCATCCAAGAACTTAGGTCAGGTTCTGTTTCAGCTCTGAACTATGAGAACTTTAGTATTGATCAAAGATTTAAATGTCGGTTCACTACTAGTTTTGGTAAGTGGTCAGACCCATACCACCCCATATCATCATAAGAACTATAAAAAATTAAATAGCAACTGGAACTAACATAGATGAGCTATTACTGGTTCTTGTTCAAATCAGGAAATCTTGTTGGTAAGTATCAGTTTGACAGATATTTGATTCCTTGGTTCTGATATTTATTTTACTCTTTTAAGTGTTTGAAATATTATGTATCAACCTCCTTTCAAGTTAAAGATGTCATATAAACACTGCAGTGGATGTATAACTGAAATGGATAGAGCTGACTAACAAGATCAACAGAATCTGAGAACTCACAATGAGTTCTGCATGATCAAGTATTACGTCTGCTTAAACATGATATCATTCTCATTAATTTCTTATGATCCAATTTTTGCCTTAACATAGTAACTCTTTCTGTGACTTGAACCCTGATCACCGGCTTATATTGGAGTAATCTCACCATGATGCCAAGACTCGCACTCATCATAGAATAACTAGATGATACTTATGTGCACTTTGTGATAAACCAAGCATCTTTTAACACATGGCTTTTGAAACTGCAATAAGCTTTGACCATCACAAATTAAGTGATAAAATGACTCTTGAAAATTGTTTAATAACCACAAATATGCTAGTCAAGTTCAGGTGATATACCCTTTTAGTTAAGGGGGCTGAAACTGGAAAGCATCAACTTATGTCTAATGCATTATCAGTACTAATGATTAGTCAATTAGTTGTTTTAAAATGATCAAACGTCACACTTGCCTATTACTTTTTTCTTTGCAGAAGTGGCAAGCCTTCATGCAAACTCTTATATGTCACTCCTGAAAGAATAGCTGGAAACCTGTCATTTATGGATATACTGCGATGCTTATACCAAAAGGTAGTCAATTTATTGTATAAATGTAGTGTGGCCAACTGCTATCATGTCATATTGTTTTTTCACTTCGTTTGGTTGAAATGGTTCCAAAAATAACATAGCTTATGCTGTATGACAGCACCTACTTGCAAGATTCGTTGTAGATGAAGCACATTGTGTAAGGTGATGTTCATATAATGAATCATTGTGTATGTCTGGAACAGATTTTGATATGTAAAAGGAAGATAGTTTTCTGTATATACTTATGTTTCCTATTTTTCCTGTTTTCTAGCCAATGGGGACATGACTTTCGCCCAGATTATAGGGGATTAGGATGTCTTAAACAAAATTTCCCCAGGGTTCCTCTTATGGCATTAACTGCAACTGCAACTCGGCCGGTCCGAAAGGTAATTGTGAAGTTAGGTATTCTTCATTATGTATATTCAGAAATAATAGATTGAACAATGATGATGGGGTTTGCAGGACATTTTGGACACTTTAAGAATACCTGATGCTTTAGTTCTCGAGACAAGCTTTGATAGATCTAACTTGAAGTATGAAGTAGTATTTAAAAGCAAAGATTCACTAAAGCAGCTTGGGCAGCTAGTGAAAGATCGTTTTAACAATATGTCTGGAATTGTATATTGTCTATCAAAAAATGAATGTGTTGAAGTTTCCAAATATTTAAATGAAAAATGTAAAATAAGAACAGTGTACTACCATGCTGGTTTAGCTGCTCGTCAGAGAGTTGCTGTTCAGAGGAAATGGCATACTGGAGAGGGTAAAGTTGTCTGCGCAACAATTGCATTTGGCATGGGCATAGACAAAGCAGATGTGGTAAGTCTACTAACAAGTATATACATTGAACACATGTTGTGAAGTTCTGAATTTGGTTATGCCGATTTCAATTTTATAATCGTACTTGGTGGAACTGATGTGTTGATTTGGCAGCGTTTTGTAATTCACCATACCATGTCAAAATCAATTGAAAGTTACTACCAGGAATCAGGTAGGGCAGGACGAGATAATCTTCGAGCAACATGCATTGCTTTTTACCAAAAAAAGGACTTCAGTCGAGTTGTGTGCATGTTGCGAAGTGGAGAAGGTTTTAAGAGTGAAAGGTTTAAGACAGCAATGGCTCAAGCGAAGAAAATGCGAGAATATTGTGAACTGAAGGTATTTTTATTCTCCCAAGTTTGTCATGATTTTTCCAGGAAGCTGAATAAGAGAATAAAACATTTGCCCCTGATTTGGTCCTGAATTTGGTTTGCATGTTGGAAATATTTGTTTTCCATTTGATGTTAGCAGACTTTATCATAATCTCTGATGAACTATACATAGCTGACAAGCCAAGAAGCTAAAAGCTGATGAACTTTTAATGAGAAATTCATTTTCTTAGCTTATCATTTGTTTAGAACATTTATTTAGAAATTTTCTGTTCAACCCTTAGCTTATCATTTGTTTCTCAACTGTAGTTTCCACTGTCATTACTTGGCATCTTCTGTCCTTCAGTTCTTTACAGAGTAGGAAAATTTTATGTTGAGATCGAGTTGCATCCTACAAGCACACTCATACCGATCTTTAATCATTTCTTAGATTTATGTCCTGTGTTTAGATTAACCTCACCTTGATAGGAGAAAGCCTAGTTGTTATGTCCATCTTACTTACTTGATAAGAATGTGAAATCAGATACATCCTTGTACTTGCGAGTTTGGCATTTAGATGGTTAGATCATTTAATTTGTTAAGATTCTTATTTGTATATCTATGCTAATTATTTAGACATTGTCTTATTTTGAAATCAGACTGATTTGTGGGTGCTTGTTTCCGGTCTTACTCCATATTGTGCACTCAATAATTAATTTCTTTGTTGTATAGCAGCGCTGATAATATTGGTCTGTGAAGCTAACTATATGAAATAATTGTGGATATTTTAGAAGGAATGCAGGAGGCAAACACTTTTGGAACATTTTGGAGAGACTTTTAGCAGGGATGGCTGCATGACTGGTCCGAGTCCCTGTGATAACTGCTTAAAATGTTATGAATCTGAGTAAATAAATCTACTTTGGTCCGGTCAGGAGATTGAATTGATTTGGCCTTCAAAGTGCCTTTACAAGGGATTTGCCCTTAGAACAGCTATTATGCCAGAGCCAGGGCCAGGGAAGTGAAATATTCACAACAAAGTGAAACATCTATTTTCCTGAAAGTTATCCTACAAATAAAGCATCTACAAGTCTTTGTTGCTGACAATTCTATATATTGAATCCTGGAGTCATGAATGGAGCTGTGAGTTGAAGCAGTCCATTTTGAGGTTGAATGACGAGGTCTGAATCCTGCACCCTATAATCAATCTCCTGTTATATAATGATATTATAGTTCTCATAGTTCCCTTTGTTGATATTATAATACATGAGTCTCATCTTTTATTCGATCATCTGTTTGAGGTTGTTGAAGCCACATGGCCCAGCTTTATCAGATTAAATCCATAGCAGTCTCCACCACTAAAGAATAGGTTGGATTTCCCACTTATTTATGTGACCATATGTATTAAATTGCTGCATTTAGTCTTAGCTAGTGTCCGAACCATTGACTTCCAACCTTCAACAATCATATTATACCAAGCAATGCATTGGACTCGCTCAATCTCATCGTTGTAGCTTAGTATAAAAACAAGTATCACGTGCTTGAAGTAACCTTATAATTAATTAGTTTGTGTCGCAAGCTAATTAATTATAAAGAGAGGAGTCTTAGTTATCTCTCGCAAAGTTAATATTCCAATCATTTAACTTGTCAAGTTTCAATTATTGTTTAACATTATTGGGGATTGCACTCAAAGAGCACACACCATAGCAATTATAAAGAGCCGTTTATGGTCTCTATACACTTTATTATTATTATTATTATTAAAATTTACACAAGGTTAAGCTTAATTCTCTTATTTTTAGGCAGCGTAATCCATTTCTGCTACTGCTACATTTATGACGTCCACTCGACTCATTTATAGTCCCCGTCTGTCTTCATTGCAGCCCCCATTAATGACGTCCCGCTCGGTTCTTCCTCGCCCTTCTCTCCTTCCTCTGCTCCTCCCCAAGCCCTAAGGATAAGGCGAACTCCAAGAGAAAGGTCGACGGGATTCGGAGCCTCGCATCTCTCTCGCTTACTTCACTCGCGATTCACGGTCCGTGTTCTCTCTCCCCTCCCACTCGGTTCCCGAGATGGTTTTACTCCACAATCCGCTGATTCTTTCGACGAGAGCAGAACGTAGATTCTTCCTCTGCGACCGGGTGGCTTTCTTGCGTGTTCCTTTCTGGCAATGCCCTTTTGCAAGCTATTGGTTACCGTGGTAGTTCGATCGAAGTTTCATCTGTCCAATTCGTCTGTCTTCTTCTATACCATTTGGATGATGCGTATAATTTGACTCTGCTGTTTCGGATATATGTGTCTGTTTTGTGCATTATCGAACACCCTTTTGGGGTTAGATGACGATTACTCTTGATTTAGGCTGTGGACCACCGGGTGCAGCTGATGTGAACAGGAAGTGAGTTGCTGTTCTAGCTTTGGAACCATGCTGATCTCATGATGCAAAATGGGTTCTGAGGGTGGAGGTGGAGGTGGAGGTTTGTTTCATCTGTTTGGTTGGAACCGGAAGTCACGCAAGAAATTGTTCCCTGATGGAAATGCTTCGTCTGGTAAGCCCTTTTCTTTCTTCCTCCTTATCGATCTATCCTATTCCTTTCTTCTGGTGAAGTTAAATTGTTATGACTTAGTAAACCCTCTCTGTTACAGAGAAAACAATCCAAGGGAATAAGCATGATGATAATATGCCAACCTCACGGTTTCATCTGGTACCTCCTTAACCCTCACTTTCGTGTCAATTTCCTATATTTTGATGCTCACATTTTTGGTTTTGCAGATTGACCAGAATCAGTTTGAGAGAGTAGCAAGCACTAAGGCAGGCAGTCGCTCTGCTGGTGCTTCTTCGGTAACTAATGAAGAGGGAAGTGGATTAAGAACTCCTGGGGTTATAGCCAGGCTTATGGGTTTGGATTATATACCAGCTTCAGGCATTTCTGAGCCTTATTCTACACCCTTACACGACTTGAGCTCGATTCGGGATGACAATAGTAGAACTGTAATGTATGGTAATGATGATTTCTACCATGAGGTTACAAGAAGGGTTATCTGTTCTGGAAGACCAGAGTTGAAGTCCCAAAATATGCCAGGCGGCCCGATCGAGGAATTCCAAACAGATTTGATGCCTTGCAGAGTAGCTAAAACTGTTGCAATCACTCACCAAAAATTGCTTTCTCCTGTTAAAAATCCTAGTTTCATCTCTTCTGACAGTGCATCTTACATAATTGAAGCAGCAGCAAATGTTCTCGAGTCAGAACTTCATGGTGGTAGCATGGGTGGCATTCAGTCTTTCAAGGCACCTTTGAATCCTTCTAAAGATCATAATTTGAATGGGATCATAGCACTACCTAGAAAGATATTGATGTCTACAGAATCATCTGAAGGAATTACCGAGCCAGATGCTCCTGGATCTCTTCAAGAATGGGCCTTGAGAAGAAGTTTGAAGGGGTTAAAAGATAGTACAATTGGTCAAGCCTTTCCAAATACTAATGAAGCCCATCCTTTTGCTGCTAAAGGCATGCTAAATGGGACGAAATCTGTCCCTGGAGATGCCTCTTTTAAAAAGAACAAGATTGCAAATGAACATTCTGGCAATGCTAAAGTTGGCTACCCAAAGAAAGATACAGAACTTCCTGACATTAACAAGGATAGATTGCCAGCAGGTTACAAGAACATTACACGAAAAAAAAGTTTGGTAAAGCAGAGCTCCTGCTCCCAAAGGAACATGTTCTATCATGACATATCGCTAGATAGACATGGAAAACAGGTTCAGCATAATGTTGTGATGGATGAGCATTTAAGATGGCACTATGACAACACACAAAACTCTGTGGATGTTGTATCCTTTACATTTACAGCTCCTATAAGAAAGCCAATGCTTGCATCACAGGCTTCCAGTCTTGAGATGGAGATGCAGGACAAAAATTATGGGCATTCTGAGAATCCTTGTGATGCTGCTGAATGTTCAGACAGGGAGACATCGTCCCATCTCAAACTGCATGAGGCAGATGTTGATTGTTTGGGTATTATTTTAGAAAGAAAGATGTGGGAATTAACATCAAGGGTTCAGTCACCTTATTGTAAATTAGTTAATGGAGGTGGTGTTCCAGCGTATGCATCTGTTTTGGGTGATTCAATTTCTGCTTTTACTGAACCAAGTATTGCACCTGCCGAACACAAAATGGATTTATTATTGAGGTCCTATGATGATGAACTATCTGGTAGCTTTGAATCAGACTCATTATCTAGTGATCAGGCAGAAAGCATTAGCTATAAGCTGCAGGTAGTTTGTTCTTACCTATGTTCTTGTTGGAGTGCTTCAATTTCATGCAATCTCCAAATTTGTTCCTGTAGTAACTTCAGCAAAATTATCAATGCATGGCCTGAAAGGACAATAACTATCATAACAAAACAACAACAAACTGCAATGTCCTGACCTTTTGGGTTGAGTACGAAAACCTTTTCTCATAGTGGAGTCCAGTATAGGATAATAACTAAGAAAAATTAAATCTCTTTTTTTTTCTAGAAATTTTTTTTAGGCCTTGCTATACTTTTCCTATCATTACTAATTCTAGTTGGCTCATCATGTCTAACTGGGGTATTTACAGATCTCCTTCGAACATCTCCATACTTTTTAAAGCACTTCCCTGTCATTTTATCTTCTGTTAGGGCTTATTACCTATTGTTCATCAGTGAAAACATTTTTCATTCTTTTAGGAACCTTGGATGTCCACCTCGGCATTCTCATCAGCTACAGTAACTTCATATAAAGAATGACAATCACTTGTTAGCTAAAAGTTATTTCCTATGAAGGATAGCTGTTGTCTTTATCACATTAGGTCATAAGTATTCGTCGGTTTATGACATGATGAAGGGTTTGTCATTTAAAAGTTGTGCATGTTGTTATTCTAATGCAACAGAAGTAGTCTACAGCTTCTGATACCTTGAGAGGTTCTTATGTTGTTGTTACAGCTACACAACGTTATTTCAGTATGCATGTGGTAAAATTATATGAAGATGGGATGATGATGGAGATGGCCTTTTCATTCTGTGGCATCAATATTTTACATGGAGGAAGTAGAGGCTTCTAATAGATTTCAAAGTTGACAATTATATCCTTTGTTTCCATGGAACTAGTTAATTTGGAGTCATCATATTTTTGTCAATAAACATTTTCCCAGTGTGCTTGTCATCTACAAACAGAAGTATGAAATCATGATAAATATTAAATAGGTTTCCCACTTTAACTGCATACGTTAAGTGGTACCTTTATGTTTTGTAATGTCTTCATTCTCCACCTGTTGCTCTTTTCACTGTCTGGGCTTGCTGAGAGATGGTACTGTACATCGTGATATCTACAAACTATATAAATGTTGTTCAAACACTTAAAGACAACAAAGAGTGCACTATTAGTCTCTTGGCAATAATTTGATCAGAAATGCTTATTGCGTTTGAACATGAAGATGGGCTAACAATTATTGTGACAGAATGGTACGATTGCAATGTTTTGACAAAACCCACCGCAGCCTTGAAGTTCATGGCTGCGATGTAGAATAACTTATACACACTACAGATACATACAAAACATAGTAGCTTGTAATTTGGCAACAATTGGCTTCCACTTATTCAGAGTAAGAAACCTAGTGAGGCTTTATAATTGACTAGCTTTCTTATTTGAAGTTTTAACTACCAGTTTTTATTAGAATCATTTAAAAAAAAACATTATAAAGCTTGTGCAGATGTTTGCTGTCTGTTATGAGTTATATGAAATGGTCAAAGTTTAGGATTTCTCTGACTGTATCTCAATCTGCAGTGAGTTGTATGAACTTCACATCAGATACTTCCACTGCTAGATCCTTTTGGGTGGCATCATTTTTAAGCATACTTTTGGAGTCTATTTTGTGTAGTCTCATTATCAGTTGTCCTTTCGGAGAATTAGGAAATTGTGCAGGATTGAATTAGTGGCAAAGCTGTGCCTGTTGTACACTACTTTTGAAATTAAAATAGAAAAGAAAAAACAGCATACTCAAACCTATTCCTTTTTTCATGTTTCTGATTATGACGCTATCATGTATAAACATAATGGTTGTAGAAGTTCATACGTACTCGATGGGATTACTATCATTGGCCACTACAAGCTGATTGCATATGTTGCAACTGTATCATAATTGACTAGATATGTATAGAGCACATTAAGCAAGAACGATATGGAATGAATAACTCCTGGGGCAGAGTTCATAAATTGCATGCAGCTTCTTTCAAGAGAAAATATGAAACTCTTATGTTGATAATGCAACGATATCTACTGGGGGTAGATTTGCAAGTCTCAGTATGTAAGATTTCTGAATAATAATCTTCTACATGTCTACCTACCTCAAGTCTTTTTTTTATACAGAATCATTTTTTTGCTAACCAAGTGACCCTTGTTTTATCATTTTATTAGGAAGTGAAAATGGTGGACTGTAATAGTAGCGGTGTGGATGAAAAGTGTTGTCATCAAGATCGGAGTCCTCTTTCCTGCTACTCAACTGAGAGCTGGGATACTGCTCATGGTAGGATCAGATTGCTTTACAAGCACTTTACGTTTTGATTTTTCTGCCCTAACATTTATGCAATCTGATACTCTGCAGGAAGCAAGATGGGCTCCAGTTCGAAATTATCCAACTTGGTGTCACCATTTGTTCATAATGGAGATGGACAAATGCTCACAGAAATTGGCATAAGTTGTCATTCTAATGCATGCAGCCAGGAACTTGGGTTTGTGAGGGAGATATTAACCAACACAGGCTTTACATTCCAGGATTTGATACCTTGTGCGATCGACCATTCTTTCGAGATACTTGATCCTATTCTTTTCGACAAGTTGGAAGAGACTAGAACCTCCACTGCACACAATGTAGGAGAGGTGAAAAAGCTCAAGATGAGAAGGAAGATGCTGTTTGATTCCGTGAATGAATGTTTGGACAGCAAGTGCAGCCGCTACTTCCGGGCAGGATATCATTCATGGGCACAAGGGGTGGTTGTTGCCGTGAAAGAGTTGGCCGAGGAACTGTACAAGGAGATTTCAGGATGGAATGGCACTGGAGATGGGATTGTTGATGAACTAGTGAATGAAAGCATGAACACTCATCTGGGTTGCTGGACTCGCTTTGAAATTGAAGCATTCGAAGCCGGAGTTGAGATGGAACGAAGGGTCTTTAATTCCCTAGTTGATGAAGTAGTTGTCGATTTCTCGTGAACACACTTGAATGGTTATCTCCATTACGATATATGTAGCCTGCACAGGGTTTTCGTCTTTCTGTATCCACACATATGTCCACTAAAATCACAGTGGCTTCTGCAGTGCAGATGTTGGCACTTTGAAGTTGCAAAAGAATTTTGAGTGCAATGCATTAGCATAATGTTTCATTGACCACACACTACTCTCACCAGACAAAACCTTTGATCCCTAAGATGAAGAATATGTTACTGTAAAAGTATGAATACTCAACTCTCCAAATTCACAAGACAATAGGAGTTCACAATAGGTTCTGATGACAGAGCCTACATTACAAGAAAGAAGCATCAACATAAAAGGATCTGATCCTTCCTCACAAGTCTATCAATTTGGGTTTGCAGCACAGTTGAATAACATCCAGCACTGCACTAAAGGAATAGATTCTTGAATTTGCCATTTGCAAGCTGGCAGAGCCCATTGTAAGCTGACATATCTGTGGGAAAGAAAGAAACTTTTACAGGATAAGTGAAAACAGCACAAGGAAATTACAAGACAAATGTAGAGGATGATTCCGCGTTGAATTTGTTTGTTTCTATTTCCACAGCAAGATTACATGCACTATAAACTCACTCTTCATAAAAGCATGCACATAAGTAGTTCACTGATGAAGTAGAGGGAAGTAAGAAGATTTTTGTACTTTCAAGCTCAGACCAATCTAATTAATACAAAGAAACAGAACGTAATGCAAATAAAACGTTGAAAAGAAAAAAAAAAAAAAAAAGGAACCTTGTCGGTCTCCTTATACGTTAGCTCAGAGACCGATTTACCAATGACATACATCTAGCAGAAGAAAATCCATTCAAGATAATCTGATAAAGAATAAACCAGCTGAACTGGATGACAAATATCATCGGTCTGAGCACCAACAACAAATAAGAATTTGTATCGTCTAACATCAAGTGGAAAGTTAATGTGAAGAAAATCCATACATGTCGAAGACCAATACTAGTCAATGGAAGATTGTTAAGTTTGCTTATCTAAAACAAAGGTCAATGTGTAAAGTATAAACTACAAATATAGGTGATAATTAGGCAGCAGCTTTAACCAGGATTTCATGATCTGCAAATAACTAAAGAAAGAAAAAAATCTCTTCTCAGGATTAATGAATATATAAATAAATAAATATATATATATATATATAGGATTATAAACAAAATCTGGCAATGCAAAAACAGAGAAGGGACCACGGAAGTAAATCATTACGATATAAGTCCAAAACTGAGGTCAAAGTTACCAAATGATTGGCCAAAGTCAGTACAAATTTCAGCTCTAATCGACTGACTTCCATCAGCAATTCCAATGACCTCCACAAAATGAGACGGAGGGACGGCCTGAGCGCCCTTAACGGTTATTTGATTCCCATCAGTTGATTGTCCCACAATAACCCCAGCGTCATTTCTCATCACTTGAATCACCGCCCGAACTCTCCTACCCAGATACATTTTCAGAATCTCGGCATTAACAAAAACTGCAGGACTCGATGTATCCATTCTCTGCACAACCATGTGTAAATGTTTCAATAATCAGTTAATATTCCATGATCATGTGCTGAAAACCTAATCCTTCTGCAACATAACAAATACTTGCATGAATTTAGAGTTTGATTCACATTCTTCACATACCATCATCATCATCATCATCATCATCAAATCAATAATAGAAAGCAGACCTGCTGTCTACTCGAACAAGGTGGTGATGAAACAACAACAATTAAGCTAGGAATAACAAAATCCAACACGTAGGTAGTGAAATATGAATCAATGGCATCCTTTATTATGTCCAAATCATAGGATAAAAGAAAATTTATTGTTATCTAAGTCCAGTATACACTACCCAGACAACCAGCCATGCGAAAAAGAGACACGATTAAGAGTAGTAGTTGTTCCTGTTCAAATCATTGTTCCTCTCTGAGACTATGCTAAGAGAAGCTCCTTAGACAAACCATTTAGAAGCACAAAAAATTAGGTTACACGCATCATGAGATGACACACATGCTGCTCTCGATTGTTCCAGAGCAGATGAAACTTAAGATCTAGTAGCCAGTCGCTACTTCATTACAGTAAGTGTCGTGATCGAAGTATGTGGTGAGCATCTCCTTATCCGCTCCAACTAAAAGGTCGCTGAGGGCCAGTACAATCATCAAACACCCAAGGCTCGCAGAAAGAGAAAAGCGGGGATGTAAATAGCACGGGAAAGATCAAGGCAATGCCCCGATAGTTCCGGTAAAACATCATTTCGATGGATTTCACTAGTAGTAAAATGACGATGAAATAATTGATTCAGAGAAAGTGGAATTTCACACAACTACTGGAATGGAAAAGCATGATCGATCCACTGCGGGGCAAACCTTCGAGACGAGGGCGGCAGGGGAAGAGATGGGTTGAGCGATCCGAAGAGTCGAGAGGCGGAGCCGTTCTTATTAGGGTTCACTGCTTTAGGGATTCGGCCTTGGCGCAGGAAGATGTGGATTCTTCGAGCGTCTTTTTGCGGCTCGAACGTCGCGGTCTCTGGCTCGGCCCAATTAATTGGTTGGGCTAAATCCGGACCAAAGTCCAATGCCCAACCCCAACCCCCCACCCCCAAATTTCATTTAGACAGATGAACCCTTTGAACTTACCATAAATTACACTACAATGCCGAGCAATTCTTCGTAAAATCCAAACCAGCGTCAGGGGTATAATAGTCAACACGGGAAATATCCTCAACGAAAGCTATCTTCTTCTCCGATCGCTTGGCTTAACGCCCGCTTCCAGAAAACTCGTTTCCTCGATCCCCGGTGGTGGTCTCGTGACGATGGCTTCTAGGGTTTTATCTCGTGTCGCTAGGAGCGGAATCGCCCACCGGTTGATGTCAGTGTCCTGTCGGTGGCAGCCGGTCGGCGATGGCTTCCGTTCCCTGAGGGAGTCGCCTGCGGATCCCGCCACGATCTCGTTGGTGAAGGTGGAGATTTCTACATGCTCTCGAACTCAGACACATATGGTTTTATGTAGATGCGTTCGTAGTGTTTCTTGTCTTGCTTTGTTGTAATCCTTTGGGGATGATGGATCGAAGGGTTTCAGTCAGACGGTTGTTCTGATTCACTCGTATCGTGAACTGTCGAATGCTTTGATCTTTCTTTGGCTGCGGGCTTTAAGAGTTGGGCTTCTGTATGTTCTTCTGATCCTTTTTGTCGAGCGACAAATCTAGTGCCACCGCCACCGTTCAGCATTACCTCCGTCGCATCAGCATTACAGCTTGATCCCATGTCGATACTGTTCTTGTTTGGCACCTCCTCGCTACCACTGGTGCCGCCATCATTATGCCGCTGTTTCTGCCGTTTCCGCCACCACTGCCATCTTCATCCTTCCTAAACGGCCACCATCACTGTTGCTCATCACTTCCCCCATCCCCACCTCCATCTGTTTCCATAACTATTGCTATGTCAATGTTGTCAGGATCTTAACGTCAGTGTCTCAGAGTATCTGATTCTCTTCTTGGATTGGGATATGATATGGTCATGATAAAGACGTCTATGTCATGGATGGATCAATATTTTAGACAAGAAACAAGATGATGTATTTTGTAGACTTTTATGGTTCATGCATCAGTGTTTTTATTTATGTAATGCGTTTCATGCGCAAAGTTTATTGATGGAAAACATTGTCATTCCTGTGTTAGCAACTCATAATGCATTTCACTTTCCAGTGGTCTCCTTGCCAGATGGATCTGTTACCACGGCATTCAGCTTTTTTGACTGCGAGGTCTCATCGTTTTAGCTTCTCATCTTCTGTGTCCCCTAATCATACTGATAAGGAGGCAAATCAATCTGGGAACAATGATGATGTTCCAGGAAGTTCATCGGAGGTTAGAAATAGTAATGAGGCTGAGAAAACTGGCAGTGGTTCTACCATAACAGGACAGTCACATGAAGCAGATTTTAGTTTAGATTCCAAGTCTCAATCTAGTAAAAGAATGAAGAGTCCAAGAAGAACTGAATTTTCTGATTCGGATGCAGAGGCTGATTTATCAATTGATGATCTAGTCAAGCTTGTTGCAGAGAAGGAAGAGTTGCTGAAATTGAAGCACAAGGAGATTGAAAAAATGCAAGATAAAGTTCTTCGCAGTTATGCTGAAGTTGAAAATGTTATTGACAGGACAAAACGTGAGGCAGAAAACTCAAAAAAATTTGCAATACAGGTTCCCCACCCCTCCCCTCTTCTTTTTTCCCTGATTCTTCCTTTGGCAGTGCACAGGACCTTTTTGGTGAATTTGGATCTTAAAATTTATGTATATGATATGATTTTGTGCAGAGTTTTGCCAAGAGCCTACTAGATGTTGCTGACAATCTTGGAAGGGCTTCATCTGTTGTCAAAGAAAGATTTTCAAAGATAGATGAATCCAAAGACTCTGTTGGAGCTGTGCCACTTATAAAAACCTTGCTTGAGGGTGTTGAAATGACTGATAAACAACTTGTAGAGGTAAATGGCATGACTGGCCTCAGTTAATTATGCTTCATATTTGACTCTCTGGCTTTGTGAAATGTTTGTAGAAACAGACAAGTCCCAATCGTTTTGCAATAGTGGTAATTTATTGGTAAATCTTTTGGATCACAAAATTTTAACTTGCATTTGCTAATGTGATATGAAAATGTAATATCCTGTCTAAAATTGATAGAGCTTTCTTTTGTAGTTGACTCAGGAAAGTATCATTTTAAGGCATTGCATGTCTTTGTATCTGGGGTAGTGAAAGACAGATGTGTGAGCTTTTGGCATGTCTAGGAACTAAGATGCTTGTTTTGTTGATGGTTCTGGGGGTGATCATATGCCTTTTAAAAGTTGTGCAAGTCATTCTGTCTGTGGGTATTCTGTCTGATAAGTGAATGTGAAGGATAATAGGACCCAACTAGCTAAACTGAAAAATTTTGTGCTAGTGAGATTGGATGTTTGGCTTTCTGACTTCCCTATTAAGTGAAAGAGAGTGAAAGCAAATTGACTGGTTGACTCAGAATGAACATAATTGATTGTATTAAGAAATCTATGTCTTACTCCATAGTTTCGTATTCGGTGGTTAAACAATAGATTGTATTTTCCTCTTTTGGCCAATGAGGTCCCAGTTTAATGAAAATGAGTTGGGCATCTTTTCTGTTTTGGTGAAGTTCCTCTTTCTTATGACCACAGGTCTTGAGATCCTCTATTACTAGATTGGTCAAGAGGGGAGATTGAGCTTGAAGTAGGATTTTCTAATGTATTTTTGAAAAAATCTTACTCTTATACGGTGGCCCTTCTCCCATATTTGCTTTTACTTATCAAATTAAGGTTACAGCTCATATGATAGAAAAATAAGCATATATATATAAATATGTATATGTATATATATACATATATATATACATATATATATATACATACACACACACACACACACACACACATATATATATATATTAAGCTGTCTATAGAGGAGTAGGCTAAATGTATGCCTACTTTTCCTTTCTTTTTCTATGGAACAAGGTATTGCTTTATGTTGAGAGCAAGACATGATGGAAGCAAGCTGACTCTGGACTAATTGATTTTTGACAAAGCACAATGGTACACAAAGCAAAGAGTGTTTGCCTAGTGCATCAAAGGTAACAAGTTATACTGAAATAAGAGACGAAGATGTACTGGGACTAGATGTGGTGGGCTAATTTGTGTAGAATATATAATAGTTGCTTTTGGCGATCATATTGGAAATATGGAGTAAAGCAGGGCGTTGACTTTCTTTTGTGAAGTAAGTCTAGATAATTAAATCATGTATCAAAAAGAAGGAAAAATTTCAGACGAACCTCGATTTACAAGTTAAAAAGAACAAGAACTAAAAAGCAAAACTGTGAGCAAGTAACTGTCACTGTTAACCAAATGCTTTTTTTTTTCATTTGCTGCAACCATGGTTATACCATCCTTTCTTGCATGAATGGCTAGAGGGTCTAAAAGTTAAGGGTTATTGACATGTAATAAAGAATTTTCTACTGTTTTTTGGTCATTTAGATTTGATGTGGGAGTTTTCAGCAGTAATACCCTTTGATGACTACATTCTCTTACAACATGTCTGTAGATATTGATCTCATGGACAAAAATTTCATTTTCAGAATCTTGGCATTCCGATGAATGCAGTAATCTTTTGACCAATACTGTTAGGAACCTGCATTTCACAATTTAGTGAACATATTGAAGAGGTAGCCTGTCTCCATGCAAGGCTTGCTCCAAGTTCTGCCTTGTAACCTTGTACACTAGTCTCGTGGGAGTTAGGTAAATTGGAGAAGTTCTGGGACATGACCGTTGGGCAAGATTGCAACTTGTTAGTACAGTACAGAGGGATCATTTGTTGTCTGGATTTGTACTGCCAGAATTATATGTACAAATTTGTTACTTGTATTAAAATGAGATATTAGGATCAAAATTTTCTTCTGGGTTGGATGGTGAGATTTTGGACTGGGGGTTCGATTCACAAAAATAGGTCCTTTGTGTCATCCTTTTGATCTTGTGTATACTCAACACCTTTCTGTATTTGTTTGTGCTAGCTTCGGCTAAATTATGTTTTTACTACTAATGGTTATGGATTGACAAAGTGATAGCCACACATCTTTTGTACTAAAATGTATATCTGACTGTAACTTGTATAACTAGTACTCAATTTTCCTTGCTTCACTATTTTTAATGTGATTTTCTTGGCATACATGCATGGTTTGTTGCTGAAAAGACAACTGTTTTGGCTTTTAGGTGTTCAGGAAATTTGGAGTCGAGAAGTTTGATCCTTTGGATGAGCAGTTTGATCCACACAGGCATCTTGCAGCTTTCCAAATACCGGACTCTTCCAAACCACCAGGCACTGTGGCTGTTGTTCTCAAGGTATGCAGTAGCAGTATATAGATTCATTTTCATCGGGATATCATTATAGTAATTAGTTTCTACAAATGGACAGAAGGCTGTAGTTTATTGCCAAGACGCAGAAGCGTAGTAGTTCAATACGATTACTCTTAGGTTTCTATGCAAAGCACTTGTCCAAGTTTGCCTTACTAGGATGGAGCAAAAAGTTTGTAGCATAAGTGAAGCTGATATAATACAGTCATTTTGCCTAAAGATTTGTCTTGTATGTTCAGCATTCATTAATTAGATGGACTTGAATAGAAGTGATCAAGAGTGAGACATTTATATATCTCTACTTACCAAAGACATACTATATAATTTGTTCTTCATCTAGATATCTGACATATATTAATTTTGATGAAGCTAAATATAGCTAAATATATATTAATTTTGATGATTTAACATTATTAACCACTCTGTGTGTCATGTAATGAAGAATGTAAATGTTGTTGGGATTCTGTGCCTTCAATTTTACCTTTTTAACAAGTAATGCCACCATTATTGTCGGGAATTGTTTTGCCTGCATCAGTTTGGCGAACTCATCATTGAAATCCTGGTGATGATGGGTCTTTGCTTTTTTTAGTTGGTGTGATTGGGTTCATTTTATTTTGCATGTGGTTGCAGTCGGGATACTTGTTATATGATCGAGTCATTCGTCCAGCTGAAGTGGGTGTAACCGAAGCTTTGGACAATGGTACAGATCAAAGCACCAGCAAATGAGTTGTGGCTGCTCCATGCAAAATTTTACCTGGTATTGCCTGAATCTGTACGAGCTACACTCTACATAGTATAAAGCTGATTTCAATTAGACTAATACAGTTCAGTTTTGCGTAGAACTTGTTCTGTCATTCCGATGATGCATTTGTAACTCTTGTTCTTCATCTGAGAGCTACAGAAATAGAAATAGATATCCTTGGTGTTAAGATGATTAGAAAATGTATTTGTGGGACGTTGGTTTGTGATCCCGATCCATTCATTATTTAGAGGATTTTAGGTGTTGGAGATAACACTAGTATATATATATATATATATATATATATAATAATAAGTATTTATTGTATGATCATAAATCTGCACGAATCTCGACGAGGAAAAACTAAAGATTCCCGGGTCACGTCGAGGATCATGACGACAACTTAATCGACACCCAAAAAAAAAAAAGTCCCTTTCCTTCCCATCCAGTTCGAAAACGAAAGGCGAGGTCGACGGCGGAAACCACACGCAAACGAAATGTGTAGGCAGTCAAAACAGACAACAAAAAGAAAAAAATAAAAAAAAAGACACCCACCCACAGGATTCCCAAAGTCACAAATCTGCACGACAGCTCCTCGGCACCATTCTACTTTGAATTTTGTGTGAAATCCATCCATCATCACTCTCTGATACAAACATCAAAAATTGGAACACTGTTGACACCCATCAAAAAATAATTAACACCTGTACTTAAGATAATCTAAGTCTTAAACAAAGCCACACGTGGTACAAATAATAAACCACGCGAACGAGTGTTTGGACCTCCCTCCTCCGAAATGGTTACCAAGTCAAAAAAAAAAATCCTCTCTTACTGTTGCCAGAATGTCTTTTAACCAATTAGTGTTCTCACTTTAGTACAAGAAAAATAATCTCCCTCTGGTAATTTTTATATTCACAAGTGCAAAAGGTTTACTCTATCCATGGGAAACGAAGCAAGAGGATCTAAGCAGTGATACAAGCCTTAGAACTTGTAAGCTTGCTCATAATTCCAGTTGAGACTCGGTAACTTACATTTAACCGGTAAAATCTATGAAACCTCACTTCAGAAAGAGGCAAAGAAAGAAGAAGGAAAATTGAAAAACACTTTCTACCTGTAAAGATGATTTTTCTTCTTCTTCTTCTTCTTCTTCTTCTTCTTCTTCCATATAATCCAAAGATGATTTTCTATCTTTAAATCTTATACCACAAAAATTCAAACATTATTATGTATTGAAAAGAAAGCAACTTTGTAAGAACAGAGATTCTTTTATGAAATATCAAACAGGTTTCCACCTTTATCATTGTTGCATCTGATTCAGTAAGTACAATCTCTTCCCATGCTGGGATTCGTTCATTCGATAGCTCTAAGAAGTCCTCCACTGCAGTTCTATTTGAATTCGACCATTTTTGGAGTCGATGAGATGATATGTCTCATTGGTTCTCTTGTTGTTCACCACATCTGTGAGGCTAATGGTAACATATCCCAAACTTTCCTGAAAGAAAAAGGAATGTCTCAGCTAATGTAAAGACCTCGAAACTACTGATTTGTACAAAACAACCAACACGATATCACAAATTTCAATCATTGTAAACCAAAAATAAATAAATAAATAAATAAAAAAGGAAATCAACATCACATCCAAATTACAACATGATGCCCAATTAATTACATCTAAAACAAACCTTCTTTTTTTGTGATGCTTGTACTTATGGCGTGTGTGTCTTTGCAGTAGCAGGTGTTACCAAACCAGTAAATTACAAAGGTTTATCAAATTGTTTATCAGACTAAGTTATCAACCTGCATAGTCGATGCCTTCTGAGCAAGCAGGATGAATCATAACAGATGAAACACACAGAAATATATTAGATCATTTCCTTAGCTTTTCAGAGTGAAACCTGTTTATGGACTTTGAACAAAAGATTTAAGCATAATATGAGCATGCCTGATACAACAGCTCAAACCAATCAAATTCAAAGATACATGTATATTTTTCAAGGAACGACAGTCAAATTAAGAACTGTAATTCAATCATCAGACATGATCCAAGTGTCTATAAAATGCAGATGAGCACACTTAACTAAGCAAACTTGAATCAGGCACCACTAATCACTAAGAATCTCTCCTAGTTGGCCTATTTACATACTAACAGATTTCTTGCAAAAATGCCATGTCAAGGAGTACCTTAGGGTGTATGCCAATACTTGGTGCCCTACTGAGTACTTCCACATGCATTTTATCATTGATAGGAGGCTCCTCACATACAAACTGAAACTCTTCCTCCCATCTTGGATCTCTGTTTTTCTTTATGTGCTGCATCCATAAATTAATAAGAATCCATTAGTGGGTCATATGTAAAAGAAACTTTACAGAATGCAGCGGAAATCAATATTTAGTTCACAAGATACTTTAGTTTTCTTCTCCTCTCCTCGAAAGGTGACACGCACATAAGGGTTTGTATGGTGCTTGCCCTCAAGATCTTTAGCTTCATGAACAATAACAACAAGCAAACCGCCGCCTGATGGTGTACCATCAGGAGCTTTTTCTACTTCATCTGCATTCTCACCGACATCTTTTGGTACCTCTTTTTCCTTGAAAGGTTTGTACAATGCTTCCACAACAATCTGTCCACGTGATTTGTCACTCTGAACATCTCTACTCTCAAGATTCTTAAGCAAGTCGAGTGTCAGAGTTTTTGGCTCATCGGGGGCAAGTTCATTCAGTCGAATGACGTTCATGCCCATCTTTTCATGTTTCCCCACCTACATAGTAAGCATAATAGACATTCAATGAAGGAAAAACTAGCAAACAACAAAGACCATATGACTGATGTGAAAGGAAATAATTGTACCCAGAAAATCACATGCCTGTTCCCAGTCATAGACATTAAGTTCAACAAATTGATTTTCTGGATCTCTGATAACAAACTTAAATTCCTCGTTCCACTCAGGATTAAGATTGCTATGCTTCACTCTTGTCTTTTTTGATGGAAGCTTATCGTCTCCAAGCTTCAGTTTGACATATGGGTCTGATTTCCCCAATAGGTCTTTCTTTTTTAACTTATATGCTCTGATAACCTTCAAATGAAGAATTCCAACAGGCTTCCTTGAGGCTCTGCAATAATAAACAGGATCATTGATACAGATGCTGGAGTTGGTATCCCCTTTTTTTGGAATAAAAAAATTATGCTTCTTAAATGTTACATATAGGCATCAAATTACTTTGAAACATCCAGAACTGGCACTTCTAGTGTTTTAGGCCACAGGTACATATTTGCAACCTGATTTTTTATTGTTTCCTGCAGATAGTCCATCATACAGCATCAGAGGAAAAGAATTGAGAATTTAAACCGTACAAAGTGCTTCACTGTTTCTGGTAAGTAAGTAGTCAAACAAGAGATGATGATCGGATCATAAAAACTATGAGTTCAAATGAATTCTAAACCAAGGAATTCCTAGGCGCTTTTGGCAGCATATGATATTAAAAAAATACTAAAAAAAGATAACAAATTCAAAGAAAAACAATCATCATACCAAGACCCTTTTTCTAACTCCACAATAGAAGTGTTTTCAGATACGTATGTACCACATGTATTCTTGGACATCTGTGGCTAGGCATACAGCGGATGTGAATCCAAAATCTTCAATGGCATGTCATATCAAGGTTTGAAATTTCGTACCGTACCGAAGTTTCGACGATCGCTCGGTACGGTACGGTATACCGCTCGGTATACTGAGTGGTATACCGTTCGGTATATTATATATATATTTTTTTTTTATTATTTAAAAGCCGATGTCGCATCGCCTCGGCGACGTCGCCTTTTCCTTCCCCACGCGGGGCGACATCGCCTCGTTTATTTAAATAATATATATATATATATATTTATATAAGATTATATATATATATATTATTTATTTAAAAGCCGATGTCGCATCGCCTCGGCGACGTCGCCTTTTCCTTCCCCATGCGGGGCAACATCGCCTCATTTATTTAAATTATATATATATATATATATATATATATATAATCGCCGAGCCGTTTTCTATTATATATATATTTATTTATTATTATTATTCGTTCCGCTTGGTAATGGGCGGTCCGCGTACCAGTATACCATCGGACCAGTACGTACCGCCCATACCGGGTGGTATTATTCGGTATTGCTTACCTTGTGTCATATCATATGCAATTGCAGATAAAATAAGAAAGATCCGCTAATGCCCAATAGCTTGGGTGGTTGACAGGTTGCTAGTTTGAAAACCCTATGGCATTGGAAGCACTTGTTTCCTCCTGCCCTTGGTGGTGGATGACTACCTACAAAGACATTGTTGTTGGAATTCTTTTAGTAGAACCAGGTCAGGGTTACCATAAATGTGAGTAGACAACCCAAAGGCTCAAGTTGTGGGCAAAAACCAATAGATGTCTCCCGACTCTTTCATTCCTTAGCAATGTGGGACTAACCTCTAACTCATGTTATCTTGATCTCAAATGCAATGAAATTTTCATTCAGTTTTTAAACTGTTCTATAAAGTTAATAGGTTATTTTAAAGTTTATTCCAAACAGCCTCAAACAAATATGCATATTGACAATTTCTAAAGCCAAAAAGTTATCATGTCATGAATGCTCAAGAAAAAAAGAAAGTGTAAGGTGTAAACAACCTGAACAAATCTATAAAGGCCAGGAATTGCCATAAGATCAGCCCCCAAAAGTTTTAGACCAAAGTCAACATGTGGCTGCAAAAGAAAACATTCTGAATGGTTACACATCTTGCCAATAGCTTACCAATGAGAGATTCATGAAGTACGTCAAGTGAAAAGTTTGTTTTTATTTTCTCACACACCTTGTCCATGAGAGACACCAAGATTTTTGCAAAACAAGGAAAGCTAGGGACCAACGGCTTTAATGTAATGCGTGGAGTGGCAAAGATTTGCAAATCCACCACCTGAAAATCTCAAACTGCCAAAATGTTAACAAATTGGCTAACTGTGCTTGTGACTTCAACATCACCCTCTGTTGCAAAACATAAACTGCATGATGGATCTACCAACAAAAAGGTATACATTAATGACCTGTGCAGTCAATTTTAATCCATAGGCTTTCACAACAACGACGACATTAGGGTTCCCAGCCCACTTCAGTGATGGTTCCATAATGAGCTCCTTCTCTTCTGTAATGTACACTTTCATTCCTGGCACAGGTTCAAACGTAGATGCACATTATTGGACAACATTACAGAAAATCAGTAGATGCACAAAACCAGGAATACAACTTGAATCATGCAGTAAGCAAAAACTATTGGAGAGCATAAAAGAGAAAAATATTGGAAATCTCAATAAATAATGTGCATCACAAAATTCATCAGCAAATAGATGTACCAAAATCATATATAAGATTCACACAAGTGCTTACCTTGAAAAGTAGGTGGCAGTGAACCAAGAGTGAAGGTTTCAAATTCAACTGAATCGAGTTTATACTTTATGGTATTGTCAGCAATTATTGGATCTGCAATTTGTTTTGCAGTTCTGCAGATAGCCTTGTAGAGCAAAAAACATTAATATGGCAGCAAAAAAAGGCACTGTTTGGTACTTCATTCTCGGACATCAATCAGGACTCAGAATGAAGACATACCTTATTGAGATAAGGCCACATCATTTCTAGAAACTTATTTAACCAATCAATCTTCAAACAGCAAAATAGAAGTTATTTATTAAGAGGTAAAAATAAGAACTACAGTTTCTAGTACTCGAGTCCACAGTATCAGTTAAAATAAGCACGATACGTTACTCGATCATAGTCTGGATTCTTCACCCACAGGGGAATTTCAGGAAGCATCCGTTCCAATGATTTCGAATCATGTTCAACAAGTGGACGGATTTTAGGATCCTGATCAAGCAAAATTTTGTAAGAGAGTAACCACACGTCATCAGATTTTGATTTCTAAATTGTATTTAGAACCAATAAAAATGTAGAAGGCATCAAAGTGAATTACAAAAACTTCATGTTTTAATAAGCAAGGAAGCATAGAACCATTATCTTTGAACATCAGCTGCCTAGATTAACTGGACAGTCACCTGAGACAGGTAGCCCCCTTCACAACTGAGAAAGTGTGAAGATTAAACACTATATGCAAGATCTAGGTGATCTGTCGAACTGTTTAGTCAGACGGTGGACCAGGTTCTCCAATATCCATGACATAACCCAATATATACAAGAGACTGAGATGTTATACACCTAGATACTTGCCTGGAGATAATCAACTACAATCTTGTCTTTATTGACATGAAGAAGTAGCAGTTGGGAAGAATGAGAAAATAAATGCATTGACATTGGGCAGTAAAAACCACCATTGACAGAAAAATATCTAGCAATAGAGGATAATAACTTCTCCTTTCTTCTCTCCTTTTCATAATAAGTTTAGTTAATAACTTTTAACTAATTTGCAACATCCAGCTTCCAATTCTAAAGTTCCTCACTGTTTATGCATGCAAATTCCACAATGAGATAACAAAAGATATTATATATATTTATATCTTGCAAACGGCAAACACACTTATCGTCCATATGACTTGGTCCAAAAGTTAATTGGGGTCCTAAAGTTGATCCTTGTTTTTCTACACTGTCCAGTCAATAACAACCTTGATTTAACATCACAGCAATTTCTAAACCTTCAAGAAAAAAACATCATAAACCCAAATCATCATCGTAAAGTTTTGATGTCAAGATACTCTCGCCCAACAGAAATAGCTGGTATTGTTTATGCAGATGTTTGACGAGCATGCCATAATCAACTAAGATACATAGAAATGTCAGATCCAACTTTTGCTTCCTACATTCAGAAAACTTCAACACAAATTGATCGTCGAACATTCCTTCCATTAAATTAACTAAAGAACACTTGGACTGCAGTCAGAACGACGGATCAACAAGTCCCACTAACTTCTCAAATCCTCGAAACTCAGCAAAACAAGATCTCATTGCAAGTCATGCCAAGTCAAATGCAGCATCACGAACAACAAGACCAAGTCTCACAGCAAGAGCAGGTAAAAACCTAGATCAAACAGGCCACCACCAGACACAAGATCAGCCAAGCGGCGCCGTACCTTGACATCGGAGGGCTGGAAGTAGATGAAGAGGAAGTATCCGATGACGATCCCCGCCGACAGCCCCACGCCGAACCCACAGAGCCCCAACGCCGTGCTCACAAACCCCATCCCCCACCCCCTTCACATCAACAACAACCACATCATCAAATACCAAAAAGATATCCGTAGCAATAATAACAATCACAATAGATTTCTTACAAGCAGTCTTCCTGACGGAATAAAGGGTTAAGATGAGATTAAGATGGGAAATTAATAGAAAGAGAGAGCGAAGATTACCTTGCCTGGAAAGCGCGGATTCCTGTCTTGATCTTGAGGTGTTCTTTACTTCCTGCTAATTGAGAGAGTTGGGTGGAATGATGCGACGCGTTTGTTTGGGTTTGGAAGATGGGATCGAGTGCTCGGCTCGTCTTCCACTTGTTTAGGACTCGAGAGGAAGGAAGAGGGAGGGAGAATAATAAGAACGGGGGAGCGTCGAGATCACCGTCCAAGCAAAAAACGTTGATCGTGACGACGACGTGTCTCGATGTCTCGTCGGGACACGTCCCCGAAGTTTCAGATGCCGAAAACAAATAACTATTCGTACCCTCAAACTCTACCGCCACTGTGATTGGACGGTCTCTGTAGAGTCACCACGTTACGCTTGAGAGGGTGAAAACGGAGTGCATCGTCTGAGCTCATAAAATCTACTATCTACTGCATTGACTACTGTATCTGTTGTGTTTTTTTGCTTTGTCTTTAAATTCTAATATTTATTTTTTCGAAAAATGTAAGAAGCACGGATCGTTTGCCACGTGGCATGTGATAGACTAAAAACATGTTCCTGTTGCAAATTTTCTGATCACTTTATTGTTGAAAAGAATTATTGATTTGGAATTGTGAAATGAAAAGTATTTTTTATTATTTTCTACATGGATGGAAACTGATTTAGAGTCTTTTATCTTTCCTACTTTTCTCAACTATTTGTTAGGTAATTAGCTAAATGCTATGGAATATGTTTGTCTTCTTTTTTTTTTTCTTTTCTTATATATTGATTTGTTTCTTTAACATTTAAAACTTTTAATTAGCATGCAAAAAAAGGGAAAATAAATTGGTTCTCTTGCTCTCTTCTCTCTCTATTCAAAAAAAGGTTGGCTGCTAAAACCAACCTTTCTTTATCTATCGATCTGTTCTTTTTTATTTTTTCTCTTTCTTCAGCTGCTGTTGAGGCCGAAAGAAGTTAGTCTCTTCAAGTTCATTTCTTGGGATTAGGAGTGGAGAAAAAGTCTTAAGATGAAGCTTATGTACTTTTTTTTTTCCCCTCATTTTATGTTTTAGAATAAATTTATCAATAAATCTTAACATTGATCTAACCTTATAATTCTTCAAGTTCTATTCTCGGATCTAAATAGAAAGAGAAAGCAGATTTAGTATAAATAGATCATCAAAGAATAATGATACTACCGCGATTCCGATTCAAATCAAAGGTTTTGATCCAAGCAAAAATTAGGTTATAACGATTAGAATTTGAAATCGAAACTAGAACCAATGGTTTCGATTGAGTTATGAACCGATAAAAAATAATTTTAAAATCCTAAACACCCTTGTTGACGAATTTCTCTTTTATAATAGTTTAATAAATGATTAATTAGAGTGAATTTAAAAATATTTAAAATAAGTAATTTTGGTTCAAAACCATATCCATAATCATAATTATTGATTTTGAAACTAGAACTATAACTGTTTTGGATCGATTCGATTCCGATTCTAAATTCGATAGAATTAAAATCATGCATTCAGAAACTATTATCGAATTAAAATCATGCATTCAGAAACTCTGGTAAGTCCATTGATACCTCTTGGATATAGTTTTTTCTTCTTATCTTTACTTTTTTGTTTAATCTATCAATTAGATAACAACTTAAGCATGGATTTTTTTTATAATATTAATATATATTTATATTTATATTCTCTAGATGATGGATTACTAAGAAAGATTTATATATAACAAAGGGTGTCTAGATGCAAATGCTTTTATCTATTTGTTTTCATTTCTTGTTTGCACTATGACTTGTTTATGTACTCATATAAAAACAATTGTTTTTAATTTTTGTAAGATGCAATGATTTAATCATGGTTTGTCTTGAGTTAACTAAAAGAGACGAGAGGATTTGAGACTTGGTCAACAAAAGGTCCAGCTCATCCCAATGCGTTGACAAATCCGTTGCCTTCCCTCTGCAAGAAGATGGGGGGAGAGAGAGAGAGAGAGAGAGAGAGGAGCGGGCGGGAGAGAAAAGAGGAGGCAGCGGAATGCACCACCGCACCCTCCTCCCCTCTCCCTCGGACCGAAACACGCCCATGCAATGGCAAATGGCTATTCCTGTAAGCCTTTGCCTGCCTTCTCGGGGGCTCCCCATGGCCACAGGCAACCGAAACCTTCTATAATATCCGCTCCCCCTCTCTCCCTGGAGTGGGAAACCGTGTCTCTTGATCTCATCCCTCTCACACTCAACAGCAACACGAGGAGCACGCCCATCCAGCTATCAGTCTGTCATCGCATCTGCATCTGCATCTGCGTCGGTCAGAGATCGGGTTACACCATCGATCCCATTCCTGGAGCAGAAAGAAGAGCTGAAGAACCATGGCGGTGTCACCGGAGACCACGGCGCGGACTCTCGTCAGTCTCTTCCTCCTCGCCGCCATCGCCAGCACCGGCGCGGCCCACGGTGGCGGCAGCGTACAAGGAGTGACTTATGATAGCCGGTCACTGATCATAAACGGAAGGAGAGAGCTTCTCTTCTCGGGGTCGGTCCATTACCCTCGAAGCACACCCGAGGTGACGAACCGTCTGCATCGACTCGCATGGGTTAACTTTGAAGCGCTGACGAGAGTTCGTTCTTCTCTTGATATTTTGGTGACCAGATGTGGCCGGACATCATCCAGAAGGCTCAGCATGGGGGACTGAACGTGATCCAAACCTACGTCTTCTGGAACATCCACGAGCCTCTCTACGGGCAGGTAAGGTGTCGTTCCTGTAGCAAAAAGAAGGTTTCAAACATCGAAGGGAAGCGCTGAGAGTTGAATGCTGCTTACCACAGTTCAATTTCCAAGGGAGATATGACTTGGTGGGGTTCATAAAGCTGGTGCAGAAGAATGGGATGTATGTGACCCTCCGACTCGGTCCCTTCATCCAAGCGGAATGGAATCATGGGTGTGTAACAGGGAGCTCTAGCTCTGGTTTTCCGCATCTTGTTTTTTGACGTGCTTCTCTGATCATGGCAGAGGGTTCCCGTTCTGGCTTCGGGAGGTCGCCAACATCACCTTCCGAACAGACAACGAACCCTTCAAGGTAGACTGGAAACCCTGGTCATGGTCTCTTCTGCTCCAGCAAGACACTTAATGTGGTAGTTTTGTGGGTTCATGCAGCATCATATGGAAAGGTTTGCCAGGACGATTGTGCAGATGATGAAGGACGAGAAGCTATTTGCCTCTCAAGGAGGTCCCATCATCCTATTACAGGTTCACCCATATTGTTCCCTGCAGTCCCTGCTGCATATATCATATCAGGAAGAAGAAGAAGAAGAAGAAGAAGAAGAAGAAGAAGAAGAAGAAGCTCGTGTCTCTTTGCCTCAAAGTGCTAACCTTGCTGTTCTTGCGACAGATCGAGAACGAGTACAACAACGTGGCGCGAGCATTCGAGGGCGGCTCAAAATACATTCAGTGGGCAGGCAACATGGCCGTGGGGCTCGGCGCCGGCGTGCCGTGGGTGATGTGCAAGCAGAACGACGCTCCCGGTCCCGTGGTATTGTTACGTTGGATTCAGCTGCATGAAACTTATTAGATTGATACCGGACAACAACAGTCATAATATGCTGATCCGATCGCCATTGTTTCACACGTAGATCAATGCATGCAACGGGAGGAACTGCGGCGATACCTTTACAGGGCCGAACCATCCGAGCAAGCCTTCGCTGTGGACTGAGAACTGGACTGCTCAGTGAGTAGCAAATCGTCCCTTTGGAAGTTTGAGGCTTTCATGGCACTACCAAACGCTCTCTGGTTGTTTCAGGTACAGGGTCTTCGGTGATCCACCATCTCAGAGGTCAGCAGAGGATATTGCATACTCCGTAGCACGCTTCTTCTCAAAGAACGGCACCCTCACGAACTACTACATGGTATGGAACTGCTGCTTCCCTGAGGACATGTCGGAAGGCAGCGCGATCTTCTAACCTTCGCTTCTCCTGTTCAGTATCACGGAGGAACCAACTTTGGAAGAACCGGCGCGGCTTTTATGATGACGAGATACTACGACGAAGCTCCCCTGGATGAATACGGTAGGCAGACTCCTCGGAAGCTTCGATCTGGGTTTCTCGTCATCGCACTGACATCCGTTCTTCATGCTGATCCAGGGATGGAGAAGGAGCCCAAATGGGGGCATCTGAGGGACCTGCACCATGCACTGAAGCTGTGCAGGAAGGGTCTGCTCTGGGGGACGCCGTCCGTCCAAGCCTTTGACAAGGGTTTTGAGGTAAGAAGAAGATCAAACACTGTCAGCATCCAGTTCAAGAGATCACCTTCGAAGATGAGATGAGTTTGTGGAGTTGCAGGCCAGATTGTATGAGATACCGGAGAGCCATGTATGCGTTGCCTTCTTGACCAACACCAACAGGAAAGAAGACGGCACGGTGAGCTTCCGAGGCGAGGAGTACTATCTCCCCCGCCGCTCCATCAGCATTCTGCCGGACTGTAAGACTGTGGTGTTCAATAGCCAGAGAGTTAAGTATAACTTCTACCCCTTCTTCGTTGGAGAACAGAGGATGTTGCAGGTGTTGTAACTCGTGCTCGTTTGCCACAGGTCAACGCTCAGCACAATGCGAGGACGTTCGATGTAGCGAAGGAATCCAGCATGAAGAACCAATGGCAGATGACGAGCGACCTCATCCCGACGCTTCGCCATGCCTCGGTTATATCCAAAGGGCCCCTGGAGTTGATGAACTTGACCAAGGACACCACGGACTATCTGTGGTACACAACAAGGTAGGTGTTTGATGAAATGCCGTCGGGCTTGATTGCTGGCTAAATTCTACTTGAATTGGCACTCATTGTTGCTTCCCCTTTCCATGCAAATGAAGCTTCAAGTTGGATGCTGACGATCTACCTCGGCGACAGGACATCCGACCTGTGCTTCAAGTTTCAAACCTCGGCCATGCAATGCATGCGTTCGTCAATGGCAAATACATAGGTATCTTATCTTTACAGTGTTCGATTCCACTGGTCGGTTCATCCGAAGCCACAGCATGATGCGTCCCAGTGGTGTTCGTGTCCGGTACTTGCTGCAGGATCTGGGCATGGAACTAAGATCGAGAAAAGTTTTGTCTTCCAGAAGCCAATGGATCTAAATGCAGGAACCAACCACATCGCAATCTTAGGCTTGACTGTTGGATTGCCGGTAAGAACTTGAATCGCCGTAGAGATTGTACTCCTGTGTGTTATAATGATTCAACTTTGATCCTTCCGCCATGAAGGATAGTGGAGCGTACTTGGAACACAGACTTGCCGGCGTTCATACCGTCGTCATCCAAGGTCTCAACGCCGGAACGTTGGATTTGTCGCACAGCGTGTGGGGGCACCAGGTGCTTGTTGTTTTGTCACAGAGAAGAACTGGACGGTCCTGTAACGACATAAGAACATTTCTCATCCCCACAGGTTGGATTGACCGGGGAGACGTTGGGCATCTTCTCTGAGAAGGGAGTGAATGCTGTCAAGTGGGAGGAGGCTAAGAGTGATACCCCAGTCATGTGGTACAAGGTGAGGAGGAAGTCATCTTTGTTCCATGTGTTCTGATGCTGATTGCAATAAGCTTCGTTCCAGAGATACTTCGATGCTCCATCCGGACATGATCCAGTTGCTTTGGAAATGAACTCGATGGGGAAAGGACTGGTGTGGATCAACGGCGAAAGCATCGGTCGTTACTGGATCTCCTACCTCAATCCTCTCGGGAAGGCTTCTCAATCAGTGTGAGTAATGTGGCAGTGTCGTCCTAAAACTGCGGCCGCCTTGGAAGAGTGCAGTTCTGAGAACTTTGCAACCAAGGTTTCAGGTATCACGTGCCGCGGTCCTTCTTGAAGCCGAAGGACAACCTCATGGTCGTCTTCGAGGAGCACGGCGGGAAGCCGGAGGACATACAGATCATGACGGTGAAGAGGGACGACATCTGCACCGTCGTCTCCGATCTCCACCCCGCACACGTCAGGTCATGGTCGAGGGAGAACAGCAAGATCCGAAGCGTCGATGACGACGCGAAGCCGGAGGCTCGGTTGAAGTGCACGGGGAAGAAGGTGATCCAGTCCATTGATTTCGCAAGCTTTGGGAACCCCGGCGGCATGTGCGGCAACTTCACCACAGGGAGCTGCCATACTCCGCAGGCCAAGGCTGTAGCCGAGAAGGTAAGGCTCTCTGCTGACATTGATACCTGCACGGCTTCTGCGATACTGAGCTGACTCATCTTGTTCTGCCATGGTAGGCCTGCTTGGGGAAGGAGTCCTGCGTGTTGCCGGTGGCGCCGGAGGCATACGGTGCGGACGTTGGGTGTCCGGAGACGATGGCCACTCTTGCAGTGCAGGCCAAGTGCGTCCCGAAGAAGTAGTACGCGGCCTGAGTTTGATTCGTTCTTTGTTAGACCAGATGTTGGAAGGGGATTGAGTTGAATCTCTCCTCGAGCACTAGATATAGAAAAAAGGAAGGAGGACGAGGTTGATTTGTACGAGGAGGAGAATGAATGTACGCAATCTTATCTTACCTTCGTTTTTAATAATGGATCTGATGATTTTGTGAGAAATGAAATCTGCATCCAGTGATGTAGATAATGGCATTTCTGGATGGATCTCCACTTTTGTTGTTGACACTGTAGACTCGGAACTTCATCACTGTTCTTCTTTGAGCATTTTGCACAGAAATCTCAAGCTGATGTCAAGTTAAATGCTCAATAAATAGCGTGTGGATGTTGGACACAACATGCGCGAGTAACTCTTATTGACTCGGGTAGTATCAATGATCTGAAAGACCCAAGTAAGTCGAAGGAAGTCAGAGAAGTTGTACAGGAAAAGTAGCAATAAATCAGCAAACTCCAAAAACCAAAAAGATTGTTTGGAATGAATCAAATTTTTGTGACAGTTGTACAGTGAACTCTTTGAGGATTAAAAACAAAAAAGAAAGCACTAAATTACAAAAAGCTGACTGGAAAATGGAACAAAAAACAAAAATGCCAATACTATTCAAGAAAAGATGACAGAAATAAACCCTGTCAACCACTTGCGTACCCATAGATGCCAATACCTTTTGGTGCACACAAATTAATGGACCGGACATGTTCACCGCATCTAAAATCTTTTACTTTGAAACAGGCTTTTCTAAATTAGGAAGATATATGAGAATAGGTCCCTTAAATAAGGATACAAAACCCTTGAAAGCTTGACCATGAAATTGAATTCAGTATAAGAAGAAGGATATTTTTTTATAAATCTAGTTCCACAAGCTCTTTTTTGTAGCTAGTAAAAATATACTATTTATAACTTTTATAGTTTCTATATTTTTTTTATCATTTATAATTTAATATTAATAGAATGAAGAATAAAATTGTAAAAACAAGAAATGCACACTTCAATTAGTGTTATATGGTGTTGTATATTTATACATGGTGAAAAAAAAGAATTTTTCTCAACGAAGCAGTGAGATTTTCTCAACTATGCAGTTGAGAAATCTCTTTATCAAATATACGAAACAAATTTGATCAATTTTGTTACTTTCTTATATATCAATTTACATTGCAGCAGATACTACCACATTTACCTGATCTAGCTAAGCTACAGACAAGCACAAAAACATGAAACATCGGAAAAACAAATGTGAAGTCACTTGTTTAAGGTGTCCACAGGCACCCACCCATAAAATAAAATCAGTAAAGCGTATGTTGGTTTTCCAAGTTCAAAAAATAGATTAAAAAAACTAAAATTATTAACTACCAAATAAGAGAGCATTCTAGAAACAAGAACAATCGAAGTTACCCTAATGTTGAACATTTTCTGTAGCTTCCTCCTCACACAGCATGTGTTGTAACAACAGCATGACAAGTTATATTACAAGCTTCTGCTGATGCTGTCGAGAAGAAACAAAGTCTAATATTTACACATAATCTATTTCTTAGAAGCTTCTACCAAATTATACACACAAAAACAGACTAGTTAGAAATTTAAGAAACTACATAATAGAATGTCAAGTATCGAGTTCACATTAAGTCATACCACATGATTAAGAGCGAGAGTGAAGTGAAATGAAAATACAAGACAAACGTAAGTTTCTATCCTCAACAAGGACGAAATGACAGATGCTCTAATGCATATATGATACTCTTTTCGGATATGCCAATCTTTATGTAGATGTGTGTGTGTGTGTGGCACTCTTATTATGCTGCTTTTCAAACTGAACTCACATCGATTAATTCTTACGTTTAACATATCAAAGCTAAACTGATATCTTAGAAAATAAAAATAATATTTTCCTATAATCAAAAGATAATTTATTCTGTTAGTTTGGCAAGTCTCATAGTCTCACATCGGAAAAATCAGGTTTGTTATCTCCTATTAGAACTATAAATATGGGTATAAGCTTTGAAGTCAATGCACCACAAGTAGCACTACAAGAAAAACCTATGTGTTTGCTTTGGGTTTAAGTCCATACTCAGTTAAATAGTTTGGGCTTATAGTTTGAGTTTTTTCTTGTTTAGTATTTTCGAGTGTTTTATGGTCTAGGAACATCTTCTTAAGTCATTTTTAATTGTCAATTTTATAGTAGTGATTTGCTCCTCTTTCGTCCGTGGATGTAGGTCAAAGTTAATTGATCGAACTACGTAAATCTGGTGTTCTTGTCGCTTTTATTCTTTTCGCTTTATTGTCTTTGTTGGGTTGCCAAAATTATCCTTTGGTAAATTTCCTAAGGCTAGCTCTAACAAACTGGTATCAGAGCCTAGTTTCGGGATCTTTTGGTAATGATGACAATAACAAAGATTGTTGTCGAGAAATTCGATAGAAATATCAACTTCGACATGTGGCAACTCAAGATGGAGGCCATTCTGGTTCAAGACGGAGTTGATTTGGCACTACAGGGAGCTGAGAACATTCCAGATGATACGTCAAAGGAAGATCTTGTGGGTATGGATAAAAAGGCCTAAGAGCATGTGGGACAAGCTTAAAGCCTTGTATATGAAGAGGACAGTAGAGAAAGCAGAGTTTGTATATGCTTCGGATGACTGAAGGTACATCTATACTCTCATATCTTGATAAATTTGATTCATTAGTTATGGATTTGGAGAATATAGATGCAAAAATTGATGATGAGGAGAAGGTCCTCTGACTTTTGTGTTCTCTTCCCCAATCTTTTAAGCATTTCCGTGATACTATGATTTATGGAAAAGAAACAATTTCGTATTAGGAAATTAAATATGTACTAAAATCTAAGGAGCAGATAGACAGAGATATCACTAGGGAAAGTAGAGTGAATCAGGTTGAGGGTCTGGTTGTCAGGGGTAGAATGGATAAAAGAGAATTTGACAGTAGTAGATCTAAATCTAGATATAAATCCAGAGATAGAAATTTGGAATGCAGATATTGTCATAAAATAGAACACATTAAGGCTGATTGCTTTAAATTAAAAAATAAATTAAAGCAAAAGGAAAAAATTATTGAGAAAACTACTGAATCCGCTGAAGCTAGTGTAGCAGCTGATGAGAATGTTGGAAATATTTTCTCTGCTATTGATGACAGGACGAGGTCTAAAAATGAATGGATTTTAGATCCAGGTTGTTCTTATCACATGTGTCATAATAGAGATTTGTTTTCCACATATGAATCTTGTAATGGTGGAATTGTTTTGATGGGCAATAATGCAGCATGTGATGTTGTTGGTAGAGGAATAATCCTAATTAAAATGTATGATGGTATTATGAGGATGCTCACTAATATTAGATATTTTCTTAATTTAAAAAAGAATTTCATATCTTTAGGTACCCTAGAGGCCCTTGGGTGTAAATACACAGCTGAAGGTGGAGTTATAAAAATTTATAGAAGTGCTCTTGTTGTTATAAAAACTTGTAGGTCTGGTAGCTTATATATTTTGCAGGGAACTACTGTCACAGGCTCAGTTGTAGTCTCATCATCATTATTGTCTGATTCTGACATCATCAAATTATGGTATATGCGTTTGGGTCATATAAGCAAAAAATGTTTGAGCATATTGAGCAAAAGGGGTATACATTGTGAACAGAGTACTGGGCCATTGGATTTTTGTGAACATTACATTTTTGGAAAGCAGAAAAGAGTCAGCTTCAATTCTCCGACAGTTCACAAAACGAAAGGTACTCTTAACTATATTCATTCAGACCTTTGGGGTCCAACTCATGTTTAGTCTAAGGGTGGTGCTAGATATATGTTGACTTTCGTTGATGATTATTCCAAGAAAGTTTGAGTTTATTTTTTGAAGCATAAAAATGATATTTTTTTAACCTTTAAACAATGGAAGGCTTTGATTGAGAAGCAAACAGGTAAACAAATTAAGCGGCTTCGAATAGATAATGGCATGTAATTTTGTGAATGTGACTTTGATGAATTCTATAAAAATGAAGGAATCGTTCGACATCACACTGTTACCTGTGTGATGTCGAACGATTCCTCAACAAAATGGTGTGGCCAAACGTATGAACAAAACACTCTTGGAGAGAGCAAGGTATATGATCTCAAATGAAGGGTTGACAAAGGACTTTTGGGCAGAGGCGATTAATATGGCCTGTTACGTTATCAACTGCGCTCCGTCTGCAGCACTTAACATTAAAATTCCGGAGGAAGTTTGGTCAGGTACTCCTACTAATTACTATGATTTAAAATTTTTTGGGTATCAAGCATACATGCATATAAATGAAGGAAAATTAGAGCATTGAGCTAAAAAATACATTTTCCTTGGGTATGCTTCTAGGGTGAAAGGATACAGATTATGGTGTTCTAATATCAAATCCCCAAAATTTGTAATCAGTAGAGATGTTACTTTTGATGAATTGTCTTTGTTATCTTCTAAAGAAAAATCTACTAGTTGTACAAATGATAGTGCACAGAAGCAGGTGGAGCTTGAGATTGGTAGTTCTAATTTTTTTCAGTCTAACTCTTCTTATCAAAGAATGCCAATAGATGGTCCGGAATCTACTGACAAAGATGATCTAGAGGAAGAGCAATATTCCATAGCTAAGGATAGACCACGGAGAAATATTCGACCACCACAAAGATATGCAAATTTGGTTGCATATGCTTTGTCTGTTGCAGAATAAACAAGTAAAGTTGGTGAGCCTACTACCTATTCAGATGCAGTTTCTTATGATAATTCCGCTAAATGGTTGATTGCGATGAATGAAGAAATAGAATCTCTTCATCAGAATAGAACTTTGGATCTTGTGAAGCCGCCTTCGGGTAAGAAAATTGTTGGATGCAAATGGGATACTATTGCTGAGGGAAAGATCCTTGTTCAGAAAATTTATACGAAGGACAATCCAACTGATATGCTTACGAAGCCTCTTTCGGTTTACAAGTTTAAGCAGTGCTTGTACTTGGTTGATGTTCATTGTTGGTGATTGCCCATTGGGGCTTTTGTGAAGAAGGTGGAGCAAGTTTTGTTAGGACATGCCAAGGTGGAGATTTGTTAGTTTGGAAAGTCTCAAAGTCCCACATTGGGAAAATCAAGCTTGTTATCTCCTATTAGAACTGCAAATATGGGACTGAGCTTTGAAGTTAGATACACCACAAGTAGTACTACAAGAAAAACCTAAGTGTTTGCTTTGGGTTTAAGTCCACACTTAGTTAAATAGTTTGAGCTTATAGTTTGGGTTTTTTCTTATTTAGTATTTTCGAGTGTTTTATGGCATAGGAACATCTTCCTAAGGTATTTGTAATTGTCCCTTTTATAGTAGTGATTTGCTCCTCTTTCGTCCGTGGATGTAGGTCAAAGTCAATTGACCGAACCACGTAAATCTGGTGTTCTTGTCGCTTTTATTCTTTTCGCTTTATTGTCTTTGTTGGGTTGCCAAAATTATCCTTTGGTAAATTTCCTAAGGCTAGCTCTAACAAACTGGTATTAGAGCCTGGTTTCGGGATCTTTTGGCAACGATGACAATAACAAAGATTGTTGTCGAGAAATTCGATAGAAATGTCAACTTCGACATGTGGCAACTCAAGATGGAGGCCATTCTGGTTCAAGACGGAGTTGATTTGGCACTACAGGGAGCTGAGAACATTCCAGATGGTACGTCAAAGGAAGATCTTGTGGGTATGGATAAAAAGGCCTAATCCAGCATTATTCTAAATCTCTCAGACAAGGTTTTACGGGAGGTAGCTACGGAGACTACGACTAAGAGCATGTGGGACAAGCTTAAAGCCTTGTATATGAAGAGGACAATAGAGAAAGCAGAGTTTGTATATGATTTGGATGATTGAAGGTACATATATACTCTCATATCTTGATAAATTTGATTCATTAGTTATGGATTTAGAGAATATAGATGCAAAAATTGATGATGAGGAGAAGGCCCTCTGACTTTTGTGTTCTCTTCCCCAATCTTTTAAGCATTTCTGTGATACTATGATTTATGGAAAAGAAATAATTTCGTATTAGGAAATTAAATCTGTACTAAAATCTAAGGAGCAGATAGACAGAGATATCACTAGGGAAAGTAGAGTGAATCAGGTTGAGGGTCTGGTTGTCAGGGGTAGAATGGATAAAAGAGAATTTGATAGTAGTAGATCTAAATCTAGATCTAAATCCAGACATAGAAATTTGGAATGCAGATATTGTCATAAAATAGGACACATTAAGGCTGATTGCTTTAAATTAAAAAATAAATTAAAGCAAAAGGAAAAAATTATTGAGAAAACTACTGAATCCGCTGAAGCTAGTGTAGCAGGTGATGAGAATGTTGGAAATATTTTCTCTGCTATTGATGACAGGACGAGGTCTAAAAATGAATGGATTTTAGATTCAGGTTGTTCTTATCACATGTGTCATAATAGAGATTTGTTTTCCACATATGAATCTTGTAATGGTGGAATTGTTTTGATGGGCAATAATGCAGCATGTGATGTTGTTGGTAAGGGAACAATCCGAATTAAAATGCATGATGATATTGTGAGGACGCTCACTAATGTTAGACATGTTCCTAATCTAAAAAAGAATCTAATATCGTTAGGCACCCTAGAGGCCCTTGGGTGTAAATACACAGCTGAAGGTGGAGTTATGAAAATTTCTAGAAGTGCTCTTGTTGTTATGAAAGCTTGTAGGTCTGGTAGCTTATATATTTTGCATGGAACTAGTATCATAGGCTCAGTTGTAGTCTTATCATCATCATTGTCTGATTCTGACATCACCAAATTATGGCATATACGTTTGGGTCATATAAGCGAAAAAGGTTTGAGCATATTGAGCAAAAGGGGTCTAGTTTGCGGATAGAGTACTAGGCCACTGGATTTTTGTGAACATTACATTTTTGGAAAGTAGAAAAGAGTCAGCTTCAATTTTGCAGCAATTCTCAAAACGAAAGGTGCTCTTGACTATATTCATTCAGACCTTTGGGGTCCCACTCATGTTCAATCTAAGGGTGGTGCTAGGTATATGGTGACTTTCATTGATGATTATTCCAAGAAAGTTTGAGTTTATTTTTTAAAGTATAAAAATGATGTTTTTCTAACCTTTAAACAATGGAAGGCTTTGATTGAGAAGCAAACAGGTAAACAAATTAAGCGGCTTCAAACAGATAATGACATCGAATTTTATGAAGGTGATTTTGATGAATTCTGCAGAAATGAAGGAATCGTTCGGCATCGCACTATTAGGATGACGCCTCAAAAAAATGGTGTGGCCGAACGTATGAATAGAATACTCTTGGAGAGAGCAAGGTATATGATCTCAAATACAGAGTTGACAAAGGACTTTTGGGCAAAGGCGATTAATATGACATGTTACATTATCAACCGCGCTCCATCTGCAGTACTTACTTTTAAAACTACGGAGGAAGTTTGGTCAGGTACTCCTGCTGATTACTTTGATTTAAAAATTTTTGGGTATCCAGCATACATGCATATAAATGAAGGAAAATTAGAGCCTCGAGCTAAAAAATGTATTATCCTTTGGTATGCTTCTAGGGTGAAAGGATACAGATTATGGTGTTCTGATATCAAATCCCCAAAATTTGTAATCAGTAGAGATGTTACTTTTGATGAATTGTCTGTGTTATCTTCTAAAGTAGAATCTACTAGTTGTACAAATGATAGTGCGCAGAAGTAGGTGGAGCTTGAGATTGGTAGTTCTAATTCTTTTCAGTCTAACTCTTCTTATCAAAGAATGCCAATAGATGGTCCGGAATCTATTGACAAAGATGATCTAGAGGAAGAGCAATATTCCATAGCTAAGGATAGACCACGGAGAAATATTCGACCACCACAAAGATATGCAAATTTGGTTGTATATGCTTTGTCTGTTGTAGAAGAAACAAGTAAAGTTGGTGAGCCTACTACCTTTTCAGATGCAATTTCTTATGATAATTCCGCTAAGTAGTTGATTACGAAGAATGAAGAAATAGAATCTCTTCATCAGAATAGAACTTTGGATCTTGTGAAGCGACTTTCGGGTAAGAAAATTGTTGGATGCAAATGGGATACTATTGCTGAGGGATAGGTCCTTGTTCAGAAAATTCATACGAAGGACAATCCAACTGATATGCATACGAAGCCTCTTTCGGTTTACAAGTTGAAGCAGTGCTTGTACTTGGTTGATATTCATTATTAGTGATTGCCCATTGGGGCTTTTGTGAAGAAGGTGGAGCAAGTTTTGTTGGGACATGCCAAGGTTGAGATTTGTTAGTTTGGCAAGTCCCAGAGTCCCACATCGGGAAAATCAGGCTGGTTATCTCCTATTAGAACTATAAATATGGGACTGAGCTTTTGAAGTTAGATACACCACAAGTAGTACTACAAGAAAAACCTAAGTGTTTGCTTTGGGTTTAAGTCCACACTCAGTTAAATAGTTTGGGCTTATAGTTTGGATTTTTTCTTATTTAGTATTTTCGGGTGTTTTATGGCATAGGAACATCTTCCTAAGGTATTTGTAATTGTCCCTTTTATAGTAGTGATTTGCTCCTCTTTCGTCCGTGGATGTAGGTCAAAGTCAATTGACCGAAACACATAAATCTGGTGTTCTTGTCGCTTTTATTCTTTTCGCTTTATTGTCTTTGTTGGGATGCCAAAATTATAAATTGGTAAATTTCCTGGGCTAGCTTTAACAAACTGGTATCAGAGCCTAGTTTCGGGATATTTTGGCAATGATAACAATAACTAAGATTATTGTCGAGAAATTCGATAGAAATGTCAACTTCGGCATGTGGCAACTCAAGATGGAGGCCATTTTGGTTCAAGACGTAGTTGATTTGGCACTACAGGTCGTTGAGAAAATTCCAGATGATACATCAAAGGAAGATCTTGTGGGTATGGATAAAAAGGCCTGATCCAGCATTATTCTAAATCAATCTGACGAGGTTTTACGGGAGGTAGCTATGAAGACTACTGCTAAGAGCATGTGGGATAAGCTTAAAGCCTTGTATATGAAAAGGACAGTAGAGAATCGTCTCTACTTAAAACATAATTTGTATATGCTTCGGATGATTGATGGTACATCTGTACTCTCAAATCTTGATAAATTTGATTCCTTAGTTATAGATTTGGAGAATATAAATGCAAAAATTGATGATGAGGATAAGGTCCTCTTACTTTTGTGTTCTCTTCCCCCATCTTTTAAGCATTTCCGTTATACTATGATTTATGGAAAAGAAACAATTTCGTTTCAGGAAATTAAATCTGCACTAAAATCTAAGGAGCAGATAGATAGAGATATCACTAGGTAAAGTAGAGCGAATCAAGGGTCTGGTTTGTCAAGGGTAGAATGGATAAAAGAGAATTTGACAGTAGTAGATCTAAATCTAGATCTAAATCCAGACATAGAAATTTGGAATGCAGATATTGTCATAAAATGGGGCACATTAAGGCTGATTGCTTTAAATTAAAAAATAAATTAAAGCAAAAGGAAAAAATTATTGAGAAAACTACTGAATCCGCTGAAGCTAGTGTAGGAACTGATGAGAATGTTGGAAATATTTTCTCTGCTATTGATGACAGGCCGAGGTCTAAAAATGAATAGATTTTAGATTCAGGTTGTTCTTATCACATGTGTCATAATATAGATTTGTTTTCCACATGAATCTTGTAATGGTGGAATTGTTTTGATGGGCAATAATGCAGCATGTGATGTTGTTGGTAAGGGAACAATCCGAATTAAAATGCATGATGGTATTGTGAGGACGCTGATTAATGTTAGACATGTTCCTAATTTAAAAAAGAATCTAATATCTTTAGGCACCCTAGAGGCCCTTGGGTGTAAATACACAGATGAAGGTGGAGTTATGAAAATTTCTAGAAGTGCTCTTGTTGTTATGAAAGCATGTATGTCTGGTAGCTTATATATTTTGCAGGGAACTACTATCATAGGCTCAGTTGTAGTCTTATCATCATCATTGTTTGATTCTGACATCACCAAATTATAGCATATGCGTTTGGGTCATATAAGCGAAAAAGGTTTGAGCATATTGAACAAAAGGGGTCTACTTTGCGGACAGAGTACTGGGCCACTGGATTTTTGTGAACATTACATTTTTGGAAAGTTGAAAAGAGTCAGCTTCAATTATGCGGCAATTCACAAAATGAAAGGTACTCTTGACTATATTCATTCAAACCTTTGGGGTCCAACTCATGTTCAATCTAAGGGTGGTGCTAGGTATATGGTGACTTTCATTGATGATTATTCCATGAAAGTTTGAGTTTATTTTTTAAAGTATAAAAATGATGTTTTTCTAACCTTTAAACAATGGAAGGCTTTGATTGAGAAGCAAACAGGTAAACAAATTAAGCGGCTTCAAATAAATAATGGCATGGAATTTTATGAAGGTGACTTTAATGAATTATATAAAAATAAAGGAATCGTTCGGCATCGCACTATTAGGATGACGCCTCAACAAAATGGCGGAACGTATGAATAGAACACTCTTGGAGAGAGCAAGGTGAATGATTTCAAATACAGAGTTGACAAAGGACTTTTGGGCAAAGTCTATTAATATAGCATGTTACGTTGTCAACCGCGCTCCATCTACAGTACTTAACTTTAAAACTCCGGAGAAAGTTTGGTCATGTACTCCTGCTAATTACTTTGATTTAAAATTTTTTGGGTATCCAGCATACATGCATATAAATGAAGGAAAATTAGAGCCTCGAGCTAAAAAATGTATTTTCCTTGGGTATGCTTCTAGGGTGAAAGGATACAGATTATGGTGTTCTGATATCAAATCCCCAAAATTTGTAATCAATAGAGATGTTACTTTTGATGAATTGTCTATGTTATCTTCTAAAGAAGAATCTACTAGTTGTACAAATGATAGTGCGCAGAAGTAGGTGGAGCTTGAGATTGGTAGTTCTAATTCTTTTCAGTCTAACTCTTCTTCTCAGAGAATGCCAATAGATGGTCCGGAATCTATTGACAAAGATGATCTAGAGGAAGAGCAATATTCCATAGCTAAGGATAGACCACGGAGAAATATTCGACCACCACAAAGATATGCAAATTTAGTTGCATATGCTTTGTCTGTTGTAGAAGAAATAAGTAAATTTGGTGAGCCTACTACCTTTTTAGATGAAGTTTCTTATGATAATTCCGCTAAGTGGTTGATTACGATGAATGAAGAAATAGAATCTCTTCATCAGAATAGAACTTTGGATCTTGTGAAGCCGCCTTCGGGTTAGAAAATTGTTGGATGCAAATGAGATACTATTGCTGAGGGATAGGTCCTTGTTCAGAAAATTCATACGAAGGACAATCCAACTGATATGCTTACGAAGCCTCTTTCGGTTTACAAGTTTAAGTAGTGCTTGTACTTGGTTGATGTTCATTATTAGTGATTGCCCATTGTGGCTTTTGTGAAAAAGGTGTAGCAAGTTTTGTTGAGGCATGCCAAGGTGGAGATTTGTTAGTTTGGCAAGTCCCAGAGTCCACATCAGGAAAATCAGACTTATTATCTCCTAATAGAACTGTAAATAAGGGACTGAGCTTTGAAGTTAGATGCACCACAAGTAGCACTATAAGAAAAACTAAGTGTTTGCTTTGGGTTTACGTCTACACTCAGTTAAATAGTTTGGGCTTATAGTTTAGGTTTTTTCTTGTTTAGTATTTTCGGGTGTTTTATGGCATAGGAAGATATTCCTAAGGTATTTGTAATTGTCCATTTTATAGTAGTGATTTGCTCCTCTTTCGACCCTGGATGTAGGTCAAAGTCAATTGACCGAACCACGTAAATCTGGTGTTCTTGTCGCTTTTATTCTTTTCGCTTTATTGTCTTTGTTGTGTTGCCAAAATTATCATTTGGTAAATTTCCAGGGGCTAGCTCTAACAAATTGGTATCAGAGCCTGGTTTCGAGATCTTTTGCAACGATAACAATATCAAAGATTGTTGTCGAGAAATTCGATAGAAATGTCAACCTCGGCATGTGGCAACTCAAGATGGAGGCCTTTTTTGTTCAAGACGGAGTTGATTTGGCACTATAGGTCGTTGAGAAAATTTAAGATGATAAATCAAAGGAAGATCTTGTGGGTATGGATAAAAAGGCATGATACAGCATTATTCTAAATCTCTCTAACGAGGTTTTACGGGAGGTAGCTACGAAGACTACTACTAAGAGCATGTGGGATAAGCTTAAAGCCTTGTATATGAAGAGGATAGTAGAGAATCGTCTCTACATAAATCAGAATTTGTATATGCTTCGGATGACTGAAGGTACATCTATACGCGCACATCTTGATAAATTTGATTCCTTAGTTATGGATTTGGAGAATATAGATGCAAAAATTGATGGTAAGGATAAGGCCCTCTTACTTTTGTGTTCTCTTCCCCAATCTTTTAAGCATTTCCGTGATATTATGATTTATGGAAAAGAAACAATTTCGTTTTAGAAAATTAAATCTGCACTAAAATCTAAGGAGCAGATAGACAGAGATATCACTAGGGAAAGTAGAGCGAATCAGGCCGAGGGTCTAGTTGTCTAGGGTAGAATGGATAAAAGAGAATTTAACCGTAGTAGATATAAATCTAGATCTAAATCCAGATATAGAAATTTGGAATACAAATATTGTCGTAAAATGGGGCACATTAAGGCTGATTGCTTTAAATTAAAAAATAAATTAAAGCAAAAGAAAAAAATTATTGAGAAAACTACTGAATTCGCTGAAGCTAGTTTAGCAGCTGTTGAGAATATTGGAAATATTTTCTCTGCTATTGATGATAGGACGAGGTCTAAAAATGAATAATTTTAGATTCAGGTTGTTCTTATCACATGTGTCATAATATAGATTTGTTTTCCATATATGAATCTTGTAATGGTGGAATTGTTTTGATGGGTAATAATACAGCATGTGATATTGTTGGTAAGGGAACAATCCGAATTAAAATGCATGATGGTATTGTGATGACGCTCACTAATGTTAGACATGTTTCTAATTTAAAAATGAATTTAATATCTTTAGGCTCCCTAGAGGCCTTGGGTGTAAATACACAGCTGAAGCTGGAGTTATGAAAATTTCTAGAAGTGCTCTTGTTGTTATGAAAGCTTGTAGGTCTGGTAGCTTATATATTTTGCAGGGAACTACTATCATAGGGTCAGTTGTAGTCTTATCATCATCATTGTCTGATTCTGACATCACCAAATTATGGCATATGCGTTTGGGTCATATAAGCGAAAAAGGTTTGAGCATATTAAGCAAAAGGGGTCTACTTTGCGGACAGTGTACTGGGCCACTGGATTTTTGTGAACATTACATTTTTGGAAAGTAGAAAAGAGTCAGCTTCAATTCTCCGGTAGTTCACAAAAAGAAAGGTACTCTTGACTATATTCATTCAGACCTTTGGGGTCCAACTTATGTTTAATCTAAGGGTGGTGCTAGGTATAGGGTGACTTTCATTGATGATTATTCCAAGAAAGTTTGAGTTTATTTTTTGAAGTATAAAAATGATGTTTTTCTAACATTTAAACAATGGAAGGCTTTTATTGAGAAGCAAACAAGTAAACAAATTAAGCGGCTTCAAAAAGATAATGGCATGGAATTTTGTGAATGTGACTTTGATGAATTCTGCAAAAATGAAGGAATCGTTGGGCATCGCACTATTAGGATGACGCCTCAAAAAAATGGTGTGGCCGAACGAATGAATAGAACACTCTTGAAAAGAGCAAGGTGTATGATCTCAAATACAGAGTTGACAAAGGACTTTTGGATAAAGGCGATTAATATGGCATGTTACGTTGTCAACCGCGCTCCATCTGCAATACTTAACTTTAAAACTCCGGAGGAAGTTTGGTCAGGTACTCCTGCTGATTACTTTGATTTAAAATTTTTTGGGTATCCAGCATACATGCATATAAATGAAGGAAAATTAGAGCCTCGAGCTAAAAAATACATTTTCCTTGGGTATGCTTCTGGGGTGAAAGGATACAGATTATGGTGTTCTAATATCAAATCCCCAAAATTTGTAATCAGTAGAGATGTTACTTTTGATGAATTGTCTGTGTTATCTTCTAAAGTAGAATCTACTAGTTGTACAAATGATAGTGCGCAGAAGTAGGTGGAGCTTGAGATTGGTAGTTCTAATTCTTTTCAGTCTAACTCTTCTTCTCAGAGAATGCCAATAGATGGTCCGGAATCTATTGACAAAGATGATCTAGAGGAAGAGCAATATTCCATAGCTAAGGATAGACCACGGAGAAATATTCGACCACCACAAAGATATGCAAATTTGGTTGCATATGCTTTGTCTGTTGCAGAAGAAATAAGTAAAGTTGATGAGCCTACTACCTTTTCAGATGCAGTTTCTTATGATAATTCCGCTAAGTGGTTGATTACGATGAATGAAGAAATAGAATCTCTTCATCAAAATAGAACTTTGGATCTTGTGAAGCCGCCTTCGGGTAAGAAAATTGTTGGATGCAAATGGGATACTATTGCTGCGGGAAAGGTCTTTGTTCAGAAAATTCATACGAAGGACAATCCAACTGATATGCTTACAAAGCCTATTTCAGTTTACAAGTTTAAGCAGTTCTTATACTTGGTTGATGTTCATTGTTAGTGATTGCCCATTGGGGCTTTTGTGAAGAAGGTGGAGCAAGTTTTGTTGGGACATGCCAAGGTGGAGATTTGTTAGTTTGGCAAGTCCCAGAGTCCCACATCGGGAAAATCAAGCTTATTATCTCCTATTAGAACTGAAAATAAGGGACTGAGCTTTGAAGTTAGATGCACCACAAGTAGCACTATAAGAAAAACTAAGTGTTTGCTTTGGGTTTAAGTCTACACTCAGTTAAATAGTTTGGGCTTATAGTTTGAGTTTTTTCTTGTTTAGTATTTTCGGGTGTTTTATGGCATAGGAAAATATTCCTAAGGTATTTGTAATTGTCCATTTTATAGTAGTGATTGGCTCCTCTTTCGTCCCTGGATGTAGGTCAAAGTCAATTGACCGAACCACGTAAATATGGTGTTCTTGTCGCTTTTATTCTTTTCGCTTTATTGTCTTTGTTGGGTTGCCAAAATTATCCTTTAGTAAATTTCCTGGGGCTAGCTCTAACAAACTGGTATCAGAGCCTGGTTTCGGGATCTTTTGGCAACGATAACAATATCAAAGATTGTTGTCGAGAAATTCGATAGAAATGTCAACCTCGGCATGTGGCAACTCAAGATGGAGGCCATTTTGGTTCAAGACGGAGTTGATTTGGCACTACAGGTCGTTGAGAAAATTTCAGATGATACATCAAAGGAAGATCTTGCGGGTATGGATAAAAAGGCCTGATCCAGCATTATTCTAAATCTCTCTGATGATGTTTTACGGGAGGTAGCTACGAAGACTACTGCTAAGAGCATGTGGGATAAGCTTAAAGCCTTGTATATGAAGAGGATAGTAGAGAATCGTCTCTACATAAAGCAGAATTTGTATATGCTTCGGATGACTGAAGGTACATCTATACGCGCATATCTTGATAAATTTGATTCCTTGGTTATGGATTTGGAGAATATAGATGCATAAATTGATGATGATGATAAGGCCCTCTTACTTTTGTGTTCTCTTCCCCAATCTTTTAAGCATTTCCGTGATACTATGATTTATGGAAAAGAAACAATTTCGTTTTAGGAAATTAAATCTGCACTAAAATCTAAGGAGCAGATAGACAGAGATATCACTAGGGAAAGTAGAGCGAATTAGGTTGAGGGTCTGGTTGTCAGGGGTAGAATGGATAAAAGAGAATTTGACCGTAGTAGATATAAATCTAGATCTAAATCTAGACATAGAAATTTGGAATATAGATATTGTCATAAAATGGGGAACATTAAGGCTGATTGTTTTAAATTAAAATATAAATTAAAGCAAAAGGAAACAATTAGTAAGAAAACTACTGAATCCGCTGAAGCTAGTGTAGAAGCTGATGAGAATGTTGTTGAATCTCGGATTTTGATGATAAAATCAATTGATGGGTTATTTGATCTAATCCATATTATTGAGTTAAGTATGCAGGATTAACTATGATAACCAGAAAACACAAAGCAAGAATACCTGAGTCAAGTTCGATGAACGTTTAAGAGTCCGAAGAATCGTCGGAGATGCTACCAGAACCAACCGAGAAGAAATCGGGAACCTGTCGGAATTTTCGGAAGTTCACCGAAGAGATCGTCGGAGGTTCATGGAGATCACCGAGAAGGCTCGGCTACTCATTAAAGTCATCACAAGTTCGGGAGCTTGCTAGAAGCCCGTCGGCAGAAAGTTCGTCGGAAAGCTCGCTAGAACAAGACTCGACGTTCGCGGTTGAAAATTTGCTTAGGATGTGTTTTGGTTATGTAGTCCACTTGTAATTAGGATTAGGATTAAGAGATAATCCTATATCTTGGTTAGGGGCCAACTGGGCCCAAAGTCAGAGTTGGTTTAGGCTAAAAAGTAAGCTAAACCAGCGAACTAGAGAGCCAAGATTGAAGCCCAACTAGTGGCTGAAAACTCTGTAGTCGGGCTGAAAACACTGTAGGCGGTGGCACCGCCTAGCTGGGCGGTGACACCTCCTGAACTGGTCGGTTGCACCGTCCAGCACTCGGACGCTGGGCGGTGGCACCGCTTGGCTGGGCGGTGGCACCGCCAGCATCGGGAACCCAAAGAGAATTTGAATTTTGGAGCCCAAATTTTGGAGCCCAAATTTGAATCCTCTTGAGGCCTATAAATACCCCTCAAATCTCAGCAGAGAACACAACTTTTTGTGTAGCAAAAGTTTGAGAGAAAGGTCTTAGAAAAGTGTTAGCTTGTCTTCTTTTCAATTTGCTAGTGTTCACCTCATCTCTTCTCGAAAATCTGTAAGAGAGTGAACCGCTTGTAAAGAGTTGTAAGAGGGGTATTTACCCTTCCATTTCAAGAGACTTGCTACACTAATTCACCCCCCCTCTTAGTACCGCTCCGATCCTAACAATTGGTATCAGAGCGAGGTTATCTCTCATATTTGGTTTAATACCCAAGAGAGATGGCTTACTCCGGCATGCAAGAGGGCCATTCTATTGCACGACCACCTTTCTTTAATGGGTCGGATTACACATATTGGAAGACTCGCATGAGGATCTTCCTCATTTCTATGGACTTTGAGCTTTGGTCTATTGTCGAGAATGGATTTCAAAAATCTTCTCTTTCGATGAGCGAATGGAATGAATCGGAGAAGAAGGTTTTTGCTTTAAATGCAAAGGCTATGAATGCCTTGTTTTGTGCACTAGACAAAAATGAATTTAATCGTGTTTCAATTTGTGATTCGGCTTTTGATATTTGGAGAACTCTTGAGGTCACTCATGAAGGCACTAGCCGAGTGAAAGAGTCCAAAATCAACATCCTTGTGCACTCTTACGAACTTTTCCGAATGAAACCAAGTGAGTCCATCGGAGACATGTACACCCGGTTTACGGATGTCATCAATGGACTCAAAGCTCTTGGAAAAGATTTTACTAACTTTGAACTAGTAACTAAAATCTTAAGATCCCTCCCTAAAAGTTGGGATCCAAAAGTCACGGCCATTCAAGAGGCCAAAGACCTTAAAGTATTCCCTCTTGAAGAACTCATTGGGTCTCTAATGACCTACGAAATGACATGTCAAGCTCATGACGAGCTCGAGAACCCCCTTCCAAAGAACAGGAAGGATATGACACTCAACTCACAAGAAGACCGCTTGAAAGGAACATCAAGTGATGAGGACAGTGACAATGACATCGCACTTTTGACTCAAAAATTCAAAAAATATTTAAGGAAGAACAAATTTAAAAATAATGTAAAAAATAAATTCGAACAAAAGAAGGACCAAGTGATTTGCTATGAATGCAAAAAACCGGGACACTACAAGAATGATTGCCCTCAAGCCAAAAGGAGAACACCAAAGAAGAAGGCGCTCAAGGCAACATGGGATGACTCAAGCACGTCCGAAGAAGAGGAGCCGAACACCGAGCAAGTTGCTCACTACACCCTAATGGCCTTCGAAGAAGAGGTAACGAATTTAATTAATGCAGATTTACCTTATCATGAGTTATTAAATGCCTTCCATGAGTTATTTGATGAATGTAAGACAATTAGTAGAAAATACAAATTGATAAAAAAGGAGCATGATAGTCTTACTTGTGCTTTTGATAAATTAAAAACTGAATATCATGATACTCTAGCTCCATGTGCTAAATGCCATGATTTAGAAACTCTCCAAAATGAGAACTTAGTACTTAAGGACACCTTGAAGAAATTCGAGGTCGGTAGCAAGTCCTTAAATATGATCCTTACAAATAAGGGTCACGTTCCTAAAAGGAGTGGAGTCGGATTTGTGAGAAGTACTTACCAAAATCCAACCACCTTCATTAAAGGTCCTATCTTACATGTTCAACACCAAAGCAATTGCAACTTTTGTTGCAAATATGGACATATGACTTACCAATGTCCATTCAAGAAAATTAGTCCGAACAAATTGATTTGGGTTCCTAAAGGAACCATGATCAAGTCTATGCAACATGATAAACAAGTTAGATTAGTTTTTGAGGCACCCAAAAGTAAATGGGTACCTAAAAATAATTCCTTCTTGTAGAAACATACACCATCACATGCTAGGAGCAAGAGATGGTATCTTGATAGTGGATGCTCAAGGCATATGACCGGAGATCCATCCCAATTCTCCAAGCTCACTAGCATGGACGAAGGCTATGTCACCTTCGGAGACAACAACAAAGGCAAAATCATTGGCAAGGGAACCATAGGTAACAAATCAAGTTTTTCCATTGATGATGTGTTACTAGTTGATGGATTAAAACATAATCTATTGAACATTAGTCAATTATGCGATAAAGGTTATATCGTTAGATTTGAATTAAATATGTGCATTATTGAAAAACCAAACCATAACATGACTATGATTGCTTTAAAACAAAATAATGTCTACACCATCAATCTTGATGAACTAAGTAATGAAATGTGTTTCTCCGCCATAAATGATGATGCTTGGCTTTGGCATAGGAGATTAGGCCATGCAAGCATGAAAACAATATCTAAAATCTCATCTCAAGAACTAGTACGAGGGATTCCCAATATGAAGTTTATTAAGGATAAGGTATGCGATGCATGTCAACTAGGGAAACAAATAAAAACAAGCTTCAAACCAAAAAATCAAATTAGCACCACTAGACCGTTACAATTGATCCATTTGGACTTATTTGGACCAATTGATACAACAAGTCTAGGTGGAAGCAAATATGCTTTTGTGATTGTTGATGTAGTCTCTAGATACACTTGGACCTATTTCTTAACTCACAAAAGTGATTGTTTCAAGTGTTTCTCTAAATTTTGTAAACTCACTCAAAACGAAAAAGGTTTCATGATTTCATCAATACGAAGTGATCATGGTGGCGAATTTCAAAACCATGACTTTCAAAATTTTTGTGAAGTTAATGGATACAATCATAACTTCTCCACTCCTAGAAATTCCCAACAAAATGGAGTAGTTGAAAGAAAAAATAGAAATCTACAAGAAATGGCAAGAACTATGTTAAATGAACATAGTTTACCTAAGTATTTTTGGGCCGAAGCCGTAAATACGGCTTGCTACATCATGAATAGAGTCCTAATAAGACCTTCCTTATCAAAAACTCCCTATGAATTATGGAATAACAAAAAACCAAATATTTCCTATTTTAAAGTTTTCGGTTGTAAATGCTTTATTTTAAATGAAAGGGATGCCTTAGGAAAATTGGATGCAAAATCCGATGAAGGCGTCTTTCTTGGTTACTCTTCCGTTTCGAAAGCTTTTCGGGTTTTTAATAAAAGAACCTTAGTAATTGAAGAGTCTATTCATGTAGTTTTTAATGAAGTCTCAAATTTTAAGAAAAATGATTTTGATGATGATCTTGGTTTTGATAATTTGAATTTAAATGAACCCCCTCCTCAAAATAGCAACTTGGATGCACCTTCTTCCGAAATTTCCTTACCTAAGGAATGGAAGTATATAGATGCTCATCCAAAAGAGCTAATTATAGAGGATACATCTAAAGGGGTTCAAACTCGTTCCTCTTTCAAGAATTTTTGTGCTAATGCCGCCTTCCTCTCTCAAATCGAACCTAAGTGCATTGACGAGGCCATAAAAGATGATTTTTGGGTTATTGCAATGCAAGAGGAATTGAATCAATTTGAGAGAAATAAGGTGTGGGAGCTTGTTCCTAGACCTAGTGACCATTTAGTCATTGGTACTAAGTGGGTCTTTAGAAACAAGCAAGACGAAAATGGTATCGTGGTTAGAAACAAGGCTAGATTAGTGGCCAAAGGTTTCAACCAAGAAGAAGGTATCGATTACGAAGAAACCTTCGCTCCCGTGGCTTGATTAGAAGCCATAAGGATGCTCCTTGCCTATGCTAGTAGTTATAATTTTAAACTATTTCAAATGGATGTCAAAAGTGCCTTCTTAAATGGTTTTATTTCCGAAGAAGTATATGTCGAACAACCTCCCGGATTTGAAAATACTCTTTTTCGTAATCATGTATTCAAATTGACTAAGGCTCTCTATGGCTTGAAACAAGCTCCTAGAGCTTGGTATGAAAGGCTTAGTTCCTTTCTTATTTTAAATAATTTTACCAAAGGCAAGGTTGATACTACATTGTTTATTAAATATTTTGAAAATAATTTTCTTATTGTGCAAATTTATGTTGATGATTTTATTTTTGGCTCTTCGGATGAATTACTATGTGAATCATTTGCCAAATCTATGAGTCATGAATTCGAAATGAGTTTAATGGGGGAATTAACTTTCTTTTTAGGATTACAAATCAAACAACTTAAGGATGGTATATTTATTAACCAATCTAAATACACATTAGAATTGTTAAAATGATTTAACATGGATAATTCAAAAGCAATAAACACCCCTATGAGTACTGCGACTAAGTTAGATATGGATGAAAATAGTGAAAATTTCGATCAAAAAACATATAGGGGAATGATAGGTAGTCTACTCTACCTTACCGCGACTAGACCGGATATTATGTTTAGTGTAGGACTTTGTGCTAGGTTTCAATCAAATCCTAAATTATCTCATCTCAAAAGTGTTAAAAGAATATTTAGGTATCTTAAAGGAACTCCAAATTTAGGATTATGGTATCCAAAATCTGAAAAATTTGATTTAATAGCCTATGCGGATGCCGATTTTGGCGGATGCAGAATAGATAGAAAAAGTACATCCGGAACATGCCAATTTTTAGGACATGCACTTGTTTCTTGGACTTCCAAGAAACAAAATTCAGTTGCACTATCTACGGCAGAAGCCGAATACATAGCTGCAAGTGCATGTTGTGCACAAGTCATTTGGATGAAAAATACATTAGAAGACTATGGAATTCACTTTAAAAATATTCCTATAAAATGTGATAATACTAGTGCCATATGTCTTACTAAAAATCCAATTCAGCATTCTAGAACTAAGCACATCGACGTTAGGCATCATTTCATATATGATCATATCCTTAACAATAAGGTTGTTCTAGAATTCATTGACACAAAGCATCAATTAGCAGATATATTCACAAAAGCCTTGAATGAAGACCAATTTGAATTCATTAGAAGGGAATTAGGTATGTTAAATTGTCCCTAAACAATAAACTTGTTTGATTGGATTTTTCGTAAAGTTTTTCATCTTCTTTCCATCTCTCATTCTCCTTCAAATTCCATATGACATGTTGTGAAATCTCGAAATTGACTTTGATGACTTGATTATGAATTTCAAGTTAGCGATTTGATTTAAATAAGTTCTATCTAAATCATAATCTTGATCTTGCAAAATTGGAATCACAAATAATATCTTTTGGCATTCATGAATTGATACTTACAAATATGAAAGTATTGGCATTCATGACTTAAATTTGATTGAAACATTGTATGCTTAAATTAATCATTCTCCTATGTTTCAAAAATTCTTTAAATGCCTTATGTGATGATTAAAAAGTAATGTTGAGATTTTCATGAATTTGACGATTTGAATGAGTTTGTATTCGAATTATGATCTTAACTTCGTGAAATTACTACTTGAATTTTTTTATCCCAATCTCTCTCTTATACATCTACAATTTCTGTTATTCATAGAAAGAAGAGATTAGATAATATGAATGCATGCTGAATTTTCCTCTAAAATGAACTCTGCGTAAATATTTTTGCATACTTAATTTTTAATGATAAAATCGTTATATGACAAAATATGTGCTTCAAGTCTCATTTTCCTTTTTGTTGATGACAAAGGGGGAGAAAAGTGATGACTTATATCATTCTTAATAGCATGATAAAATATGAATTGCAAAATCCTTGAGAAAAGTGATCGATCGATGATTATCTTATATGCCTTGCAAAATCCTTGAAAATATCGTAAGATTGATTGATCATATTGAATGCATGTCTAAAATGTATAATCATGCAATTCAAGTTGAAAATCTTTATCTCTTGTCATAGTAAAATTTGTCTCTTATCTTTCGACTTGAAAAAGATTTTCATCAAAGTTTCGCATTTACATTATGCTTAATGAGAATAACGATAAGTTCTACGGTTAGAGCTTATCGGTTTATACTTGAATTCAATGATGAAATTCAAGTGTTTTATCTTCTCATAATATGGCATAGAGATAGGGGGAGTTACGTTTAACTCCGTCATCAATTGATTGTCATCATCAAAAAGGGGGAGATTGTTGAATCTCGGATTTTGATGATAAAATCAATTGATGGGTTATTTGATCTAATCCATATTATTCAGTTAAGTATGCAGGATTAACTACGATAACCAGAAAACACAAAGCAATAATACCGGAGTCAAGTTCGATGAACGTTTAAGAGTCCGAAGAATCGTCGGAGATGCTGCCAGAACCAACCGAGAAGAAATCGGGAACCTGTCGGAATTTTCGAAAGTTCGCCGAAGAGATCGTCGGAGGTTCATGGAGATCATCGAGAAGGCTCGGCTACTCATTAAAGTCATCACAAGTTCGGGAGCTTGCTAGAAGCCCGTCGGCAGAAAGTTCGTCGGAAAGCTCGCTAGAACAAGACTCGACGTTCGCGGTTGAAAATTTGCTTAGGATGTGTTTTGGTTATGTAGTCCACTTGTAATTAGGATTAGGATTAAGAGATAATCCTATATCCTGGTTAGGGGCCAACTGGGCCCAAAGTCAGAGTTGGTTTAGGCTAAAAATTAAGCTAAACCAGCGAACTAAAGAGCCAAGATTGAAGCCCAACTAGTGGTTGAAAACACTGTAGTCGGGCTGAAAACACTGTAGGCGGTGGCACCGCCCAACACCCAAGAGCTGGGCGGTGACACCTCCTGAACTGGTCGGTTGCACCGTCCAGCACTCGGACGCTGGGCGGTGGCACCGCCAGCATCGGGAACCCAAAGAGAATTTGAATTTTGGAGCCCAAATTTTGGAGCCCAAATTTGAATCCTCTTGAGGCCTATAAATACCCCTCAAATCTCAGTAGAGAACACAACTTTTTGTGTAGCAAAAGTTTGAGAGAAAGGTCTTAGAAAAGTGTTAGCTTGTCTTCTTTTCAATTTGCTAGTGTTCACCTCATCTCTTCTCGAAAATCTGTAAGAGAGTGAACCGCTTGTAAAGAGTTGTAAGAGGGGTATTTACCATTCCATTTCAAGAGACTTGGTAGTGGAAGGTGGGAGCCTCATCAAAGAGGGGCCTCGCAAGTGGAGTAGGTCATTTGACCGAACCACTCTAAAATCGGCGTGATTCTTGGTTTGCATTTCATTATTGCTATTTGCATTATTGCAAACCTTCTTATATGCTTTATGTTCCTTAATACTTTTGCTGCACATATTTAAGAATACGCTTTCAAGATTAAACTTTTCAAGTTCCGTTCTTATCGTACGAAAGATTTTCTAAAACCGAAGTTTTAATCCGCTGCACTAATTCACCCCCCCCCTCTTAGTGCCGCTCCGATCCTAACAAATGTTGGAAATATTTTCTCTACTATTGATGACAGGACGATGTCTAAAAATGAATAGATTTTAGATTTATGTTGTTCTTATCACATGTGTCATAATATAGATTTGTTTTCCACATATGAATCTTGTAATGGTGGAATTGTTTTGACGGCAATAATACAGCATGTGATGTTGTTGGTAAGGGAACAATCCGAATTAAAATGCATGATGGTATTGTGAGGACGCTCACTAATGTTAGACATGTTCCTAATTTAAAAAAGAATCTAATATCTTTAGGCACCCTAGAGGCCCTTGGGTGTAAATACACAGCTGAAGGTGGAGTTATGAAAATTTCTAGAAGTGCTCTTGTTGTTATGAAAGCTTGTAGGTCTGGTAGCTTATATATTTTGCAGGGAACTACTATCATAGTGCTCAGTTGTAGTCTTATCATCATCATTGTCTGATTCTGACATCATCAAATTATGGCATATGCGTTTGGGTCATATAAGCGAAAAAGGTTTGAGCATATTGAGCAAAAGGGTCTACTTTGCGGACAAAGTACTGGGCCACTGGATTTTTGTGAACATTACATTTTTGGAAAGTAGAAAAGAGTCAGCTTCAATTCTCCGGTAGTTCACAAAACGAAAGGTACTCTTGACTATATTCATTCTGACCTTTAGGGTCCAACTCATGTTCAATCTAAGGGTGGTGCTAGGTATATGGTGACATTCATTGATGATTATTCCAAGAAAGTTTGAGTTTATTTTTTGAAGTATAAAAATGATGTTTTTCTAACCTTTAAATAATGGAAGGCTTTGATTGAGAAGCAAACAGGTAAACAAATTAAGCGGCTTCAAACAGATAATGGCATGGAATTTTGTGAAGGTGACTTTGATGAATTCTGCAAAAATGAAGGAATCGTTCGGCATCGCTCTATTAGGATGACGCCTCAACAAAATGGTGTGGCCGAACGTATGAATAGAACACTCTTAGAGAGAGCAATGTGTATGATCTCAAATACAGAGTTGACAAAGGACTTTTTGGTAAAGGCGATTAATATGGCATGTTACGTTGTCAACCGCGCTCCATCTGCAGTACTTAACTTTAAAACTCCGGAGGACGTTTGGTCAGGTACTCCTACTGATTACTTTGATTTAAAAATTTTTGGGTATCCAGCATACATGCATATAAATGAAGGAAAATTAGAGCCTCGAGCTAAAAAATGCATTTTCCTTGGGGTATGCTTCTGGGGTAAAAGGATACAGATTATGGTGTTCTGATATCAAATCCCCAAAATTTGTAATCAATAGAGATGTTACTTTTGATGAATTGTCTGTGCTATCTTCTAAAGAAGAATCTACTAGTTGTACAAATGATAGTGCGCAGAAATAGGTGGAGCTTGAGATTTGTAGTTCTAATTCTTTTCAGTCTAACTCTTTTTCTCAAAGAATGCCAATAGATGGTCCGGAATCTTTTGACAAAGATGATCTAGAGGAAGAGCAATATTACATAGCTAAGGATAGACCACGGAGAAATATTCGACCACCACAAAGATATGCAAATTTGGTTGCATATGCTTTGTCTGTTGCAGAAGAAATAAGTAAAGTTGATGAGCCTACTACCTTTTCAGATGCAGTTTCTTATGATAATTCCGCTAAGTGGTTGATTACGATGAATGAAGAAATAGAATCTCTTCATCAAAATAGAACTTTGGATCTTGTGAAGCCGCCTTCGGGTAAGAAAATTGTTGAATGCAAATGGGATACTATTGCTGCGGGAAAGGTCTTTGTTCAGAAAATTCATACGAAGGACAATCCAACTGATATGCTTACAAAGCCTATTTCAGTTTACAAGTTTAAGCAGTTCTTGTACTTGGTTGATGTTCATTGTTAGTGATTGCCCATTGGGGCTTTTGTGAAGAAGGTGGAGCAAGTTTTGTTGGGACATGCCAAGGTGGAGATTTGTTAGTTTGGCAAGTCCCAGAGTCCCACATCGGGAAAATTAGGCTTATTATCTCCTATTAGAACTGTAAATAAGGGACTGAGCTTTGAAGTTAGATGCACCACAAGTAGCACTATAAGAAAAACTAAGTATTTGCTTTGGGTTGAAGTCTACACTCAGTTAAATAGTTTGGGCTTATAGTTTGGGTTTTTTCTTGTTTAGTATTTTCGGGTGTTTTATGGCATAGGAAAATATTCCAAAGGTATTTGTAATTGTCCATTTTATAGTAGTGATTTGCTCCACTTTCGTCCCTGGATGTAGGTTAAAGTCAATTGACCGAACCACGAAAATCTGGTGTTCTTGTCGCTTTTATTTTTTTCGCTTTATTGTCTTTGTTGGGTTGCCAAAATTATCCTTTGGTAAATTTCCTGGGGCTAGCTCTAATAAACTGGTATCAGAGCCTGGTTTCGGGATCTTTTGGCAACGATAACAATAATAAAGATTGTTGTCGATAAATTCGATAGAAATGTCGACTTCGACAAGTGGCAACTCAAGATGGAGGCCATTTTGGTTCAAGACGGAGTTGATTTGGCACTACAGGTCGTTGAAAAAATTCCAGATGATACATCAAAGGAAGATCTTGTGGGTATGGATAAAAAGGCCTGATCCAACATTATTCTAAATCTCTCTGACGAGGTTTTACGGGAGGTAGCTACGAAGACTACTGCTAAGAGCATGTGGGATAAGCTTAAAGGCTTGTATATATAGAGGATAGTAGTGAATCGTCTCTACCTAAAGCAGAATTTGTATTTGCTTCGGATGACTGAAGGTACATCTATACTCTCACATCTTGATCAATTTGATTCCTTGGTTATAGATTTGGAGAATATAGATGCAAAAATTGATGATGAGGATAAGGCCCTCTTACTTTTGTGTTCTCTTCCCCAATCTTTTAAGCATTTCCGTGATACTATGATTTATGGAAAAGAAACAATTTCGTTTCAGGAAATTAAATCTGCACTAAAATCTAAGGAGCAGATAGACTGAGATATCACTAGGGAAAGTAGAGCGAATCAGGCCGAGGGTCTGTGTTAGGACTCTAGCTTGGAGAGTTCTAATTGAGAGGGACATTAATGTAAAACTATTAGGACTCTAGCTAGGAGAGGCCTGATTGAGAGAGACATTCATGTAGGAGGTGTTTTCTTAGAGAAGAATTAGGAGTTGTAAGGGAATAGGAGTCTTGACTAGGAGTCATATTAGGAGTTGGTTAGAAGTAAGAGTCTTAAGTAGGAGTCCTATTAGGAGTTAGGGTTTAGAAGCCCTATAAATAGCCATATATTCCTTCTCTTTTCATAAGCAATAGATGAATCTTTTCTGCAGCCTTTGAGCAGCAACTTAGAGGGAGGAACCCCTTTAGAGTTCCAAGGAGGCCGATCCCCTAAAGAGATCAACCCCAAGTTTAGAATCTGCAAGGGTTCTAACACCTGGTATCAGAGCAGCGTTCTTGGCATCTCGCTGCCCTTCCATTGCCATCCATCAGCCCTCCACAACCACCCAAAGAAATTCCCACAATTGCTTAAAATATCGTCACCGAATTCCGCCATCATCTCCACCACCACGGATCATCCTGTGATCTCCCCGTGAATTGCAACAGGTTCTGGTTTCCTACCTTACTGCTGCTGCAATTTAGTTATCCTTATTCGAAAATCCAAAAAAAAAAAAAAATTGTTCCTATATTGCTGCATAAACTTTTCGTCACAAAGTTTTCATCTCTACGACGAAAGATACATTGCAGAATTCCAACCGCATAGCACCATCTGTTTGATCTTGCTACTATACTTTTTATATCCAAATTTCTACGAAATTTTTATGACATCTTTGACACTTCTTAACAGTGGATTTTCCTTTGGTTTCATCAAAAAATTCTCAATATAAACTACTGATCTTTTATGTCCAATCTGCTGCACTTGAATTGTAGAATTCAAGCCGCATAGCACCATCTGTTTGATCTTGCTACTGTGCTTTTTCTATCCAAATTTATACGAAATTTTTATGACATCTTTGACACTTCATAACAGTAGATTTTCCTTTGGTTTCATCGAAAAATTCTCAATATAAACTACTGATCTTTTATGTCCAATCTGCTGCACTTGAAAATCTATGCTGCAGAAAATTTCAGCTGCATATCGTTGCCTTAACCCATCTATTTGCAATCTTTTTGAATGAAATTTCTTATACACTTCATAGATCATCTTGGCTTCCATCTAAGATTGATCTATTAAGAAATTCATCTCTAAAAACGATTTTATGTTGCTGCAAATTTTCATCGTAACCCGCTGAAATTTTTCGACGATAATTCTGCAATTGCAACTTGCACCAATTTCCTTGCTATTATACTGCCGAAATTTTCTTGATTAAATTAGATATCCTTGCTGTCATATAAACTGTGATTTTGCTATCAATTCCCTTCTCAATTCTCCCAAGTTTTTGGTGGAAATTACGTCGAGAAACCGTTGTTTCTTCGACGACAATTCTACTCTTACAAGACAGCACATACTTGCTGCAACTTCCACGGATTTCTGTCAAACCTTTGCTACCATCTACCACAGATCTAAAACTTTCATCCATAGCCCTAAAACTTTACTAAACCACATCCTCAAACTGCACCCAAAACAAGCCTAAACCGCAGCCTACATCCACCAATCCACCAACACTTTCGACCATCACTTCTCTCAACCTGTACATGCCTTTAACCCAACAGCAAAAGAGAGATCTTAACATCATTGATTTGGGGCCATATACTATGGCATCTAAGGAGGCAATCAATGCTAAATTCGAAGCCTTGGAGGCGCGAATGGAGGATAAGATTCGGACGCTCTTTACCGAACTCAGATTGGGCCGACCACTAAGCCCAAAAAAATCATATCAAGGAGAGAGCTTTGCCCAATCACACCAAGCCCGAAGAGATGACTTCCAAGGGAGGAGAGGCTCTATGACCGACCCCAACTATCCATGCATGAGAGTGGACTTCCCTAGATGGGAAGAAGGAGACCCGATTGGTTGGATCTCACGCGCGGAGCGATATTTTCGGTACCACAAAATCGCAGATGCATCTATGGTGAAAATTGTAGCTATACATCTTGAAGGGGATGCTATACAATGGTTTAAACAGTTTGAACATACTTATGGAGTCCTTTCATGGCAACAATTCAAAGAAGGACTGCTGATCCGTTTCAGACCAACCGATTACGAGAATATTGACGAACAACTAGCAAAGATCCGACAAACCTCCACCATTCAGGAGTACCAAACCAGGTTTGAAAGGTTATCTAATCAAAATCATGATTGGTCTCAAAAATAGCTATTGAGGACCTTCATTGAGGGCTTGAAGCCGAAGATCCGAGGAGAAGTTAAAGCGCGACAACCGTACACGCTTATGGCAGCCATCTCTTTCGCACGACATCAAGAGGAGCAATTGAACCATGAAGCTCGGAGGACTAGGGTCGCTCCTCAACTAGTAATATTGAAGCCCTCAGCCCCCCCTACTGTTGACCAAGTCCCTGCACTAAAGAGGTTAACAAGAGAAGAGCTTCGGGAGCGATATGCGAAGGGGTTATGTTGGCATTGTGACGAGCCGTAGAGCCGTGAGCATCGCTGTAGTAAAGGAGGACTTCTTATGATTGAACCGATAGAAGAAGAGGTCATTGAACATTCAGAAGAGAGCCTTGAACATGAAGAAAAAGATGCAGAAGAAGAGCCACAACCGACCGAAGTTGCGGTACAAACACTAGCTGGCTACTCAAACCCGCAAATGATGAAAGTTGGAGGCCTTCTCAAACAACAACCGATCACTGTTCTCATCGAGACCGGCAGCACTAATAACTTCCTAAACAGTAAGGTTGCTATCCATATGAACTTACCTATTGAGAATTGCAGCAGGTTTGTCGTTACGGTCGCCAACGGACGGATTTTGAAGTGTGATCATAGGTGCCCGCAGGTGAAACTGTTGCTGCAGGACCAAGAGATAATTGCAGATTTCTTCCTCCTCCCTCTTGATGATCATGAGGCCATACTCAGAATTAAATGGTTGATGACATTAGGTGATATTTCTTGGAATTTTATATAACTATTTATAAAATTTTACAGTAAGGAGAAACAGGTGATACTGCATGGGAAACGTGAGGGCGACGTAACGACGATTTGCACACAACAAATGGAGAAGGTTTTGCATAAAGCATGCAGCGGCTTTTTGGTACAACTTGAGCAGCAAACTAAGGGAGAGCCAGCAAAATTTGAAGATCCAAATCTACTTCCTTTGCTTGCTGAATTTTCAGATATATTTGACGAACCGCGCAACCTACCTCTTACCCGTCGGCATGATCATTGTATAACGATTCTTCCAGGCAAATCTCCAGCAAATGCTCAGCCATATCAGTATTCACATCTCCAGAAGGATGAAATAGAAAGGATTGTAAATGAGATGCTCAAAACAGGAGTTATTCGGCCATGTTGCAGCGCTTACTCTTCACCGGTGCTCCTCATACGAAAGAAGGATAGAATATGGCGATTATGTGTTGATTACCGAGCTCTCAATGGCATAACCATCAAGGATAAATACCCTATTTAGTAGTAGATGAGTTGCTAAGAGAGCACAAATCTTCATAAAGCTAGACCTTCGATCCGGGTATCATCAAATACGAGTATGCGAAGAAGACATACCGAAAACCATCTTTTGAACACACAACAACCACTATGAATTTTTGCTTTCTTCAAAAGAAGGTGGAATATCTTGGGCATATCATATCAGAGGAAGGTGTGGTAGTAGACCCCTTCAAAATTGGAGCAATGCAAAACTGGTTGACCCCGAGGAACATAAAATTGCTACATGGCTTTCTGGGTTTAACAGGTTACTACTGCAAGTTCGTGAAAAACTATGGAGAGATTAGTGCACCAATTAATTCCTTATTGAAAAAAGGTCTTCCAATGGTCGGACAGAGCCTCCGCTGCCTTCGACAAACTTAAGACGGCCATGACGACGGCGCCGGTGCTAACACTACCAGATTTCAACCGACCCTTCATTATTGAGGTTGACGCATCTGGAGTCGGAATTGGAGCCATTCTCATGCAAGATGGTCAACCACTCACATACACTAGCAAGGCATTATCTCCCTCCCATCAAAATAAGTCAACATATGATAAGGAGATGCTTGCCATTGTGCGCGTAGCAACGAGGTGGAGACCCTACTTGATTGGTCGACGATTTCAAATTAAAACCGACCATAAAAGCCTCAAGTACTTTTTGGAGCGAAAGATATCATCCCTTGAGCAGCAAAAATGGGTAATAAAACTTCTTAGATTTGATTATGAAATAACTTACAAAAAGGGGAAAGAGAATGTTCTTGCAGATGCGCTTTCGCAGCTACCCGAGCAAACTGAAGTTTCGGCCATTTCACTTCCGACCAGCAACTTTCTTAAGGATATTAAGATGGAATAGCAGGAAGATTCAGAGACTAGTAAGATTATAAAAAAATTGAAGGAAGCACCAAGCTCCGTGGCTCGTTACAATTGGGACTCAAAAGAATTACACTATAAGGGACGCATTGTGCTTATGATAAATTCTACTTGCATCTTCACGAGTAGATTTTGGACCAAGTTATTCTATATGCAGGGTACTAAATTGAAAAGGAGTATGACATATCACCCACAAATCGACGGTGAGACAGTTGTAAATAGGTGCTTGGAGACAGCCCAAGGCCACCCACCAAATATGACTACCCAAAGAGAACTCCAGACCCAGTGAAGTGCCATTATTGATCGACGGATCGTGACTCGACGACGACGACCCACTAATGAAGTTCTAATACAATGGGCGATCCTACCAATAGAAGATGCCACTTGGGAGAACTATGACGACTTGAAGATCAAATTCCCAGAATTCATGAATCAGCAGCCTCGAGGAAAAGGCTGATTTGAAGAGGGCCATTCCCAGGGTCTGTTAGGACTCTAGCATGGAGAGTCCTAATTGAGAGGGACATTCAGGTAAACTTGTTAGGACTCTAGCTAGGAGAGTCCTAATTGAGAGGGACATTCATGTAGGAGGTGTTTTCTTAGAGAAGAATTAGGAGTTGTAAGGGAATAGGAGTCTTGACTAGGAGTCATATTAGGAGTTGGTTAGAAGTAAGAGTCTTAAGTAGGAGTCATATTAGGAGTTAGGGTTTAGAAGCCCTATAAATAACCATGTATTCCTTCTCTTTTCATAAGCAATAGATGAATCTTTTCTACAGCCTTTGAGCAGCAACTTGGAGGGAGGAACCCCTATAGAGTTCCAAGGAGGCCGATCCCCTAAAGAGATCAACCCCAAGTTTAGAATCTGCAAGGGTTCTAACAGTTTGGTTGTTAGGGGTAGAATGGATAAAAGAGAATTTAACCGTAGTAGATATAAATCTATATCTAAATCCAGACATAGAAATTTGGAATACAGATATTGTCATAAAATGGGGCACATTAAGGCTGATTGCTTTAAATTAAAAAATAAATTAAAGCAAAAGGAAAAAATTATTGAGAAAACTACTGAATCCGTTGAAGCTAGTGTAGCAGCTGATGAGAATGTTGGAAATATTTTCTCTGCTATTGATGACAAGACGAGGTCTAAAAATGAATAGATTTTAGATTCAGGTTGTTCTTATCAGATGTGTCATAATAGAGATTTGTTTTCCACATATGAATCTTGTAATGGTGGAATTGTTTTGATGGGCAATAATGCATCATGTGATGTTGTTGGTAAGGGAACAATCCGAATTAAAATGCATGATGGTATTGTGAGGACGCTCACTAATGTTAGACATGTTCCTAATTTAAAAAAGAATCTAATATCTTTAGGCACCCTAGAGGCCCTTGGGTCTAAATACACAGCTGAAGGTGGAGTTATGAAAATTTCTAGAAGTGCTCTTGTTGTTATGAAAGCTTATAGGTCTGGTAGCTTATATATTTTGCAGGGAACTACTATCATAGGCTCAGTTGTAGTCTTATCATCATCATTGTCTGATTCTGACATCACTAAATTATGCCATATGCGTTTAGGTCATATAAGCGAAAATGGTTTGAGCATAGTGAGCAAAAGGGGTCTACTTTGCGGACAGAGTACTGGGCCACTGGATTTTTGTGAACATTACATTTTTGGAAAGTAGAAAAGAGTCAGCTTCAATTCTCCGGCAGTTCACAAAACGAAAGGTACTCTTGACTATATTCATTCAGACCTTTGGGGTCCAACTCATGTTCAATCTAAGGTTGGTGCTAGGTATATGGTGACTTTCATTGATGATAATTCCAAGAAAGTTTGAGTTTATTTTTTGAAGTATAAAAATGATGTTTTTCTAACCTTTAAACAATAGAAGGCTTTGATTAAGAAGCAAACAGGTAAACAAATTAAGCGGCTTCAAACAGATAATGACATGAAATTTTGTGAAGGTGATTTTTATGAATTCTGCAAAAATGAAGGAATCGTTCGGCATCGCACTATTAGGATGACGCCTCAACAAAATGGTGTGGCCGAACGTATGAAAAGAACACTCTTGGAGAGAGCAAGGTGTATGGTCTCAAATACAGAGTTGACAAAGGACTTTTGGGCAAAGGATATTAATATGGCATGTTACATTGTCAATCGCGCTCCATCTACAGTACTTAACTTTGAAACTCCGGAGGAAGTTTGGTCAGGTACTCCTGCTGATTACTTTGATTTAAAATTTTTTGGGTATCCAGCATACATGTATATAAATGAAGGAAAATTATAGTCTCGAGCTAAAAAATGTATTTTCCTTTGGTATGCTTCTAGGGTGAAAGGATACATATTATGGTGTTCTGATATCAAATCCCCAAAATTTGTAATATGTAGAGATGTTATTTTTGATGAATTGTCTGTGTTATCTTTTAAAGAAGAATCTACTAGTTGTACAAATGATAGTGCGCAGAAGTAGGTGGAGTTTGAGATTGATAGTTCTAATTCTTTTCAGTCTAACTCTTCTTCTCAAAGAATGCCAATAGATGGTCCAGAATCTACTGACAAAGATGATTTAGAGGAAGAGCAATATTCCATAGCTAAGGATAGACCACGGAGAAATATTCGACCACCACAAAGATATGCAAATTTGGTTGCAAATGCTTTGTCTATTGCAGAAGAAACAAGTAAAGTTGGTGAGCCTACTACCTTTTCATATGCAGTTTCTTATGATAATTCCGTTAAGTGGTTTATTACGATGAATGAAGAAATATAATCTCTTAATCAGAATAGAACTTTGGATCTTGTGAAGCCGCCTTCGGGTAAGAAAATTGTTGGATGCAAATGGGATACTATTACTGAGGGAAAGGTCCTTGTTTAGAAAATTCATACGAAGGACAATCCAACTGATATTCTTACGAATCCTCTTTCAGTTTACAAGTTTAAGCAGTGCTTGTACTTGGTTGATGTTCATTGTTAGTGATTGCCCATTGGGGCTTTTGTGAAGAAGGTGGAGCAAGTTTTGTTGGGACATGCTAAGGTGGAGTTTTGTTAGTTAGGCAAGTCCCAGAGTCCCACATCGGGAAAATCAGGCTTATTATCTCCTGTTAGAACTGTAAATAAGGGACTGAGCTTTGAAGTTAGATGCACCACAAGTAGCACTATAAGAAAAACTAAGTGTTTGCTTTGGGTTTAAGTCTACACTCGGTTAAATAGTTTGGGCTTATAGTTTGGGTTTTTTCTTGTTCAGTATTTTCGGGTGTTTTATAGCATAGGAACATCTTCCTAAAGTATTTGTAATTGTCCATTTTATAGTAGTGATTTGCTCCTCTTTCGTCCCTAGATGTAGGTCAAAGTCAATTGACCGAACCACGTAAATCTGGTGTTCTTTTCGCTTTTATTCTTTTCGCTTTATTGTCTTTGTTGGGTTGCCAAAATTATCCTTTGGTAAATTTCCTAGGGCTAGCTCTAACAAACTGGTATCATAGCCAGGTTTCGGGATCTTTTGGCAACGATAACAATAACAAAGATTGTTGTCGAGAAATTCGATAGAAATGTCAACTTCGGCATGTGGCAACTCAAGATGGAGGCCATTTTGGTTCAAGACGGGGTTGATTTGGCACTACGGATCGTTGAAAAAATTCCAGATGATACATCAAAGGAAGATCTTGTGGGTATGGATAAAAAGGCCTGATCCAGCATTATTCTAAATCTCTCTGACTAGGTTTTACGGGAGGTAGCTACGAAGACTACTGCTAAGAGCTAGTGGGATAAGCTTAAAGCCTTGTATATGAAGAGGACAGTAGAGGATCGTCTCTACATAAAGCAGAATTTCTATATGCTTCGGATGACTGTAGGTCCATCTATACTCTCATATCTTGATAAATTTGATTCCTTGGTTATGGATTTGGAGAATATAGATGCAAAAATTGATGATGAGGATAAGGCTCTCTTACTTTTGTGTTCTCTTCCCCAATCTTTTAAGCATTTCCGTGATACTATGATTTATGGAAAAGAAACAATTTCGTTTCAGGAAATTAAATCTGCACTAAAATCTAATTAGCAGATAGACAGAGATATCACTAGGGAAAGTAGAGCGAATCAAGCTGAGGGTCTGGTTGTCAGGGGTAGAATAGATAAAAGAGAATTTGACAGTAGTAGATCTAAATCTAGATCTAAATCCAGACATAGAAATTTGGAATACATATATTGTCATAAAATGGGGCACATTAAGGCTGATTGCTTTAAATTAAACAATAAATTAAAGCAAAAGGAAAAAAATGTTGAGAAAACTACTGAATCCGCTGAAGCTAGTGTAGCAGCTGATGAGAATGTTGAAAATATTTTCTCTGCTATTGATGACAGGACGAGGTCTAAAAATGAATAGATTTTAGATTACGGTTGTTCTTATCACATGTGTCATAATATAGATTTGTTTTCCACATATGAATCTTGTAATGGTGGAATTGTTTTGATGGGCAATAATACAGCATGTGATGTTATTGGTAAGGGAACAATCCGAATTAAAATGCATGATGGTATTGTGAGGATGCTCACTAATGTTAGACATGTTCCTAATTTAAAAAAGAATCTAATATCTTTAGGCATCCTAGAGGCCCTTGGGTGTAAATACACAGCTGAAGGTGGAGTTATGAAAATTTAGAGAAGTGCTCTTGTTGTTATGAAAGCTTATAGGTCTGGTAGCTTATATATTTTGCAGGGAACTACTATCATAGGCTCAGTTGTAGTCTTATCATCATTATTGTCTGATTCTGACATCACCAAATTATGGCATATGCGTTTGGGTCATATAAGCGAAAAAGATTTGAGCATATTTTGCAAAAGGGGTCTACTATGCGGACAGAGTACTGGGCCACTGGATTTTTGTGAACATTACATTTTTGGAAAGTAGAAAAGAGTCAGCTTCAATTCTCCTGCAGTTCACAAAATGAAAGGTGCTCTTGACTATATTCATTCAGACCTTTGGGGTCCAACTCATGTTTAATCTAAGGGTGGTGCTAGGTATATGGTGGCTTTAATTGATGATTATTCCAAGAAAGTTTGAGTTTATTTTTTGAAGTATAAAAATGATGTTATTCTAACCTTTAAACAATAGAAGGCTTTGATTAAGAAGCAAACAGGTAAACAAATTAAGCGGCTTCAAACAGATAATGACATGAAATTTTGTGAAGGTGATTTTTATGAATTCTGCAAAAATGAAGGAATCGTTCGGCATCGCACTATTAGGATGACGCCTCAACAAAATGGTGTGGCCGAACGTATGAAAAGAACACTCTTGGAGAGAGCAAGGTGTATGATCTCAAATACAGAGTTGACAAAGGACTTTTGGGCAAAGGATATTAATATGGCATGTTACGTTGTCAAACGCGCTCCATCTACAGTACTTAACTTTAAAACTCCGGAGGAAGTTTGGTCAGGTACTCCTACTGATTACTTTGATTTAAAATTTTTTGGGTATCTAGCATACATGCATATAAATGAAGGAAAATTAGAGCCTCGAGCTAAAAAATGCATTTTCCTTGGGTATGCTTTTGGGGTGAAAGGATACAGATTATGGTGTTCTGATATCAAATCCCCAAAATTTGTAATCAGTAGAGATGTTACTTTTGATTAATTGTCTATGTTATCTTCTAAAGAAGAATCTACTAGTTGTATAAATGATAGTTCGCAAAAGTAGGTGGAGCTTGAGATTGGTAGTTCTAATTCTTTTCAGTCTAACTCTTCTTCTCAAAGAATGCCAATAGATGGTCCGGAATCTACTGACAAAGATAATCTAGAGGAAGAGCAATATTCCATAACTAAGGATAGACCACGGAGAAATATTCGACCACCACAAAGATATGCAAATTTGGTTGCATATGCTTTGTCTGTTGCAGAAGAAACAAGTAAAGTTGGTGAGCCTACTACCTTTTCAGATGCAGTTTCTTATGATAATTCCGCTAAGTGGTTAATTACGATGAATGAAGAAATAGAATCTCTTCATCAGAATAGAACTTTGGATCTTCTGAAGCCGCCTTCGGGTAAGAAAATTGTTGGATGCAAATGGGATACTATTGCTGAGGGAAATGTCCTTGTTCAGAAAATTCATACGAAGGACAACCCAACTGATATGCTTACGAAGCCTCTTTCGGTTTACATGTTTAAGTAGTGCTTGTACTTGGTTGATGTTCATTGTTAGTGATTGCCCATTGGGGCTTTTGTGAAGAAGGTGGAGCAAGTTTTGTTGGGACATGCCAAGGTGGAGATTTGTTAGTTTGGCAAGTCCTAGAGTCCCACATGGGGAAAATCAGACTTATTATCTCCTATTAGAAACGTAAATAAGGTACTGAGCTTTGAAGTTAGATGCACCACAAGTAGCACTATAAGAAAAACTAAGTGTTTGCTTTGGTTTTATGTCTACACTCAATTAAATAGTTTGGGCTTATAGTTTGGGATTTTTCTTATTTAGTATTTTCGGGTGTTTTATGGCATAGGAACATCTTCCTAAGGTATTTGTAATTGTCCTTTATAGTAGTGATTTGCTCCTCTTTCGTCCCTAGATATAGGTTTAAAGTCAATTTACCGAACCACGTAAATCTGGTGTTCTTGTCGCTTTTATTCTTTTCGCTTTATTGTCTTTGTTGGGTTGCCAAAATTATCCTTTGGTAAATTTCCTGGGGCTAGCTCTAACAAACTGGTATCAGAGCTTGGTTTCGGGAGCTTTTGGCAACGATAACAATAACAAAGATTGTTGTCGAGAAATTCGATAGAAATGTCAACTTCGGCATGTGGCAACTCAAGATGGAGGCCATTTTGGTTCAAGACGGAGTTAATTTGGCACTATAGGTCGTTGAGAAAATTCCAGATGATACATCAAAGGAAGATCTTGTGGGTATGGATAAAAAGGCTTGATCCAGCATTATTCTAAATCTCTCTGACGTGGTTTTACGGGAGGTAGCTACGAAGACTACTACTAAGAGCATGTGGGACATGCTTAAAGCCTTATATATGAAGAGGACAGTAGAGAATCGTCTCTACTTAAAGCAGAATTTGTATATGTTGAATCTCGAATTTTGATGATGAAACTAATTGATTGTGTTTAGATGTTTAACTGCATTTTGAGTGATGCAGGTCTACTCGATCAGGATTAGACAGTTGACGCAGGAGGAATTGACGTTGCGCCGGAGGAGATTACGTTAGGATATTGGACGGCAGAAGGCTTCGGACGTCGGGCATCGGGCCAAGGAGAGCGGAACTGCGCCAAGGATATCGGGGTTGCGGAGGTCAACCACCGATTGGGCAACAAGCCGCAAGAGAGGATGATGCGCTGAAGAATCGGACAAAGTGCCAACCAATGACATGCCGGGCAACGGAATGTCGATTCGCGTTGTAACAATTGTCTAGATCGGAGTAGAGTTTTGGATTGTGTGTGTAGGATTAACTACGATAACGATGAAGACATAAAGCGAAACAAAGTGCGGAGTCAAGCGCGAAGGATTCGTTGGGAGTTCAAGAGTTTGACGGAAGTCCGAAGGTTCGTCGGGAACGCTGCCGGAACTCGCCGAGAGAGATCGGAGCTTGCCGAAGAAGCTTGTTGGAACTCGCCAAGATCAAATCGTGAAGTTTAAGAGCTTGTCGGGAGTCCGTAGAATGGTTTCCGAGAGTTTATCGGAAGACCGCTGAAAGTTCGTCGGAAGCTCGCCGGAAGAAGTCTTGACTTTTGGATTTTGTAATAGCTTATAAAATGTTTTTAAATTCGTAGTTAGCATGTTAATTAGGGTTAGGATTAGGTATTAATCCTATAACCCAAGTAGGGGCCAATTGGGCTTGAGTTCGGACTAGTTTGGGCCAAGATTGAAGCCCAACTAGTGGGCTGAAAACACTGTAGTTAGGCTGAAAACACTGTAGGCGGTAGCACCGCCTGGGCTGGGCGGTGGCACCGCCCAGTGCCTGAGAGCTGGGCGTAGCACCGCCTGAGCTGGGCGGTGGCACCGCCCAGCACTGTCAACGTCTGACAGTAGCAGGCGGTGGCACCGCCACTGACAGGCGGTGGCACCGCCAGCATCGGGAACTCCACGAGAATTCAAATTTGGAGCCCAAATTTGAATCCTCTTGAGGCCTATAAATACCCCTCAAATCTCAGCTGAGATTACAACTTTTGAGAAGCATTTTGATTGAGAGAAAAGTCTTAGAAAGTCTTGTTTTCAATTTGCTAGAGAGTTCTCCTCCTTCTTTCTTATTGAAAATTTGTAAGAGGTTGAACTGCTTGTAAATGGTTGTAAGAGGGGTATTTGCCCTTCCATTTCAAGAGAGTTGCTAGTGGAAGGTGGGAGCCTCATCGAAGAGGGGCCTCGCAAGTGGAGTAGGTCATTTGACCGAACCACTATAAAATCGGCGTGATCTCTGGTTTGCATTTCATTACTGCATTTATCTTTCTGCAAACCTTTACTTTGCTAAGTTCACTGCCCTCATCTTATTACGTACGCTTTCCACGCAATTAAGACGATTTCATACGAAACATTATTTTTATCGTACGAAAAATTTTCTAAAACTGAAGTTTTAATCCGCTGCACTAATTCACCCCCCCCTCTTAGTGCCGCTCCGATCCTAACAGTATATGCTTTGGATGACTGAAGGTTCATCTATACTCTTAAATCTTGATAAATTTGATTCCTTGGTTATGGATTTGGAGAATATAAATGCAAAAATTGATGATGAGGATAAGGCCCTCTTACTTTTGTGTTCTCTTCCCCAATCTTTTAAACATTTCCGTGATACTATGATTTATGGAAAAGAAACAATTTCGTTTCAGGAAATTAAATCTGCACTAAAATCTAAGAAGCAGATAGATAGAGATATCACTAGGGAAAGTAGAGCGAATCAGGCTGAGGGTCTGATTGTCAGGGGTAGAATGGATAAAAGAGAATTTGACAGTAGTAGATCTAAATCTAGATCTAAATCCAGACATAGAAATTTGGAATACAGATATTGTCATAAAATGGGGCACATTAAGGCTGATTGCTTTAAATTAAAAAATAAATTAAAGCAAAAGGAAAAAATTATTGAGAAAACTACTGAATCCGCTGAAGCTAGTGTAGTAGCTGATGAGAATGTTGGAAATATTTTCTCTGCTATTGATGACAGGACGAGGTCTAAAAATGAATAGATTTTAGATTCAGGTTTTTCTTATCACATGTGTCATAATATAGATTTGTTTTCCACATATGAATCTTGTAATGGTGGAATTGTTTTGATGGGCAATAATGCAGCATGTGATGTTGTTGGTAAGGGAATAATCCGAATTAAAATGCATGATGGTATTGTGAGGATGCTCAATAATGTTAGACATGTTCCTAATTTAAAAAAGAATCTAATATCTTTAGGCACCCTATAGGCCCTTGGGTGTAAATACACAATTAAAGGTGGAGTTATGAAAATTTCTGGAAGTGCTCTTTTTGTTATGAAAGCTTGTAGGTCTGGTAGCTTATATATTTTGCAGGACACTACTATCATAGGCTCAATTGTAGTCTTATCATCATCATTGTCTGATTCTGACATCACCAAATTATGGCATATGCGTTTGGGTCATATAAACGAAAAAGGTTTGAGCATATTGAGCAAAAGGGGTCTACTTTGCGTACAGAGTACTGGGCCACTGGATTTTTGTGAACATTATATTTTTGGAAAGTAGAAAAGAGTCAGCTTCAATTCTCCGGCAGTTCACAAAACGAAAGGTACTCTTGACTACATTCATTCAGACTTTTGGGGTCCAACTCATGTTCAAACTAAGGGTGGTGCTAGGTATATGGTGTCTTTCATTGATGATTATTCCAAGAAAGTTTGAGTTTATTTTTTGAAGTATAAAAATAATGTTTTTCTAACCATTAAACAATGGAAGGCTTTGATTGAGAAGCAAACAGGTAAACAAATTAAGCGGCTTCAAACAGATAATGGCATGGAATTTTGTGAATGTGACTTTGATGAATTCTGAAAAAATGAAGGAATCGTTCGGCATCGTACTATTAGGATGACGCCTCAACAAAATGGTGTGGCCGAACGTATGAATAGAACACTCTTGGAGAGAGCAAGGTGTATGATCTCAAATACAGAGTTGACAAAGGACTTTTGGGCAAAGGATATTAATATGGCATGTTACGTTGTCAACCGCGCTCCATCTGCAGTACTTAACTTTAAAACTCCGGAGGAAGTTTGGTCAGGTACTCCTGCTGATTAGTTTGATTTAAAAATTTTTGGGTATCTAGTATACATGCATATAAATGAAGGAAAATTATAGCCTCGAGCTAAAAAATGTATTTTCCTTGGGTATGCTTCTGGGGTGAAAGGATACAGATTATGGTGTTCTGATATCAAATCCCCAAAATTTATAATCAGTAGAGATGTTACTTTTGATGAATTGTCTGTGTTATCTTCTAAAGAAGAATCTACTAGTTGTACAAATGATAGTGCGCAGAAGTAGGTGGAGCTTGAGATTGGTCGTTCTAATTCTTTTCAGTCTAACTCTTCTTCTCAAAGAATGCTAATAGATGGTCCGGAATCTATTGACAAAGATGATCTAGAGGAAGAGCAATATTCCATAGCTAAGGATAGACCATGGAGAAATATTCGACCACCACAAAGATATGCAAATTTGGTTGCATATGCTTTGTCTGTTGCAGAAGAAATAAGTAAAGTTGGTGAGCCTACTACCTTTTCAGATGCAGTTTCTAATGATAATTCTGCTAAGTGGTTGATTACGATGAATGAAGAAATAGAATCTCTTCATCATAAAAAAACTTTGGATCTTGTGAAGCCGCCTTCGGGTAACAAAATTGTTGGATGCAAATGGGATACTATTGCTGAGGGAAAGGTCCTTGTTCAGAAAATTCATATGAAGGACAATCCAACTGATATGCTTACGAAGCCTCTTTCCGTTTCCAAGTTTAAGCAGTTCTTGTACTCGGTTGATGTTCATTGTTAGTGATTGCCCATTGGGGCTTTTGTGAAGAAGGTGGAGCAAGTTTTGTTGGGACATGCCAAGGTGGAGATTTCTTAGTTTGGCAAGTCCCAGAGTCCCACATCAGGAAAATCAGGATTATTATCTCCTATTAGAACTGTAAATAAGGGACAGAGCTATGAAGTTAGATGCACCACAAGTAGCACTATAAGAAAAACTAAGTGTTTGCTTTGGGTTTAAGTCTACACTCAGTTAAATAGTTTGGGCTTATAGTTTGGGTTTTTTCTTATTTAGTATTTTCGGGTTTTTTATTGCATAGGAACATCTTCCTAAGGTATTTGTAATTGTCCATTTTATAGTAGTGATTTGCTCCTCTTTCGTCCTTGGATGTAGGTCAAAGTCAATTGACCGAACCACGTAAATCTGGTGTTCTTGTCGCTTTTATTTTTTTCGCTTTATTATCTTTTTTGGGTTGCCAAAATTTTCCTTTGGTAAATTTCCTGGGGCTAGCTCTAACAAACTGGTATCAGAGCCTGGTTTCGGGATCTTTTGGCAACGATAACAATAACAAAGATTGTTGTCGATAAATTCGATAGAAATGTCAACTTCGACAAGTGGCAACTCAAGATGGAGGCCATTTTGTTTCAAGACGGTGTTGATTTGGCACTACAGGTCGTTGAGAAAATTCCAGATGATACATCAAAGGAAGATCTTGTGGGTATGGATAAAAAGGCCTGATCCAACATTATTCTAAATCTCTCTGACGAGGTTTTACGTGAGGTAGCTACGAAGACTACTGCTAAGAGCATGTGGGATAAGCTTAAAGCCTTGTATATGAAGAGGACAGTAGAGAATCGTCTCTACTTAAAGCAGAATTTGTATATGCTTCGGATGACTGAAGGCACATCTATACTCTCACATCTTGATAAATTTGATTCTTTGGTTATGGATTTGGAGAATATAGATGCAAAAATTGATGATAAGGATAAGGCCCTCTTACTTTTGTGTTCTCTTCCCTTATCTTTTAAGCATTTCCGTGATACTATGATTTATGGAAAAGAAACAATTTCATTTCAGAAAATTAAATCTGCCCTAAAATCTAAGGCGCAGATAGACAGAGATATCACTAGGGAAAGTAGAGCGAATCAGGTTGAGGGTCTGGTTGTCAGGGGTAGAATGGATAAAAGAGAATTTGACAGTAGTAGATCTAAATCCAGACATAGAAATTTGGAATACATATATTATTAAAAAATGGGGCACATTAAGGCTGATTGCTTTAAATTAAAAAATAAATTAAAGTAAAAGGAAAATATTATTGAGAAAACTATTGAATCCGCTTAATCTAGTGTAGTAGCTGATGAGAATGTTGGAAATATTTTCTCTGCTATTGATGACAGGACGAGGTCTAAAAATGAATATATTTTAGATTTAGGTTGTTCTTATCACATGTGTCATAATATAGATTTGTTTTCCACATATGAATCTTGTAATGGTGGAATTGTTTTGATGGGCAATAATGCAGCATGTGATGTTGTTGGTAAGGGAACAATCCGAATTAAAATGCATGATGGTATTGTGAGGATGCTCACTAATGTTAGACATGTTCCTAATTTAAAAAAGAATCTAATATCTTTAGGCACCCTAGAGGCCCTTGGGTGTAAATACACAGCTGAATGTGGAGTTATGAAAATTTCTAGAAGTGCTCTTGTAGTTATGAAAGCTTGTAGGTCTGGTAGCTTATATATTTTGCAGAGAACTACTATCATAGGCTCAGTTGTAGTCTTATCATCATCATTGTCTGATTCTGACATCACCAAATTATGGCATATGAGTTTGGGTTTTATAAGTGAAAAAGGTTTGAGCATATTGAGCAAAAGGGGTCTACTTTGCGGACAGAGTACTGGGCTACTGGATTTTTGTGAACATTACATTTTTGAAAAGTAGAAAATGTTAGGATCGAGAGCACTAAGAGGGGGGGGTGAATTAGTGCAGCGGAAATCTTTCACCGATTAAAAACGAAAGCTGCATTCATTCGATAAAAACTATTTTGATGCAAAAGCCGATTCTAAGATTATTTATGATTAAGTGCAGTTTACGTCCAAACACAGTTTGCATCTAAGCGCAGTTTACGCAGTTTGCGTCTAAATGCAGATTGCGTCTAAGCACAGTTTGCATCTAAGAGCAGTTTGCGTCTAAGCGCAGATTGCGTCTAAGCGCAGTTTGAGTCTAAACACATTTTGCGTCTGAGCGCAGTTTACGTCTAAGCTCAGATTCGGAAAGATCTGAACTTAGACACTCGTTCGTAAAAGCGCAGAAGGTAGTTTGCAGTTATAAATGGAATCAAAACGTAAACGTAAACTGCAAAGAAACTCGTTCGTAAAAGCGCAGAAGACAGTTTGTAGTTATAAATAGAATCAAAACGTAAATGTAAACTGCAATGTAAAGATCGTACGAAAACACCGATTTACATCTGAATGCAGATTCGGAAAGATCAGAACTTAGAAACTTGTTTGTAAAAGCACAGAGAGCAGTAGCTATGTAGGAGGTTTGCAGTAATGATAAAGTGCTCAAAATAAAAGCAAACCAGAGATTTAGAGTGGTTCGGTCAGTCTTGACCTACTCCACTTTTGGCTTCCTCCACCGACGAGGTCACCGACGTCAACTAGAGGCCTTCCTTCAATAGGCGAAGGCCAATTGCCCTTTTACAGTTTCACTCCTTTTGACGGGCTCAGGAGACAACCCTTACAGAACCTTTCTCTCCTCTCTTTACAACTCAAGACTTGAAGAACAGAAAGAGGAGAACTTTTGGACTTTACACAAATTTGAGCTCTTAGAATCATAGAAAAGATCAAGAATTCGGTGTAGGTCTATATCTTTTCAGTGCTGAATGGGTGGGGTATTTATAGGCCCCAACCCAGTTCAAATTTGGAGCTCAAAACGATCAAATCCCGGAATTCCGGGATCAGGCGGTTGCACCTCCTGACTGGGGCGATTGCACCGCCTAGCAGAGCTCGAAGACTGAGCCTCTAGGCGGTGCCACCTCTGTCAAGGGCGGTTGCACCTCTCTGCCAGAGCTCGAAGACCGAGCTCAGGCGGTTGCACCGCCTGGTAGAGCTCTGGCGGTGCTACCTCCTAACAGAGGAGGTTGCACCGCCCAGTCTCGCTCGGAGACTGAGCCCTGGGCGGTTGCACCTCTTGGCTGGGGCGGTTGCACCTCCCATTCTCGCTGGGAGACATAGCCTGGGCGGTGCTACCTCCCTGCCTGGGCGGTTGCACCTCCCACAACAACCTGGGTCTGAATGGGTTGAACCATTCGACCCAATTTAAGTTCTTTAGGGGCCCAATTGCCCCAGGATTAAGCTAATGGGATCACCTCCCATTTCTAACTTAATCAAAGTGCTAACTATGATTATTTCCTAAGACATATTCTGCAGCTTGCTTCGGTGCGTCACTCGCTTCTTCCGGCGAGTTTCCGGCGAACTTCCGTCGATCATCCGATGAACCCTCGGTGATGCTCCTACGGACTTCGGGCAAACTCCTGGACTGCGACGATCCACTTGGCAAGTTCTGACGAGCTCCTTTGGCAAGCTTTTGGACTTCTCGGATTTGTTCCCGCAGAACCTCCGACGACCGTTCGAACTTCCGTCGAGCTCTCGAACTCCCAACGTGATCATTGTCATGACTCCGGCGCAACTCCTGCTGCATGTCTTACTTTCATCGTAGTTAATCCTGCACACTCAAAACAAAAACTTCGATCGAGACAATTAATCCTAAGCAATTAACCAAGTTGTCCGGCATGTCATTGGTCCCTCGACGCTTCGTCCGATTCTTCGGCGCATCGTCTTTTCCTGCAGCCTATTGCCCAATCGGCCAGTTGACTCCGCAACTCCGATATCCTTGGCACAATACCCGCTCTTCTTGGCCCGATGCCCGAGTCCACGACCCGAAGCCTTCTGTCGATACGTCGACCGATCCACCGGCCCGACGTCCAATCTTCTGACATGTTCCTCCGGCACAACATGATGTTCCTGCTTTAATTGTCTCATCCTGATCGAAGCACCCTGTGTCACTCAAAACGCAGATTAAATCATAAACATATATCAAGTAGTTTCATCATCAAAATACGAGATTCAACAATCTCCCCCTTTTTGATGATGACAACTACTTGATGACGGAGTTAAACTTAACTCCCAGAGTTTAAACAAACTCCCCCTATCAATACGCCATATTGATAGAAACTCTTGGATTCAAAAATCCACACAACATGTCATCATAAACTTATGCATAACATGTCATGTCATCAACATTCTTCTCCCCCTTTGTCATCAACAAAAAGGAGAAATACCACAATCAAGTGTTTGTGATATAAGTTTAACTCATTGCATGAAAAACATAATATCTTTTGTTATCATCATGCAAGTTTGAAGCCAAAAAATTTAGCAAATGTTACATCATGCTTAGAACATTCAAGCTATCAAGTTTTAGATATGCAAGTTTTACGGCATACAAGATAGCACATGCAAGCTAGCAATGTTACAACATTTTAGAACTTGCAAGGTAGCAGTTTAGAGATATTCAAGAAGGCAACTCTTGCTTCTTGAAATATGCAAGTTGCAAGCTAGCAAAATTTTGCTTCCTTTGTAGTGTTAGCTTTTGATATTGTAACGTAACTATTTCAAGTGTTTATCAATTGTAGCATTTCATCATATTGCATGATATTGACATGTAAAGCTGTGAAGCAAGATTTTGATATCATTTCATGATGTACACATTTCGAATATTTTAGCAAGTGTAGCATTGCATCACATGGTAAGATATCAGCTCGTACGATGCAAATTTTTGTTTGATATCTTGATACAGGGCATATAGCAATGATAGCAATCATATATTTCTTGGTGATGCAAGTATGGCCTAATCATAGCAATGATAGCAATCATATATTTCTTGGTGATGCAAGTATGGCCTAATCATAGCATCAGTGATAGCAACCATATCAACATCAGTGATAGCAAACATATCAGCATCAGTGATAGCAACCATTAGTGATAGCAACCATATCAATTCATATATTTCTCCCCATTTGTCATCAACAACAAGGAGAATGATATAAGCAAATTTTAAATATAAGTGTGATGCCATAAGTTGGTTCATGTCATTTTCCAACAATGAGTGATAGGATACCAGTAATGCAAACATCTCGAGGAAAACATGACATGGAGATAGCTTTTATTGCTTCTTCCTTTTTATTTGTTATCTTTTTACATGAAGGAGGAAAGCCATATGTGAAGTTCAAATCGATAAGATATTAAAGCACACTTCATTTTTGTAAGGATTAAGATATATAAGTGAGTCAAATCCTTGTATGTAAAAATATCTTCCTTTTATAAGAGGGAACCATCAAATATGTTTTTCGAAAAATATTTTTCACATGATAAGTGTATTTGCTAGATGATTCCATATGTCAATGATGTGAATTAAACTATATATGACATATGCTTGTTAAGTTCGGAAGAGGATAATGTATCAAGAAAATCCAATTGTTAGGATCAAGAAAATCCGAAAATGAAATTTGACACTTTCATACATTCGGACAGGGTTTTACTAGAGATATTCAATTACACTCATTAAGGTAAAACATGCTTATTATCATGAAAATTTTTGTATTCAAGCACATAATTTCCAACATGTAATCATGGCAAGTAATTGTGTAAAATCATTATGGCAATGAAGTGATTTGATCATTTAATCAAAAAAGTCCGAAAAATAATTTTAACAGATTTAATCATTCGAACAGATTTTTGCCATAGTTTTTCAAATATAATCATGAAGATAAGGCATGCTCATCATTATGGTAGTATGATAGCAAGTTTACCATATTCAAGCTAGCAAAAACTTTCTACATTTTAAGGCCCGCAAGCTAGCAATTTTGAGATGTTCAAGAAAGCAACTTTTGCTTCTTGAAATATAAGTTTTGCTAGATGTGCAAGTTAACTTTTTGCTTCTTGAGATAGACAATACAGCATTCCTTGGTGATGTTCAATATAGCTAAGTTCTACATCATGCAAGCTAGTGAATTTTATAACATTTTAGAACATGCATAATCACCAAAGCATCATAAATTTTAATGATGTGCAAAATTACAAATTTTGCATGATTGCATTTGTGTGTCTTGAGATTTGCAAGATAGCACTTCTTGGTGATGTTCAAGATAGCAATTTCTTCTCTTTTGAGAAGTGCAATTTTTGCTTTCTTCTTGAATTGTGCAAGCTAGCTATCTCCCCTTTTGTCATTGTCAAAAAAAAGGGAAAAACCCTTTAAATCAATTTTTAAATCATGACAAAGGTTAGTATCAATCTCATTTGTGCATCATTATATTTTCAAATTAAAACATGCACATTTTCAAAACATATAAACTCATGCATGATTCCAAATCATCATTCATATTATTTCAATCATTGTTTCACTCATCACTATAGCTTATCATGCATAATATGTAAAACCATCTAACATGATATAAACATTTATTTATTTAATTTTTTTTTTTTTAAGCATTCATGATACACATCATACATTATCATAATAAAAAACATATGCATCATTCCAAATCATAAATATTTCAAATCATCATGGTATTAATTTGTCACGTTGCATCCTACCATGCATGATCGAAAAAATAAATTCATGAATATCTCATGCATTCATATCATCACTTGAGGAATATTGAAAAGAAATAATTGAGTGATGAGATAAATGTTTCATGAATACAAGGAATTGCATAAAAATCATATCATGAATACAAGGAATACAAGTCACAATCATTCAAGAGAAAAATCATTATTCATTTTCAATTCATTCAATTTGATAAATCAAGATCATGATTTTGATAAAACTCATTTCAATTTTAAGTCATCATAATCATTTCTATGGCTCACAAAACATAAATAGATTCATGATTTCATTGATAATATAATTTCCCCCTTTTTAAGTGTTTCATTTTAAGTGATCGATTTCATGTTAGCATGCCTTTTCATTTATGAAAACATGCATCAATTTTTTTTTTTTTAAAGCCACTGTTATTATCATGAAAATCGATAATCAAGAATCACCATAATTTTAAAAATATATACTCATTAATCATAACTTCAAATTGAACATGATTTCATATACTCAAAATCGAGAAATAACAATGGAAATCAACATGATACACATTATTACTTCTCAACCACATATAGCATGATTTCATAATGTATTTTTAATCAAAATCATTTTGTTTATCATAAACAAGCAATTTTCATGATTATTTTCAAAATTACTAGAATGATAAGCATGATTCCTAATTTTTTCTATTTTCATTATAAAATTATTAAACATGTAATTTTTAAGAAAATAAAAAAGAAAAATGCATTATGAAAAGCATTATGTATTTTCAAAGTAAATTAAAGGTATTTTGATTACCTCAACGTCGAAAGGCGTAAAGGCATAGTTTACCACCTCACCTTTGTTGATTTTCTCCTCGTCTTCGGAGGAGCTCGATTCATCCCAATTTTTGTTCTTCTTCTTGCATTCAAAGCAAGTAGTTCCATTCTTTTTACTTTTTAATTTTTGTTTCATTTGTAGTTTAAGTTCACCATCACTTGAGCTTATGCTCGAGTGGTCTTCAAATGTTCTATGTCCCAAATCCTTCCTGTTCTTTGGAAGGTGGTTCTCAAGTTCTTCACGTGCATTGCACGTCATTTCATATGTGATCAATGAACCAATTAGTTCTTCAAGTGGAAATTGGTTCAAGTTTTTCGATTCTTGAATAGCAGTTACTTTTGAATCCCAAGTTTTAGAAAGTGAGCGCAAAACTTTGTTAACGAGTTCAAAATCCGAAAAGCTTTTACCAAGTGATTTTAAACCATTGACGACATCCGTAAAACGGGTGTACATGTCAACAACGGTTTCGCTTGGTTTCATATGAAAAAGCTCGAAATCATGTAGTAAAATATTAACTTTCGAGTCTTTGACTCTACTAGTTCCCTCATGCGTGATTTCAAGAGTGCGCCAAATATCGAAAGACGTTTCGCACAAAGAAACCCGATTGAACTCATTTTTGTCCAAAGCGCAAAATAAGGCATTCATAGCCTTTGCGTTTAAAGAAAAATACTTCTTCTCCAAATCCGACCATTCGTTCATCGGTTTAGAGGGAAGTTGAAAACCGTTTTCAACGATATTCCATAAATCCAGATTCAGAGAAATCAAGAAAACTCTCATTCGAGTTTTCCAATAAGTGTAGTCCAATCCGTTAAAGAACGGTGGCCGAAAGACCGAAAAGCCCTCTTTAAAGCTATGAAGAGCCATTTCTCTAGGGTGTAAGTCCGAAATGAGAAATACCGTGCTCTGATACCAATTGTTAGGATCGAGAGCACTAAGAGGGGGGGGGTGAATTAGTGCAGTGGAAATCTTTCAGCGATTAAAAAGGAAAGCTGCGTTCGTTCGATAAAAACTATTTTGATGCAAAAGCCGATTCTAAGAATACTTATGATTAACTGCAGTTTACGTCCAAACACAGTTTGTGTCTAAGCGCAGTTTACGTAGTTTGCGTCTAAATGCAGTTTACGTCTAAATGCAGATTGCGTCTAAGCGCAGTTTGCATCTAAGCGCAGTTTGCGTCTAAACGCAGATTGCGTATAAGCGCAGTTTACGTCTAAACACAGTTTGCGTCTGAGCGCAGTTTACGTCTAAGCTCAGATTCGGAATGATCTAAACTTAGACACTCGTTCGTAAAAGCGCAGAAGGCAGTTTGCAGTTATAAATGGAATCAAAATGTAAACGTAAACAGCAAAGAAACTCGTTCGTAAAAGCGCAGAAGACAGTTTGCAGTTATAAATAGAATCAAAACGTAAATGTAAACTGCAATGTAAAGATCGTACGAAAACACCGATTTACGTCTGAATGCAGATTCGGAAAGATCAAAACTTAGAAACTTGTTCGTAAAAGCGCAGAGAGCAGTAGCTATGTAGGAGGTTTGCAGTAATGATAAAGTGCTCAAAATAAAAGCAAACCAGAGATTTAGAGTGGTTCGGTCAGTCTTGACCTACTCCACTTTTGGCTTCCTCCACCGACGTCAACTAGAGGCCTTCCTTCAATAGCCGAAAGCCAACTGCCCTTTTACAGTTTCACTCCTTTTGACGGGCTTAGGAGACAACCCTTACAGAACCTTTCTCTCCTCTCTTTACAACTCAAGACTTGAAGAACAGAAAGAGGAGAACTTTTGGACTTTACACAAATTTGAGCTCTTCGAATCACATAAAAGATCAAGAATTCGGTGTAGGTCTATATCTTTTCAGTGCTGAATGGGTGGGGTATTTATAGGCCCCAACCCAGTTCAAATTTGGAGCTCAAAATGATCAAATCCCGAAATTCCGGGATCAGGCGGTTGCACCTCCTGACTGGGGCGGTTGCACCGCTTAGCAGAGCTCGAAGACTGAGCCTCTAGGCGGTGCCACCTCTGTCAGGGGCGGTTGCACCTCTCTGCCAGAGCTCAAAGACCGAGCTGAGGTGGTTGCACCGCCTGACTGGAGAGGTTGCACCGCCTAGCAGAGCTCGAAACTTGAGCTCTGGCGGTGCTACCTCCTGACAGAGGAGGTTGCACCGCCCAGTCTCGCTCGGAGACTGAGCCCTGGGCAGTTGCACCTCTTGGCTGGGGCGGTTGCACCTCCCAGTCTCGCTGGGAGACATAGCCTGGGCGGTGCTACCTCCCTGCCTGGGCGGTTACACCTCCCACAGCAACCTGGGTCCGAATGGGTTGAACCATTCGACCCAATTTGAGTTCTTCAGGGGCCCAATTGCCCCAGGATTAAGCTAATGGGATCACCTCCCATCTCTAACTTAATCAAAGTGCTAACTACGATTATGTCCTAAGACATATTCTGCAGCTTGCTTCGGTGCGTCACTCGCTTCTTCCGGCGAGTTTCCGGCGAACTTCCGTCGATCATCCGATGAACCCTCGGTGATGCTCCTGCGGACTTCCGGCAAACTCCTGGACTGCGACGATCCACTTGGCAAGTTCCGACGAGCTCCTTTGGCAAGCTTTTGGACTTCTCGGATTTGTTCCCGTAGAACCTCCGACGACCGTCCGAACTTCCGTCGAGCTCTCGAACTCCCAACGTGATCATTGTCATGACTCCGGCGCAACTCCTGCTGCATGTCTTACTTTCATCGTAGTTAATCCTGCATACTCAAAACAAAAACTTCGATCGAGACAATTAATCCTAAGCAATTAACCAAGTTGTCCGGCATGTCATTAGTCCCTCGACGCTTCGTCCGATTCTTCGGCGCATCGTCCTTTCCTGCAGCCTATTGCCCAATCGGCCAGTTTACTCCGCAACTCCGATATCCTTGGCACAATACCCGCTCTTCTTGGCCCGATGCCCGAGTCCACGACCCAAAGCCTTCTATTGATACGTCGACCGATCCACCGGCTCGACGTCCAATCTTCTGACATGTTCCTCCGGCACAACATGATGTTCCTGCTTTAATTGTCTCATCCTGATCGAAGCACCCTGCGTCACTCAAAACGCAGATTAAATCATAAACATATATCAAGTAGTTTCATCATCAAAATACGAGATTCAATAGAAAAGAGTCAGCTTCAATTCTCCGGCAGTTCACAAAACGAAAGGTACTCTTGACTATATTTATTCAGACCTTTGGGGTCCAACTCATGTTCAATCTAAGGGTGGTGCTAGGTATATGGTGACTTTTATTGATGATTATTGCAAGAAAGTTTGAGTTTATTTTTTGAAGTATAAAAATGATGTTTTTCTAACCTTTAAACAATAGAAGGTCTTGATTGAGAAGCAAACAGGTAAACAAATTAAGCGGCTTCAAACAGATAATGGCATGGAATTTTATGAAGGTGACTTTGATGAATTCTGCAAAAATGAAGCATTCGTTCGGCATCGCACTATTAGGATGACGCCTCAAAAAAATGGTGTGGTCGAACGTATGAATAGAACACTCTTGGAGAGAGCAAGGTGTATGATCTCAAATACAGAGTTGACAAAGGGCTTTTGGGCAAAGGCGATTAATATTGCATGTTATGTTGTCAACCGCGCTCCATCTGCAGTACTTAACTTTAAAACTCCGGAGGAAGTTTGGTCAGGTACTCCTGCTGATTACTTTGATTTAAAATTTTTTGGGTATCCAGCATACATGCATATAAATGAAGGAAAATTAGAGCCTCGAGCTAAAAAATGTATTTTCCTTGGGTATGCTTCTAGGGTGAAAGGATACAGATTATGGTGTTCTGATATCAAATCTCCAAAATTTGTAATCAGTAGAGAAGTTACTTTTGATGAATTGTCTATGTTATTTTCTAAAGAAGAATCTACTAGTTGTACAAATGAGAGTGCGCAGAAGTAGGTGGAGCTTGAGATTGGTAGTTCTAATTCTTTTCAGTCAACTCTTCTTCTCAAAGAATGCCAGTAGATGGTCCGGAATTACTGACAAAGATGATCTAGAGGAAGAGCAATATTCCATAGCTAAGGATAAACCATGGAGAAATATTCGACCATCACAAAGATATGCAAATTTGGTTGCATATGCTTTGTCTGTTGTAGAAGAAACAAGTGAAGTTGGTGAGCCGACTACCTATTCAGATGCAGTTTCTTATAATAATTCTGCTAAGTGGTTGATTGCGATGAATGAAGAAATAGAATCTCTTCATCAGAATAGAACTTGGGATCTTATGAAGCCGCCTTTGGATAAGAAAATTGTTGGATGCAAATGGGATACTATTGCTGAGGGAAAGATCCTTGTTCAGAAAATTTATACGAAGGACAATCCAACTGACATGCTTACGAAGCCTCTTTCGGTTTACAAGTTTAAGCAGTGCTTGGACTTGGTTGGTGTACATTGTTGGTGATTGCCCACTGGGGCTTTTGTGAAGAAGGTGGAGCAAGTTTTGTTGGGACATGCCAAGGTGGAGATTTGTTAGTTTGGCAAGTCTCATAGTCCCACATCGGGAAAATCAGGCTTGTTATCTCCTATTAGAACTATAAATAATGGTTTGGGCTTTGAAGTCAGATGCACAACAAGTAGCACTATAAGAAAAACGTAAGTGTTTGCTTTGGGTTTAAGTCTACACTCAGTTAAATAGTTTGGGCTTATAGTTTGTGTTTTTTCTTGTTTAGTATTTTTGGATGTTTTATGGCTTAGAAACATCTTCTTAAGGCATTTGTAATTGTCCCTTTTATAGTAGTGATTTGCTCCTCTTTCGTCTGTGGATGTAGGTCAAAGTCAATTGACCGAACCACGTAAATCTGGTATTCTTATCACTTTTATTCTTTTCGCTTTATTGTCTTTGTTGGATTGTCAAAATTATTCTTTGGTAAATTTTCTAGGACTAGCTCTAACATATTCTTTAATCAAAATGCTTGCAGGCAGTCAAAACGTCATATAATGCAGCATTTTAAGCAATCATCTATATAAGTGGCTCATTTTGACAAACGTAACTCCACGAGATATTTTTGTTTCTTAGTGATGAAACTTGAAAGTTGAAACCATTGTCTCTGTAGTATAGCAAGCAAAGAACATAAAGCAGGTCCGCCACCCCCATTAAATCTTCTAGATAACATTGGCTCTTGAAGATCCAATGCATGCATCCCATTACTTCAAGTCCTCGTGCTAATGCATGCTTTCCTGTCATAAAAAATAACACATCTTATTAACCGGCATGAGTCGACAAACATTTGCCGTTCATATAATAGACATTTATAGGAAAACAAGTTCAAAAGAATAAAAAAAAAAAAGAACCAACTGATTATATTAGCAGATCATAGGTTATCGGAGCTTGAAAACAACATGACTCATGATTACAGAATAGAGAATAGTTGTAAATTTCTGGGTGAAAATCATGATAATGGATAATAGAAAATCAAGGATGGTATAAAGAAATAGCTTTGAATTATGAAGTATTTTACAATTACGTTCGGTCGAAAGTCTTTGTACGATAAAAAAAATATCGAAAAGTTGCTTAACTTGAAAACGTATGGAAGCGTAGTGATAGTAAAAGTAAGAATTCAGTTTACAATATAAGGAAAAAGCATGAAGGAAATGCAAACCAGATTTTTATAATGGTTCGGTTGTTGTGACCTACATCCACTCCCGATTCCTCTTCACTCGGGACCATCGACTTCCACTACCGACCTTCTTTCAACGGACGAAGATTAACTACCTTTTTACACTCTTTCTCCTTTTCACGGGTTTAGGAGATAACCCTTATAAGCCTCTCTTTCTTAGACCTCACTTCTCCCTTTAGACAAACTTCTAAATACTAGGAAGAAGTGATCCTAAATCCTAAGAGAGTTTTCTAATTTTTTTTTCAAATTTTTTTTCCCTTTTTCAACTAAATTTCATGCTCAATACTTGCTATCCCATTCAGGAATAATTGGAGTATTTATAGACCCTAAATAGATTCAAAATTGGAGCAAAAAAACGTCTCATCCCAGGTTTCTCGGGTCCTGACGGTACCATCATCTGTGCTAGACGATACCGCCACTTGCAGCATTGACACTAGGCGGTACCATCACCTAGTCTGGCGGTACCACCTAGAAGACTATGTTTGGCGTACCACTTGGGACATTAAACGATGGTACTGCTTGGGAGACTATGTCTGGGCAGTACCATTGCCCAGATTGGCGGTATCATTGTTTGACATTGTCTCAAAGACTATGTCTGGGCGGTACCACCGCCTTACGCAGTCTCGGAGATTGTGCCACCAACGATTCCACCTGTTGGGTCATTGTTTGGGCCTTTCACTTAGCCCAACACAGCCTAAACTTGGGCCCAATTGGTCCCTAATTGAGTTGGTCAATTCTAACCCAATTACACTTAAAACCTACTTCGATCTAGACAATTATTATAAAGCTAAATCAAATGTTGTTCGGTATGTCATTGATTCATTGGCGCTTCGTCCGAATCTTCTACGCATCGTCTTCTCTTGCGGCCTATTGCCCAATCGGCCAGTTGAGCTCCGCAACTTTGATTTCCTTGGTGCAATTTCCGCTCTTCTTGGCCCAATGCTCGAACCCATGGCCCGAAGCCTTCTACCGATACGTCGACTGATCCTTTGGCTCGACGTCTAATCTTCTGACATGTTCCACTCTTGCCCAACATGAATCTTCCTGCTTTAATTATCTCTCTCTGATCGAAGCTTCCTACGTCACTCAAAACGTAGATCAGATCATAAACACATCAATTGATTTCATTATCGAAATCCAAGATTCAACAATCTCCCCATTTTTTTATGATGATAACCAATTGATAACGTAGTTTAAACTAAACTCCCCTTATCAATATGCCATATTTATAGAACTCTTGAATTCATATTGAATTCAAGTCAAAACAAATTTAATCATAAATATTTCATCATTGTATGCATCATGAATATTGAAAGAACCAATTAATCATATCATTGCATGTAATATAAAATCATGCATAATCAAAATATCAAAGTATATTACATCCTACCCTGTATGATTCTCATATCATCATATTTTCTCCCCCTTTGTCATCAACAAAAAGGAGAACCCCTTTATCATCAACAAAAAGAAGAAGTGTAACTATTAAGTTTTAGAGATATGCAAGTTTTATAATATACAAGCTAGCAATAATTTTGAGTTGTGCAAGTTTGCAAATTTTTCTTTTTGAGATAAGCAAGATAGCACTTTTGCTTCTCTTGAAATTGCACACTAGCAATTCTTAGTGATGTTCAAGTTAGGAAGTTCTTTATTCTCTTTTGAGAAGTGCAAGCTAGTAATTTTTCTTTCTAGCAAGTTTTTCTCCTTGTAATTTGTAAGCTAGCAAATTTAGTAAGTATTACATCATATTAGACCATGCAAGCTAGTAAATTTTATGTCATTTTAGAGCATGCAAGCTAGCAAATTTTACACATATAAAAGTTAGCAAAATTTTACATCTTTTGAGATGTGCAAGATAACCTATTTTTATATCTTCTTGAAATGTGTAACTTAGCAAATATTGCTTCCCTTGAGATTTGCAAGATAGCACTTCTTGCTTCTCTTTTGAGATGAGCAAGCTAGAAAGTTTTGCTCCCCCTTTGTCATTGTCAAATAGAAGGGAAGAATACAATGTTGTAATTCTTTTTCCTTTACATCAATTTTCACATTATGCCAAAGATAAATAACAAGGATAAATTTATATCAATATTTAAATAAAAAATCAAGTCATGAATGTCAAAAGACTATATATTATTTTTAACAAATTTCTTCTTTTGTAAATAGAAAGAATGATACGAAACGATCTTGATTTAAAAAGAACACCCAAGTCATAAAAATCAAGAAATCAAGATCATGATCCAAAAAAATGTATAAGAATAGTTTATGCATTTGGGAGATTTAAGTTTATCATTCAAGCTAGCACTTTTTTTGGTTCTCCTTTTATAATACACGAGCTAGCAAGTCTATCTCCCCTGAGATGTGCAAGCTTGCAAGTTAGTTTTTCTATCTTTGAAATATGCAAGCTAACAAATTTATCTCCCCTTTTATCATAAGCAAAAAGAGAGGAATAACTCAAAGGTATAAATATTCAAGTCATCACATGAAAGATATTAAGAAAATTTAGTGATGAGATATACCTTATGAATACAAGGAATTATACAAAAAAAAATTATATCATTCAAGCTAGCACTTTTTTTTTGTTCTCTTTTTATGATACACGAGCTAGCAAGTCTATCTCTCCTGAGATGTGCAAGCTTGCAAGTTAGTTTTTCTATCTTTGAAATATGTAAGCTAACAAATTTATCTCCCCCTTTATCATAAGCAAAAAAAGGGGAATAACTCAAAGGTATAAATATTCAAGTCATCACATGAAAGATATCAAGAAAATTTAGTGATGAGATATACCTTATGAATACAAGGAATTATACAAAAAAAAATTATATCATTCAAGCTAGCACTTTTTTTTTGTTCTCTTTTTATGATACACTAGCTAGCAAGTCTATCTCTCGTGAGATGTGCAAGCTTGCAAGTTAGTTTTTCTATCTTTGAAATATGTAAGCTAACAAATTTATCTCCCCCTTTATCATAAGCAAAAAGAGGGGAATAACTCAAAGGTATAAATATTCAAGTCATCACATGAAAGATATCAAGAAAATTTAGTGATGAGATATACCTTATGAATACAAGGAATTATACAAAAAAAAATTATATCATGAAAGATAAGATTATGTAAATACCAAAAGACATGATTCATTTTGATAAATATTCTCTTTAATAAAATACAATAAATCATTCGAGAATAAAAAGTGAGGGCTCTTGATTTACATAAGGAAAAAAATCAAGTTTTAATTCCAAGAATTCAAGATCATAATTTCAATAATACTTCTCTTTAATATATAGCAAGTAGAATCATAGATGCATCAAAAAGGATGTTTAATGTTGAATATATCATAAGTCATAAATATGATAAATGATTTAGTTTGATATATCATCTTATTAGTAAAATAAGTCATATGAAAATAAATCCAAAGTCATCATCAAAATCACTTTTCGAAAAATTCAGTGAAGGAAACATAGATAAATTCACATGAGAGATTGATTCATGAATAATGTCTCAATTCATCATGAATCATAAAAAAATTAGAGTATCAAATGAAAAAAAAAATCATGATTCATGTGACAAAAATATTGTCTGATGGAAATCATCAACCATACACCTCGATAGCTAAAGAGGTATGATATATATATATATATATATATATATATATATATATATATATATATATATATATATATATATATAATGCAAATTGACCCCCTCCAATGAATTGAAACAAGACGGATCGTTCAAGATTGAAGTTAGGGAAACTATTCTAATCACTTTATTAATGAAAATTTGATGAAGTAATTAGAACAACACTTTGATTCCTTTAAAACATCACAAACTAAGAAGCTTGATAAGTTGAAAGGAAAAACAAAGATTTTTAGGTTTTGAACACCACAAGCAGAAAAGCTTGATAAGTTCCAAAGTTCATGCAAGAACTTAAAAATAAAATACTTACCGATGTTAAAAGTTGAATATACTTCTAAATTATATTCCTAACAAAGGGAGTCAGCCTTGTATGGCCGATGTCCCAAATCCTTCCTGTTCTTTGGAAGGTTGTTCTCGAGTTCCCTTTTTACCATATTTTTCATTTTGTAGGTCATTAAAGACCTAATTAGTTTTTCGAGTGGAAGGTTGTTTAGGTTTTTAACCTCTTGTATGGCCGTTACTTTAGAGTCCCAAGTTTTAGAAAGCGATCATAAAATCTTTTTTACAAGTTCAAAATCCAAAAAATATTTATCAAGAGCTTTTAAACCATTGATGACATCCATAAAACGGGTGTACATGTCAACAATGATTTCGCTCGACTTCATTCAAAAAAGCTCAAAATCATGTATTAAAAAATTAATTTTTGAGAATTTAACATTGCTAGTCCCTTCATGTGTTATTTCAAGAGTGCGCCAAATATCGAAAGCCGTTTTGCAAGTAGAAATACGATTAAACTCATTTCTGTTTAAGGCACAAAATAAGGCATTTATAGCCTTTGCATTTAGAGAAAACATCTTCTTCTCCAAATCATTCCAATGGTTCATTGGAAGAGAAGATATTTGAAAATCGGATTCAACTATGTGCCATAAATCAAGATTCAATGAAAGCAAGAAAACTCTCATTCGAGTTTTCCAATAAGTGTAGTCCATCCCATTGAAAATGGGAAGACAAATGAGAGAGTGACCCCCTTAAAAGCCGAAAAGAGCCATTTCTCTTGGGTGTTAAACCAACTGAGAAATTACGAGGCTCTGATACCAATTGTTAGGATCAGGGGTCGGCACTAAGAGGGGGGTGAATTAGTGTAGTGGTAAAATAACGACGGTTTAAAAGCTTACGTACAATAAAACCATTTCCGATGTAAAACCGTTTTTAGAAACTTAACTTAAATTGAAAGCATACGGAAGTATAGTTGATGTAAAGCAATGGAGGCTGTTTGCAATTAAGATAAATAGTAGAAAGTAAATGCAAACTGAGATTTAGAATGGTTCGGTCAATCTTGACCTACATCCACTTTTGGCTTCCTCCTCTAACAAGGTCACCGACATCTACTAGAGGCCTTCCTTCAATAGGCGAAAGTCAATCACCTTTTACACCCATCTTCTCCTTTTACCGGGTTTAGGAGATAACCCTTACAAGTACTCACTTACTCCTCTCTCAAACTAGTCTAACATTTAGAAGAGGGAGAGGAGATCACACGAGATTTTAGCAGCGTTTCTTTCTTTTTAAACTCTCTATAATTGTGTGCTTTACCTAAGGATGAGAGGGGTATTTATAGGCTTCAAATTAATTCAAACTTAGAGCCTAAAACTTTTCCATCTCGGGTTCCCCAAGCACGGGCGGTACCACCGCTTGCGCTGGGCGGTACCACTGCCTAGTGTCAGTCGACACTGACACTGTCCTGGGTGGTACCACCACCCAGATCTGGAGGTACCACTGCCTGGAGGGCAGTGCTGGGCGATACCATCGCCCAGACTAGAGGTACCATCGCTTGGCACCCTACCAGGGGTTGTATAACCACCTAGACTGGCGGTACCACTACCTGACACAGTCTCGAAGACTATGCCACGATGGTGAGACTTCTTGGGGCACTGTTTGGGCTTCTTATTGGGCCCAACACAGTTCTTACATTGGCCTATCTGGCCCCTAATTGGGTTGGCCCAAATCCAAGCCCAATCACATGCTAACTATGAAATCTTAAGACATTTGCTAAGCAAAACAAGTCTATATGTCTATTCTTCCGGCGAGCTTTCGGCGAACTTCCGGCGAACTCCTGGACTTTACGATGATCTTCTTGGTGAGTTTCGATGAGCTTCTCTGGCAAGCTCCGAGACTTCTTGGCTGGTTCTTCCATAACATTTGACGAACGTTCGGACTTCGAATGAACTCTCGAACTCCCAACATAATCACGTCCTTGACTCCGAGACTTCATTTTGCTTCATGCCTTACTATCGTAGTTAATCCTGCACATGTAAAATACACTTCGATCTAGACAATTAATATTAAGTATTAATCAAGTTGTTCGGCATGTCATTGGTCCCTCGACGCTTCATCCGATTCTTCGATGCATCGTCGTCTCTTGCGGCCTATTGCCCAATCGGCCAGTTGACTCAGCAACTCCGATATCCTTAGTGCAATATCTACTCTTCTTAGCTCGATGCCCGAATCCACAGCCTGAAGCCTTCTGTCGATACATCGACCGATCCACTGACCCGACATCTAATCTTCTAACATGTTCCTCTGGCCTAACATGATTTTTTTTGCTTTAATTGTGTCATCATGATCGAAGCATCCTACGTCACTCAAAACGTAGATTAAAACATAAACACAAATCAATTGGTTTCACTATCAAAATACGAGATTCAACAAGTACTGTCAAACTGGGCTGTGGTACCGACCAGTATAGTGTCAATGTCAGACTGACATTGGCGGTGGTACCGCCCAGCATAGGCGGTGGTACTGCCCGAACCTAGGAAACCTGAAATGAAATATTTTTAGGCTCCAAGTTTGAATCAACTTGAGGCCTATAAATACCCCTATCATCCTTGATTAATACACACAATACTTTAGAGTAAAAATAGAAAGAAACGCTGCTGCAATCTTGTGTGAACTCCTCTCAAAAGTCCTAAGTGTTAGAATAGTTTGAGAGAAGAGTAAGTGGGGGTGTAATGGTTTTCTCCTAAACTCGATAAAAGGAGAATCGAGTTGTAAAAGGTAGTTGGTCTTTGCCTATTGAAGGAAGACCGATAGTGGATGCCGGTGGCCTCGACGGAAGAGGAATCGGCGGAGTGGATGTAGGTCATGACGACCGAACCACTATAAAATATAGTTTGCATTTACTTATTGTAATTTACATTAACTACAAACTGTCTTCAATACGTTTACGAACATGCCTTCAATCTAAGCATCTTTTCGAGATCAATTTTAATCCTATGAAACATTTTTAGAACCGACGTTTTTACCGCTGCACTAATTCAACCCCGCCCCCCCCCCTAGTGCCGACTCTTTTCCTAACATAATTTTTAAAGTATGCAACTTTCATTGCTGCACTCCTACACTATTCAGCAAAGGAGGCGGCCAAGCTGATGATGAAGAATATGGTGAAGTATTGGGGAGTCCCACACAATATCATCAGTGATTGAGACGCTCGGTTTCTGGGATGATTCTAGACTGAGCTATTCAAATTGTTGGGGTCTAAGTTATACTTCTTCACAAGCTTCCACCCCCCAGACAAACGTCCAAACCGAAAGGATAAACTCACTCTTGGAGTAATATCTTCGGCACTACGTGAGTGTTAACTAACAAGATTAAGTGAAGTTGTTGGACATAGCCTAATTCTCCTATAACTTGCAGTGGAGCTCTACGTCCAACAAGAGCCCCTTCAAGATCATTACAGGACAACAACCATCAACTCCTCATAACTTGGCTATTGGATATGTTGAATCTCGTATTTTGATGATGAAACTACTTGATATATGTTTATGATTTAATCTGCGTTTTGAGTGACGCAGGATGCTTCGATCAGGATGAGACAATTAAAGCAGGAAAATCATGTTGTGCCGAAGGAACATGTCAGAAGATTGGACGTCGGGCCGGTGGATCGGTCGGCGTATCGACAGAAGGCTTCGGGCCGTGGACTCGGGCATCGGGCCAAGAAGAGCGGGTATTGTGCCAAGGATATCGGAGTTGCGGAGTCAACTGGCCGATTGGGCAATAGGCTGCAGAAGAGGATGATGCGCCGAAGAATCGGACGAAGCGTCGAGGGACCAATGACATGTCGGACAACTTGGTTAATTGCTTAGGATTAACTGTCTCGATCGAAGTTTTGATAAGTGTGCAGGATTAACTATGATGAGAGTAAGACAAGCAGCAGGTGTTGCGCCGGAGTCAAGATCATGATCACGTTGGGAGTTCGAGAGTTCGACGGAAGTTCGGACGGTCGTCGGAGGTTCAGCGAGAACAGATCCGAGAAGTCCAGAAGCTTGCCAAGCGAAGCTCGTCGGAACTCGCCAAGTGGATCGTCGCAAAGTCCAGGAGTATGCCGGATGTCCGCAGAAGGATCACCGAGGGTTTATCGGATGATCGACGGAAGTTCGCCGGAAACTCGCCGGAAGAAGCGATTGACGCATCGGAGCATAGCTGCAGAAGTTATCTTAGAGTTAATCGTAGTTAGCACGATGATTAAGCTTGAAAATGGGAGGTGATCCCATTAGCTTAATCTTGGGGCAATTGGGCCCCTGAAAAGATTCAAATTGGGCCGAATGGAGCGAACCATTCGGACCCTGATTGCACCAGGCGGTGCAACCGCCTAGGCCAGGAGGTGCAACCGCCTGGGCTGCGGGACTAGGCAGTGCAACCACCCCAGCCAGGCGGTGCAACCGCCCAGGGCTCAGTCTCCAAGCGAGACTGGGCGGTGCAACCTCCTCTATCAAGAGGTAGCACCGCCAGAGCTCAAGTTTCGAGCTCTGCCAAGAGGTGCAACCACCGAGCTCGGTCTTCGAGCTATGGCAGAGAGGTGCAACCTCTTTGGACAGGAGATGCATCGCCTGAGCTCGGTCTTCGAGCTCTGGCAGAGAGGTGCAACCACCTCTGGCAGAGAGGTGCAACCACCTCTGGCAGAGAGGTGCATAAGCCTGAGCTCAGTTTCGAGCTCTGCCAGGTGATGCAACCACCGAGCTCAAGTTTCGAGCTCTGCTAGGCGGTGCAACCACCGAGCTCAGTCTTCGAGCTCTGGCAGAGTGGTGCAATCGCCTGAGCTCAGTCTTCAAGCTCTGCCAGGCGATGCCACCTCTCCAGTCAAGAGGTGCAACCGCCTGATCCCAGAATTCTGGGATTTGATCGATTTGATCGTTTTGAGCTCCAAATTTGAATTTGGTTGGGGCCTATAAATACCCCACCCATTCAGCACTGAAAAGTAACAGATCCACACCGAATTCTTGATCTTTTCAGTGATTCTAAGAGCTCAAATTTGTGTAAAGTCCTAAAGTTCTCCTCCTTCTGTTCTTCAAGTCTTGAGTTGTAAAGAGAGGAGAGAAAGGATCTGTAAAGGTTGTCTCCTGAGCCTGTCAAAAGGAGAGAAACTGTAAAAGGGCAGTTAGCCTTCGCCCATTGAAGGAAGGCAGCTAGTTGACGTCGGTGACCTCGTCGGAGGAGGAAGCCAAAAGTGGAGTAGGTCAAGACTGACCGAACCACTCTAAATCTCTGGTTTGCTTTTACCTTGAGCACTTTATCATTACTGCAAACCTCCTACATTGCTACTGCCCTCTGCGCCTTTACGAACGAGTTTCTAAGCTCTGATCTTTCAGAATCTGCATTCAAACGTAAATCGTGTTTTCGTACGATCTTCACACTGCAGTTTTCGCTTACATTCGGATTCCATTTATAACTGCAAATTGCTTTCTACGTAAAACGCTTTTCAAGGTTCAAAACTGCTTTTAGACGCAAAACTATATTTAGACGTAAAATTACGTTTAGACGTAAAACTGCGTTTAGACGCAAAACTGCGTTTAGACGTAAAACTGCGTTTAGACGTAAAACTGCGTTTAGACGCAAAACTGCGTTTAGACGTAAAACTACGTTTAGACGTAAAACTGCGTTTGGACGTAAAACTGCGTTTGAACGTAAAACTGAGTTTAGACGCAAACTGCGCTTAGACGCAAAACTGCGCTTAGACGCAAACTGCACTGTGATTCTGCTTTTATATCGAAATCAATTTTTATCGGACGAACGCAGCTTTCGGTTTTTAAATCGCTGTAAGATTTCCGCTGCACTAATTCACCCCCCCCTCTTAGTGCTCTCGATCCTAACAGGATATACTAGGAGTAGTCCGTCAGCATATCAATTTGTAAAAGAATAACATCGAAATACATATATTGCATGGGCTTACTTGGAGAATGCGACCAAAAAGATGAAGAAATGGGCAAACTTGGGAAGGCGACCACAGGAGTTCAAAGTCGACAATTTGGTGCTGGTAAAACTCCAACCAGCATCACTCCAATTCTTTATGAATAAAGTACATAAAGGATTAGTGCACAAGTATGAAGGGCCCTTCCTAATTATTAGTAGGGTGGGCAATGTCTCCTACAAGTTACAGCTACTAGCGTGGCTCAAAATTCACAATATTTTTCATGCCCGCAACTTGATGGCCTACCACTTAGATCCACAAGATACTTCCCGAAGTGTTCCAACTTAGCTACCCCCCACTAGAGCCTCCTACGATAAGTGAGTTGAAACCATTTTAGTAGATCTTTGCGGACACATATCGCAAGGGCACATCAAGACTTAGGCAATCCCAGCTAAGTCTGATAAGTTGGTACACAGGTTCTTCGCAACTTAGATAACGCAAGCTAAGTTCGCGTCTTGGCCGCAAGGGTGCCTCACGACTTAGACAATTCCAGCTAAGTCCGTGACAAAACGTCCGACTTCCGATGAACTCTCGAACTCTCAACAAAATCTCATTCTTGACTCCGAGACTTCATTTTGCTTTATGCCTTGATCATTATCGTAGTTAATCCTGCACACTTAAAGCCTACTTCAATCTAGATAATTATTACCAAGCTAATTAAGTGTTGTTTGGCATGTCATTGGTTCATCGATGCCTCATCCGATTCTTCGGCGCATCGTCCTCTCTTGAACCATATTTCCCAATCGGCCAGTTGACCTTTGCAACTCCGATTTCCTTAGCGTAATTTCCGCTCTTCTTGACTCAATGCCCGATCCCATGGCCCGAGGCCTTCTATCGATACGTCGACCGATCCTTCGGCTCGACGTCCAATCTTTGGACATATTCTATTCCGGCCCAACATGATTCTTCTTAGTTTTAATTATGTTTCCTTGATCGAAGCTTCCTACGTCATTCAAAATACAGATCAAATCATAAACACCATCAATTCGTTTCATCATCAAAATCCGAGATTCAACAATCTCCCCCTTTTTTATTATGACAACTAATTGATGACGGAGTTAACCTTAACTCTCCTTATCAATATGTAATATTGATAGAACCCTTGAATTCAAAAATCTAAGCAACATATTATCATAAAATCATGCAGAACATCATCATAACATCATCATACTTCTCCCCCTTTGTCATCAACAAAAAGAATAAGTACAACTTTCAAGATTTAGAGATATAAGCTTAGGAATTTAGCAAATTTCCCATCACTTTAGAACATGCAAGCTAGTGAGTTCTTTCTTCTCTTTTGAGAAGTACAATTTTTGCTTCCTTTGCAATGTTCAAGCTAGTAATTCTAGTAAGTTTTACATTATGAAAACTAGCAAATTTTTATATTATTTTAGAAAATATAAGCTAGCAAATCTTTTCATCACTTTACAATATGCATAATCATCAAATCATCATTAATTTTAAAGATGTGCAATATTGTAAATTTTGCAAGTTTGTATTTTTACTTCTTGAGATAGGCAAGATAGCACTTTTGCTTCTCTTAGATTGCAAGATAGCATTTTTTGCTTATCTTTTAAGATAAGCAAACTAACAAGTTTTGCCTCTCTTTGCAATGTGTATGTTTGTAATTTTTGCTTCTCTTTAGATGTGCAAGCAAGCAAGTAAGTTTTTCTATCTTGGAAATGTGCAAGCTAACGAATTTATCTCCCCCTTTGTCATTGTCAAAAAGAAGGGAAAAATATAATTTTATAATTATTTTTTCCTTTACAATAATTTTTAAATCATGACAAAGGTAAAGTATCAATCTTATTTCAATATGTTTGTGTATCATTATAGTTTCAAATTAAAACATGCACAATTTCAAAACCTTACATTTCATCCTTACTTCATGTATGATACAAATGTCAATCATTACTATGAGCATATCATACATGATACTAAAGCATTCATGATACCAAATATTAAATCAATATTTTTTAAGTATTTATCACTTCATGATTGTTAGTACCAAACACTCATCATTTATTTTGTCTCCCTTTATCATAAAAAAAAGGAGAATCATTCAACAAAGCAAGTGTTTGAAAGCATGTCAAATAAGTTTTACACCAATTTATCCAAGCTAGCAAAAATGAGAAGTTAAGCAAGAACTTTGCATGAAAAATGAGAAGTTAGCATTTTTGCTTAAGAGCTTTTTGGTTTTCTTAGTAAGTTTATTTCTTCCTTTGTCATAAAAAGATAAGAAGAGGAAGAAGAGTAAGGGAGAAATTCATTCTAAAAAAAAAATTAAGAACCAAATTCATGAAAAGATTTGAACAAGTCAAATCCATAATGAATGAGTTTCATTGAATCAAGCTTTTATTTTAGCAAAGAGAAAGGATTCATTAAAAATGATCAAGATGTTCATACAAAATCAAATCTGTTTTCTTGTAAATAGAACGAAGAATGATTCAAAAGAATTAATTAAATCATTAATCTAAAAATCCATGAATCAAGGCTCTTCTTTTGCAAATAGAAAGATGTTCTTGATTTAAAAAGAAAATCCAAGTTATGAAGAACCAAGAAATCCGAAAAAGGAATTCATACATTTAGAATATTTAGCATGCCTAATTCTCTTCTAATTAAATCAAATTGTTCCTCATTCAATTTTAAATCATCAAATCATCAAAATCACATTTCAAGAGATTCATTATAAGTAACATAAATAGATTCATTAATCTCTTTTTGAAAAATTTATAAAGTAGAGAAAAAAAAAATTTTCAAGGAGAAAGCTTTCATCTTTTTTGGTGTTTCTAATTGATTTCATATAAGTATGCTCAAGTTTTTCATATGAAAACCATTCATCTTGTTTAAAACCGAAAAAGTAACTTTTATTACGACAAAGATCAATAAGCCATAAATCATAAAAAAAATCATCATGTATAACTTCAAAATCTCATAGTATAAAATCATCAAGCATGGTACCAAAACTTTTAATATTTTCATTATGCATCAATAAATCATTAAAATTAATTTCATCAAGCATAAAGCATTTTCAATCAAAATCATTTTGTTTGTTATAGTTATGTATTTTTCTTTTTAGGTGAATATAACTTTTCATGCTTAGTCTTCCATACAAAAGCCATGCATCATCATTTATAATCACAAGGGAATATGGAAATCAACATGATACACACTATTGCTTCTTAAAAATATACATAAGATTAATTTTATTAGATGTACAAGCATTAGATCTATCATTTTGTCCCATTTTCATAAAATATGTAATTGTCATTATCATTTTCAAAATTACTAGCATGATCCCAATTTTTTTATTTTATTAATAATTTACATATAATTTTTCTAAACTAATTTAAAAAATAACTCATGAAATGCATTATGTAATTTTGAAATAAAGCAAAGGGGTTTTGGTTACCTCATCGTCAAAAGTCGTTAAGGCGTAACATTGTCTTCGGAGGTACTCATTTCATCCCATGTCATCTTGAGCACTCTCTTCTTCTTTGGCAACTTCTTTTTAAGTTCATTATTATTCTTTGATTCTTATTTTAAGAATTTTTTAAGCTTCATTGTGAGGAGTTCAAGGTCATCATTATCATCACTTGAGTCATCACTCAAGTGGTATTCTATTATTCGAAGTGTCAAATCCTTCGTGTTCTTTGGAATGTTGTTTTCATGTTCGTTTTGTACCATACAACTCATTTTATAGGTCACTAAAGACCCGATAAGTTCTTCAAGTTAAAAATATTTCAAATTCTTGGCCTCTTGAATGGCCGTTACCTTAGGGTCCCAATTCTTTGGAAGGGATCTCAATATTATGTTAACTAGTTCAAAGTTAGAAAAACTTTTACCAAGAGCTTTTAGACTATTGACAATATCCGTAAAACGGGTATACATATCTCCAATAGTCTCACTTGGTTCCATCCGAAATAATTCAAAATCATGCATCAAAACATTGATTTTCAAATCTTTAACTTTATTAGTACCTTCATGTGTGATTTCAAGTGTATGCCAAATATCGAAAGCTGTTTCACAAATAGAAACATGATTAAACTCATTTTTTCTCAAAGCATAAAATAGAGCATTCATAGCTATAACATTTAAAGAAAAATTTTTCTTCTCCAAATCACTCCATTCGTTCATTGGAATAGAAGACTTTTGAAAACCGCTTTTGACAATGTTCCATAAATTCAAATACATTGAAAGCAAGAAAACTCCCATTCGAGTTTTTCAATAAGTGTAGTCCGTCCCATTGAACATGGGAGGACGAATGATAGAAAAGCGCTCTTGAAATCCGAAAAGAGCCATTTCTCTTATGTGTTAAACCAAATGAGAAAAGACGTGGCTCTGATACTAATTGTTAAGAATGAGTCGGCACTAAGAGGTGGGGTGAATTAGTGCAGCAGATAAAACACGTCAGTTTGAAAATCTTCACATGACAAAAATTGATTTCATAAATATGAGTTTAACTTGAAAGCATATGGAAGTGTAGTGAAATAAAAGTAAATTGCTCAAAAGAAACGCAAACTATATTTTTATAGTGGTTCGGTCATCGTGACCTATATCCTATCCACTAATTCCTCTTCCGTCGAGGCCACCGACATCCATTAACGATCTTCCTTCAATGGGCGAAGATCAACTACCCTTACAATTCGATTCTCCTTTTGACAGGTTCATGAGAGAACCTTTACAACCCCCACAACCTCCTCTCTTAAGCTTCTTTGACATAGTTTGAGAGGAGTTCACACAAGATTACAATAGCGTTTTCTTTCTTTTTCACTCTCATTCTCATGATTGTTAACTAGGGATGAGAGGGGTATTTATGGGCCTCAAGTTGATTCAAACTTGGAGCCTAAAAAGGTCTCATCCCGGGTTTTCCGAGTCCTGGCGGTACCGTCGCTTGTGCTGAGCGGTACCACCACCTACAGCACTGACACCGGGCAGTACCACCGTCGAGTCTGGCGGTACCACCACTTGGGAGATTGTGTATAGGCGGTGGTACCGCCCATACTGGCGCTACCATCGCATGACAATCTCGGAGACTAAGTTTGGGCAGTACCATCGCCTGACCGTCACCGCCCAAACTAGCGCTACCATCGCCTGACAATCTCGAAGACTGAGTCTGGGTAGTACCATCGCCTAACACGGTCTCGGAGACTGTGCCATGACGGTTCCGCCTATTAGGTCACTGTTTGGACCTTTCACTTGGCCCAACATAGCCTAACCTTGAGCCTAGTTGACCCCTAATTGAGTTGGCTCAATTCCAACCCAATTACATGCTAACTACGAATTTTAAGGCATACATTAAGCAAATGAATTGGATTAGTCTAGGTTTCTTCCGATGAGCTTCCGACGATCTTCCGGCGAACTTTCGATGATCTCTCGGCAATGTTCTAGCGGACTTACGGTAAGCTCTTAGACTTCACAATAATCTTTTTGGCAAGTTCCGATGAGCTTTTTTGGCAAGCTCCTGGACTTCTCGGTCACTTCCGGTAGAACTTCCAATGAACTCTCGAACTCCTAACGAAATCTCGTTCTTGACTTCGAAACTTCATATTGCTTTATGCCTTAATCACTATCATAGTTAATCCTGCACACTTAAAGTCTGCTTCAATCTAGACAATTATTATTAAGCTAATTAAGTGTTGTCTGGCATGTCATTGGTTCATCAATGCCTCGTCCAATTCTTTAGCTTATCGTCCTCTCTTGCAGCCTATTGCCCAATCAGCCAGTTGACCTTTGTAACTTCGATTTCCTTAGTGCAATTTTCACTCTTCTTGACCCAATGCCGATCCTATGGCTTGAGGCCTTCTATCAATACGTCGACCGATCCTTCGGCTCGACGTATAATCTTCTGATATGTTCTACTCTGGCCCAACATGATTCTTCTTCCTTTTAATTGTCTTTCCTTGATCAAAGATTCCTACATCACTCAAAACGCATATTAAATCATAAACACTATCAATTGATTTCATCATCAAAATCAAAGATTCAACATCCCCACACAAGCAGCTATGAGACTAGTCGCCTCCATTATATGGACGGATATACAACACACCAGTCTATCCGATTACCTCGATGTCCCTCTCGAGTATTCTATAATCAGGATTATTTAGGATTTATGTTTAGAGATTAATCGATCTTATTATGATTATCTCTTCATGATTTGATTTTCAGTTTATAGATCCATGGACATCACAATATATATATATATACATATATATATATATATATGTACATATATATGTATATATGTACATATATATGTATATATGTACATATATATGTATATATGTACATATATATGTATATATGTACATATATATGTATATATGTACATATATATGTATATATGTACATATATATGTATATATGTACATATATATGTATATATGTACATATATATGTATATATGTACAAATATATATATATATATATATATGTATATGTATATATTGTTAGGATCGAGAGCACTAAGAGGGGGGGGGGGTGAATTAGTGCAGCGGAAATCTTACAGCGATTAAAAACCAAAAGCTGCGTTCGTTCAAAAACTATTATGATGCAAAAGCTAATTCTCAGTTTGTATCTAAGTGCAGTTTGCGTCTAAGCGCAGATTGCGTCTAAGCGCAGTTTTGCGTCTAAGCGCAGTTTACGTCTAAACTCAGATTTACGTCTAAACGCAGTTTTACGTCTAAACGCAGATTTACGTCTAAACGCAGATTTACGTCTAAACGCAGTTTTACGTCTAAACGCAGATTTACGTCTAAACTCAGATTTATGTCTAAACTCAGATTTACGTCTAAACGCAGATTTACGTCTAAACGCAGTTTTACGTCTAAACGCAGATTTACGTCTAAACGCAGATTTACGTCTAAACGCAGTTTTACGTCTAAACGCAAATTTACGTCTAAACTCAGATTTACGTCTAAACTCAGATTTACGTCTAAACGCAGATTTACGTCTAAACGCAGATTTACGTCTAAACGTAGTTTTACGTCTAGACGCAGATTTACGTCTAAACTTTGAAACTCGTTTGTATACTCGTAGAAGGCAGTATGTAGTTGAAATCAAGACGTAAACGTGAACTGAGAACTGATGATTGTGCGAGGAAAGCCGATTTACGTCTGAATGCAGTTTTACGTCTAAATGTTGAAACTCGTTCGTAAAAGCACGGAAGACAGTTCTGCAGAATCAAACGTAAACGTAAACTGTAATGTATGAAAATACGAATTTACGTCTGAATGCAGATTCGGAAGAACAGCACTTAGAACTTGTTCGTGAAAGCGCAGAGAGCAGTAGTAATGAAGGAGGTTTGCAGTAATGATAAAGTGCTCGAGAATAAACGCAAACCAGAGATTTAGAGTGGTTCGGTCAGCCTTGACCTACTCCACTTTTGGCTTCCTCCACCGACGAGGTTGCCGACGTCAACTTGGGGCCTTCCTTCAATAGGCGAAGGCCAAACTACCCTTTTACAATTTCTCTCCTTTTGACAGGCTCAGGAGACAACCTTTACAGACCTTTCTCTCCTCACTTTACAACTGAAAACTTGAAGAACAGAAGGAGGAGACTTAAGGGCTTTACAACACTTTTGAGCTCTTAGAATCACAGAAAAGATCAAGATTTCGGTGTAGGTCTGTATCTTTTCAGTGCTGAATGGGTGGGGTATTTATAGGCCCCAACCCAATTCAAAATTCGAGCTTAAAACCGTCAAATCCCGGAATTCCGGGATCAGGCGGTTGCACCTCTTGACTGGAGAGGTTGCACCACCTAGCAGAGCTCGAAGACTGAGCTCAGGCGGATGCACCTCTCTGTCAGGGGTGGTTGCACCTTTCTGCCAGAGCTCGAAGACTGAGCTCAGGCGATGCATCACCTGTCCAAAGAGGTTGCACCTCTCTGCCAGAGCTCGAAGACCGAGCTCGGTGGTTGCACCTCTCGGCAGAGCTCGGAACTTGAGCTCTGGCGGTGCTACCTCTTGACAGAGGAGGTTGCACCGCCCAGTCTCGCTTGGAGACTGAGCCCTGGGCGGTTGCACTGCCTGGCTGGAGCGGTTGCACCTCCCAGTCTCGCTGGGAGACTTAGCCTGGGCGGTGCTACCTCCCTGCCTGGGCGGTTGCACCTCCCACAGCTACTTGGGTTCGAATGGGTTGAACCATTCGACCCAACTTGAGTTCTTCAGGGGCCCAATTGCCCCAGGATTAAGCTAATGGGATCACCTCCCATTTCTAACTTAATCACCGTGCTAACTACGATTAAATCTAAGACAATTTCTGCAGCTTTGCTTCGGTACGTCAATCGCTTCTTCCGGCGAGTTTCCGGCGAATTTTCGTCGATCATCCGATGAACCCTCGGTGATGCTTCTGTGGACTTCCGGCAAACTCCTGGACTTTGCGACGATCCACTTGGCGAGTTCCGACGAGCTTCGCTTGGCAAGCTTCTGGACTTCTCGGATCTGTTCTCGCTGAACCTCCGACGACCGTCCGAACTTCCGTCGAACTCTCGAACTCCCAACGTGATCATGATCTTGACTCCGGCGCAACACCTGCTGCTTGTCTTACTCTCATCGTAGTTAATCCTGCACAACAAAACAAAACTTCGATCGAGACAATTACTCCTAAGCAATTAACCAAGTTGTCCGACATGTCATTGGTCCCTTGACGCTTCGTCCGATTCTTCGGCGCATCGTCCTCTTCTGCAGCTTATTGCCCAATCGGCCAGTCGACTCCGCAACTCCGATATCCTTGGCACAATACCCGCTGTTCTTGGCCCGATGCCCGAGTCCACGGCCCGAAGCCTTCTGTCGATACGTCGACCGATCCACCGGCCCGACGTCCAATCTTCTGACATGTTCCTTCGGCACAACATGATTTTCCTGCTTTAATTGTCTCATCCTGATCGAAGCATCCTGCGTCACTCAAAACGCAGATTAAATCATAAACATATATCAAGTAGTTTCATCATCAAAATATGAGATTCAACAATCTCCCCCTTTTTGATGATGACAACCACTTGATGACGGAGTTAAACTTAACTCCCGGAGTTTAAACAAACTCCCCCTATCAATATATCATATTGATAGAACCTTGAATTCAAACTGAATTCAAGTCATTGCAATATTCATCATGAATACTTGCAACACGTCAACATGAACTTATGCATAAACTTATGCATCACATGTCATGTCATCAACATACTTCTCCCCCTTTGTCATCAACAAAAAGGAGAAGTACTACAATCAAGTGTGTGTGATATTGGTTCAACTCATGAAAATCATAATATCAAGTTTTATCATCATGCAAGTTTGCTAATATCAAATACCAACATGAAAAATTGCGATGTAAGCTTTTGATATCATAATGCAAACATTTCAAGTGTTTATCAATTATAGCATTTCATCACATGGTATAATACAAGTTTGGCAATCATAGCATCAATTCATATATCTCTTAATGATGCAAGCATTGCAAATATGGTAATCATATCAATTCATATATCTCTTGATGATGCAAGCATAGCATCAGTGTTCATAGCATCAATTCATATATTTCTCATCATGGCAGTGTTTATCAATTCATATATATATCTCCCCCTTTGTCATCAACAAAAAGCATAGTAACTATGATACCAGAAAATAATAATAGCAAGCTTATAGAGGAATTTTACATAGATTGCTTTAAATACTTCTTCCCCTTTGTGTTATAATCCATTGTAAAGATTTTGCAAGATGGAATACATACACATGAATCACTTCATCAAATCTATTTCAGAAACTCAATTTTCATGAAGGTGTACGAGAAAATCTGTTTCATAAATAAGATGCATTCGGACAAGATTTTGTTGCAGATTTTCACATATAATCATGGAAATCAAGTGATTTGATCATACAACATAGTCCGAAAAAAATTTTTTTTAACAAATTTATCTGTTCGGACACATCAACATTCCTAGTTTTCTTCGAATGAAATTAAAACACAAGATTTTCAGAACTTTTAGTTTCAAAGCACAACATTCTTAATTTTGGACACATTACAAACAATAATGATAAGAAGTGAGTATCACAAACAGTAACTTTTACCACAATAGATGTTTATAGCCAGTTCATCAGAAGTGAGTATCATAAGAAGTTTACAACAACAACAGGTGTTCAATAAGTTCATTGATGCGGTGGAAAATTAAAGTGCCTAAACAAAGAGTCAAATTGACTATGAATTTGCTGCAGCTCAGATAGGATTTGATCTTGTCTTTGTTCAATCCGTTCTTGTCTCTGTTCGAATCGATCCATACGAATCCCAATTTCTTCGATGGATGTATGAGTTTGCTCAGCTGGATGTGTTTCCTCAAGGGGAAGGATCGGAGGAGATTGGGTACTCCTAAAGACTGGGGTTTCCGGCTCTAGTTCAGGTTCAGGTTCAGGCTGAGGGGGATCTGTCCTTCTAGGGAGTCTAACCCAGTTACCGTTTCTATAGTAGCATCTTAGTCGGTGAAGTAGATTTTTGTTTATTATGCTGTATCGATCTACTTTCATTACTTCTTCTTCTGGTGATATTAGAATGTCGTAAGCTTTTATTATTCTAGTGATTATACCACCATATGGGAGCATCATATCTTTCTTAGATAATTCTAACATATTTTGTTGAATAAGATAGCCAAGACAGATGTCATGTCCCTTCAAAATAGAGTACATAGTTCCTAATTCTAGTTGACTTATTTCATCATGATGGTATTGTTTAGGAAGAATTATACTAGTCATGATATAATGAAGTATCTTAGTGTTCAAAGGCAATAGATGTTCACAACTTTTAGGAACCAATGCTATGTTAGGATTGGCAAAGATTGTTCCTAAGGCTTCAACATAGGATGTTCCAATACTTTCATCATCCCATGATCCTCTAAAGTAGAGTCCTATGCTTTTTATGGGAATGCCTATCATATCACAAATGAATTTATCAGTGATTGAGATGTGTTGTCCCAAAAGATAGGTGGACATTCTTCCTTCATCATCTATTTGTATGTTATTGTAAAATAATCTAACAAGCCTAGGATAGATGGGTTCATTAATCTGCAAGATTGGAAGTAGATCTAGGTTCGCAAACCATTGGATGGTCTCTAAGTCTCTTAGTTCATTTAGATCTACGTGTTTTCCCTTAGTAATACATCTAAGTTCGAAAGAGGGAAATTTTTCAGCATGGTATTTTGAATCGAAAAGAGTGAAATCAAACTCTTCTACTAATCTCCTCTTTCCCTTGTCCCTTGAGGATCTTCTAGATCCCATAACTACTGCTGTTTAGAGGGATGATGATAAGCTAAAGTAAATGAAGAACAAAACAGAATTTAAGAGCTTCTTAGAGAGTACCTTTGTGAAATCTTCAAGAGAAGGAAGGATTCTTGATGTTTTGCTCCGAAATGGGAGGTATTTGGAAGGCTTAGAGGAGTGAAATGGGAATGGAGGAGACTTGGAAGAGTAGAGGAGGAAATGGGGGTGAGTTGGGGTCGGTTCCTTAGCCGGCCCTAGTGTGGGTTTAAAGGGCAGAACTGCTGGCGGTTGCACCTCTGGCTGGAGCGGTGCAACCTCTGGCAACCCGTGATAGCTGGAGGTGCCACCGCCAGCTGGAGAGGTGCCACCGCCTGCAGCCAGTGAGCACCTAATATGATTTGATTAGGGAGCCTTTGCCTTGAGGAGAGTTTCAGAGCAATTAATGTTTGTTAGATGATTTCGTATGAGTTTTTATTTAAGGAAGAAGCTCTTGCACGATCAAGATAGATCTTTTAACGTGCATACGTATGTTTGTTTGGTATCCCTTTTAAGATCATGACATATTTATGTGAATTTGGATATCATACGTTTCTAATAAGGTTGTATCGTATTTGTGATTTCACAACTTCCACTTGTTACTTAAGCGTTGCGAGTTCCTTTTTGATTCTTGGTTTATGACCATTGAGAGTCAAGGAGCAGAATATTATTTCTTGCTCCGGCCTAGACTTTTAATGTTTTTATAGGAAGGGATGATCTTTAGGAACCCATTTGCTTTTGGGTGCCTCATAAATAGATCTACATTTTCTATCATGTTGCATAGAGTTTATCATGGTTCCTTTAGGAACCCAAATTAATTTGTTTGGACTTATTTTCTTGAATGGACAACAATGTGTCTTGTGTCCAGATTTGCAACAAAAGTTGCACTTGGTTTGGTGTTGAACATGTAAGATGGGGCCTTTTACAAAGGTAGTTGGATTTCGGTGAGGACTCCTCACAAATCCAATCCCACTTCTTTTGGGAATGTGACCCTTGTTTGCAAGGATTATGTTTAATGACTTGCTGCCAACCTCGAATTTCTTCAAGGTGTCCTTGAGTAGCAGGTTTTCTTTTTGCATAGTTTCTAGATCATGACATTTGATACATGAATTTAAACTATCATGATGTTCGACTTTTAACTTATCAAACTCACAAGTAAGACTATCATGCATCTTTTTCAGCAATTTATATTTTCTACTTATACTCTTGCATTCGTCAAATAAGTCATTGAAGGCATTTAATAATTCATCGAAAGATAAATCAGCATCTAATAAATCCGTTACCTCTTCTCCGATGGCCATTAAGGCGTAATGAGCAACTTGCTCGGTGTTGGACTCCTCTTCTTCAGATGCGCTCGAGTCATCCCATGTTGCTTGAAGAGCCTTTTTCTTTGATGTTCTTCTTTTGACTTGGGGACAATCATTCTTGTAGTGTCCCGGCTTTTTACATTCGTAGCAGATCACTTGGTCCTTCTTGGTTTCAAGTTTATTTTTCACATCGTTTTTAAACTTGTTTCTTTTGAAGAATTTCTTAAACTTTCTTGTCAAAAGTGCCAAGTCATCATCACAGTCCTCATCACTTGAGTTTTCTCTCAAGTGGCATTCAAAAGTTTTAAGTGCCATATCCTTCCTGTTCTTTGGAAGGATGTCTTCTTGCTCTTCATGAGCTTTGCAAGTCATTTCGTAGGTCATTAATGACCCGATTAGTTCTTCAAGAGGGAAGTTGCGCAGATCTTTTGCCTCTTGAATGGCAGTGACTTTAGGATCCCAACTTTTAGGAAGGGATCTTAGTATTTTATTTACGAGTTCAAAATCCGAAAAACTTTTTCCGAGTCCTTTTAGACCGTTGACGACATCCGTGAAACGGGTAAACATGTCGCCAATGGTTTCACTCGGTTTCATTCGGAAAAGTTCAAAAGAATGCAGCAACAGATTGATTTTTGACTCTTTCACTCTACTTGTGCCCTCGTGGGTCACTTCAAGTGTGTGCCAAATATCAAATGCAGTTTCGCAAGTTGAAACACGATTACACTCGTTTTTATCAAGTGCGCAAAATAAGGCATTCATAGCCTTTGCATTAAGAGCGAAAGCCTTCTTCTCCAAATCGTTCCAATCGATCATTGGAAGAGAAGATTTTGAAAATCCATTTTCAACAAGGTTCCACAGTTCAAAATCCATAGAAATAAGAAAGATCCTAATTCGGGTCTTCCAGTAGGTGTAGTCCGTTCCACTGAACATGGGTGGACGTGTAATAGAATGCCCCTCTTGGTTTCCGGCGTAATCCATCTCTCTTGGGTTTTAATCCTTTAGAGAGTTAACCTTGCTCTGATACCAATTGTTAGGATCGAGAGCACTAAGAGGGGGGGGGGGGTGAATTAGTGCAGCGAAAATCTTACAGCGATTAAAAACCAAAAGCTGCGTTCGTTCAAAAACTATTATGATGCAAAAGCTAATTCTCAGTTTGTATCTAAGTGCAGTTTGCGTCTAAGCGCAGATTGCGTCTAAGCGCAGTTTTGCGTCTAAGCGCAGTTTACGTCTAAACTCAGATTTACGTCTAAACGCAGTTTTACGTCTAAACGCAGATTTACGTCTAAACGCAGATTTACGTCTAAACGCAGTTTTACGTCTAAACGCAGATTTACGTCTAAACTCAGATTTACGTCTAAACTCAGATTTACGTCTAAACGCAGATTTACGTCTAAACGCAGTTTTACGTCTAAACGCAAATTTACGTCTAAACGCAGATTTACGTCTAAACGCAGTTTTACGTCTAAACGCAGATTTACGTCTAAACTCAGATTTACGTCTAAACTCAGATTTACGTCTAAACGCAGATTTACGTCTAAACGCAGTTTTACGTCTAGACGCAGATTTACGTCTAAACTTTGAAACTCGTTTGTATACTCGCAGAAGGCAGTATGCAGTTGAAATCAAGACGTAAACATGAACTGAGATCTGATGATTGTGCGAGGAAAGCCGATTTACGTCTGAATGCAGTTTTACGTCTAAATGTTGAAACTCGTTCGTAAAAGCACGGAAGACAGTTCTGCAGAATCAAACGTAAACGTAAACTGTAATGTATGAAAATACGAATTTACGTCTGAATGCAGATTCGGAAGAACAGCACTTAGAACTTGTTCGTGAAAGCGCAGAGAGCAGTAGTAATGAAGGAGGTTTGCAGTAATGATAAAGTGCTCGAGAATAAACGTAAACCAGAGATTTAGAGTGGTTCGGTCAGCCTTGACCTACTCCACTTTTGGCTTCCTCCACCGACGAGGTTGCCGACGTCAACTAGGGGCCTTCCTTCAATAGGCGAAGGCCAAACTACCCTTTTACAATTTCTCTCCTTTTGACAGGCTCAGGAGACAACCTTTACAGACCTTTCTCTCCTCACTTTACAACTGAAAACTTGAAGAACAGAAGGAGGAGACTTAAGGGCTTTACAACACTTTTGAGCTCTTAGAATCACAGAAAAGATCAAGATTTCGGTGTAGGTCTGTATCTTTTCAGTGCTGAATGGGTGGGGTATTTATAGGCCCCAACCCAATTCAAAATTCGAGCTTAAAACCGTCAAATCCCGGAATTCCGGGATCAGGCGGTTGCACCTCTTGACTGGAGAGGTTGCACCACCTAGCAGAGCTCGAAGACTGAGCTCAGGCGGATGCACCTCTCTGTCAGGGGTGGTTGCACCTTTCTGCCAGAGCTCGAAGACTGAGCTCAGGCGATGCATCACCTGTCCAAAGAGGTTGCACCTCTCTGCCAGAGCTCGAAGACCGAGCTCGGTGGTTGCACCTCTCGGCAGAGCTCGGAACTTGAGCTCTGGCGGTGCTACCTCTTGACAGAGGAGGTTGCACCGCCCAGTCTCGCTTGGAGACTGAGCCCTGGGCGGTTGCACTGCCTGGCTGGAGCGGTTGCACCTCCCAGTCTCGCTGGGAGACTTAGCCTGGGCGGTGCTACCTCCCTGCCTGGGCGGTTGCACCTCCCACAGCTACTTGGGTTCGAATGGGTTGAACCATTCGACCCAACTTGAGTTCTTCAGGGGCCCAATTGCCCCAGGATTAAGCTAATGGGATCACCTCCCATTTCTAACTTAATCACCGTGCTAACTACGATTAAATCTAAGACAATTTCTGCAGCTTTGCTTCGGTACGTCAATCGCTTCTTCCGGCGAGTTTCCGGCGAATTTTCGTCGATCATCCGATGAACCCTCGGTGATGCTTCTGTGGACTTCCGGCAAACTCCTGGACTTTGCGACGATCCACTTGGCGAGTTCCGACGAGCTTCGCTTGGCAAGCTTCTGGACTTCTCGGATCTGTTCTCGCTGAACCTCCGACGACCGTCCGAACTTCCGTCGAACTCTCGAACTCCCAACGTGATCATGATCTTGACTCCGGCGCAACACCTGCTGCTTGTCTTACTCTCATCGTAGTTAATCCTGCACAACAAAACAAAACTTCGATCGAGACAATTACTCCTAAGCAATTAACCAAGTTGTCCGACATGTCATTGGTCCCTTGACGCTTCGTCCGATTCTTCGGCGCATCGTCCTCTTCTGCAGCTTATTGCCCAATCGGCCAGTCGACTCCGCAACTCCGATATCCTTGGCACAATACCCGCTGTTCTTGGCCCGATGCCCGAGTCCACGGCCCGAAGCCTTCTGTCGATACGTCGACCGATCCACCGGCCCGACGTCCAATCTTCTGACATGTTCCTTCGGCACAACATGATTTTCCTGCTTTAATTGTCTCATCCTGATCGAAGCATCCTGCGTCACTCAAAACGCAGATTAAATCATAAACATATATCAAGTAGTTTCATCATCAAAATATGAGATTCAACAATCTCCCCCTTTTTGATGATGACAACCACTTGATGACGGAGTTAAACTTAACTCCCGGAGTTTAAACAAACTCCCCCTATCAATATATCATATTGATAGAACCTTGAATTCAAACTGAATTCAAGTCATTGCAATATTCATCATGAATACTTGCAACACGTCAACATGAACTTATGCATAAACTTATGCATCACATGTCATGTCATCAACATACTTCTCCCCCTTTGTCATCAACAAAAAGGAGAAGTACTACAATCAAGTGTGTGTGATATTGGTTCAACTCATGAAAATCATAATATCAAGTTTTATCATCATGCAAGTTTGCTAATATCAAATACCAACATGAAAAATTGCGATGTAAGCTTTTGATATCATAATGCAAACATTTCAAGTGTTTATCAATTATAGCATTTCATCACATGGTATAATACAAGTTTGGCAATCATAGCATCAATTCATATATCTCTTAATGATGCAAGCATTGCAAATATGGTAATCATATCAATTCATATATCTCTTGATGATGCAAGCATAGCATCAGTGTTCATAGCATCAATTCATATATTTCTCATCATGGCAGTGTTTATCAATTCATATATATATCTCCCCCTTTGTCATCAACAAAAAGCATAGTAACTATGATACCAGAAAATAATAATAGCAAGCTTATAGAGGAATTTTACATAGATTGCTTTAAATACTTCTTCCCCTTTGTGTTATAATCCATTGTAAAGATTTTGCAAGATGGAATACATACACATGAATCACTTCATCAAATCTATTTCAGAAACTCAATTTTCATGAAGGTGTACGAGAAAATCTGTTTCATAAATAAGATGCATTCGGACAAGATTTTGTTGCAGATTTTCACATATAATCATGGAAATCAAGTGATTTGATCATACAACATAGTCCGAAAAAAATTTTTTTTAACAAATTTATCTGTTCGGACACATCAACATTCCTAGTTTTCTTCGAATGAAATTAAAACACAAGATTTTCAGAACTTTTAGTTTCAAAGCACAACATTCTTAATTTTGGACACATTACAAACAATAATGATAAGAAGTGAGTATCACAAACAGTAACTTTTACCACAATAGATGTTTATAGCCAGTTCATCAGAAGTGAGTATCATAAGAAGTTTACAACAACAACAGGTGTTCAATAAGTTCATTGATGCGGTGGAAAATTAAAGTGCCTAAACAAAGAGTCAAATTGACTATGAATTTGCTGCAGCTCAGATAGGATTTGATCTTGTCTTTGTTCAATCCGTTCTTGTCTCTGTTCGAATCGATCCATACGAATCCCAATTTCTTCGATGGATGTATGAGTTTGCTCAGCTGGATGTGTTTCCTCAAGGGGAAGGATCGGAGGAGATTGGGTACTCCTAAAGACTGGGGTTTCCGGCTCTAGTTCAGGTTCAGGTTCAGGCTGAGGGGGATCTGTCCTTCTAGGGAGTCTAACCCAGTTACCGTTTCTATAGTAGCATCTTAGTCGGTGAAGTAGATTTTTGTTTATTATGCTGTATCGATCTACTTTCATTACTTCTTCTTCTGGTGATATTAGAATGTCGTAAGCTTTTATTATTCTAGTGATTATACCACCATATGGGAGCATCATATCTTTCTTAGATAATTCTAACATATTTTGTTGAATAAGATAGCCAAGACAGATGTCATGTCCCTTCAAAATAGAGTACATAGTTCCTAATTCTAGTTGACTTATTTCATCATGATGGTATTGTTTAGGAAGAATTATACTAGTCATGATATAATGAAGTATCTTAGTGTTCAAAGGCAATAGATGTTCACAACTTTTAGGAACCAATGCTATGTTAGGATTGGCAAAGATTGTTCCTAAGGCTTCAACATAGGATGTTCCAATACTTTCATCATCCCATGATCCTCTAAAGTAGAGTCCTATGCTTTTTATGGGAATGCCTATCATATCACAAATGAATTTATCAGTGATTGAGATGTGTTGTCCCAAAAGATAGGTGGACATTCTTCCTTCATCATCTATTTGTATGTTATTGTAAAATAATCTAACAAGCCTAGGATAGATGGGTTCATTAATCTGCAAGATTGGAAGTAGATCTAGGTTCGCAAACCATTGGATGGTCTCTAAGTCTCTTAGTTCATTTAGATCTACGTGTTTTCCCTTAGTAATACATCTAAGTTCGAAAGAGGGAAATTTTTCAGCATGGTATTTTGAATCGAAAAGAGTGAAATCAAACTCTTCTACTAATCTCCTCTTTCCCTTGTCCCTTGAGGATCTTCTAGATCCCATAACTACTGCTGTTTAGAGGGATGATGATAAGCTAAAGTAAATGAAGAACAAAACAGAATTTAAGAGCTTCTTAGAGAGTACCTTTGTGAAATCTTCAAGAGAAGGAAGGATTCTTGATGTTTTGCTCCGAAATGGGAGGTATTTGGAAGGCTTAGAGGAGTGAAATGGGAATGGAGGAGACTTGGAAGAGTAGAGGAGGAAATGGGGGTGAGTTGGGGTCGGTTCCTTAGCCGGCCCTAGTGTGGGTTTAAAGGGCAGAACTGCTGGCGGTTGCACCTCTGGCTGGAGCGGTGCAACCTCTGGCAACCCGTGATAGCTGGAGGTGCCACCGCCAGCTGGAGAGGTGCCACCGCCTGCAGCCAGTGAGCACCTAATATGATTTGATTAGGGAGCCTTTGCCTTGAGGAGAGTTTCAGAGCAATTAATGTTTGTTAGATGATTTCGTATGAGTTTTTATTTAAGGAAGAAGCTCTTGCACGATCAAGATAGATCTTTTAACGTGCATACGTATGTTTGTTTGGTATCCCTTTTAAGATCATGACATATTTATGTGAATTTGGATATCATACGTTTCTAATAAGGTTGTATCGTATTTGTGATTTCACAACTTCCACTTGTTACTTAAGCGTTGCGAGTTCCTTTTTGATTCTTGGTTTATGACCATTGAGAGTCAAGGAGCAGAATATTATTTCTTGCTCCGGCCTAGACTTTTAATGTTTTTATAGGAAGGGATGATCTTTAGGAACCCATTTGCTTTTGGGTGCCTCATAAATAGATCTACATTTTCTATCATGTTGCATAGAGTTTATCATGGTTCCTTTAGGAACCCAAATTAATTTGTTTGGACTTATTTTCTTGAATGGACAACAATGTGTCTTGTGTCCAGATTTGCAACAAAAGTTGCACTTGGTTTGGTGTTGAACATGTAAGATGGGGCCTTTTACAAAGGTAGTTGGATTTCGGTGAGGACTCCTCACAAATCCAATCCCACTTCTTTTGGGAATGTGACCCTTGTTTGCAAGGATTATGTTTAATGACTTGCTGCCAACCTCGAATTTCTTCAAGGTGTCCTTGAGTAGCAGGTTTTCTTTTTGCATAGTTTCTAGATCATGACATTTGATACATGAATTTAAACTATCATGATGTTCGACTTTTAACTTATCAAACTCACAAGTAAGACTATCATGCATCTTTTTCAGCAATTTATATTTTCTACTTATACTCTTGCATTCGTCAAATAAGTCATTGAAGGCATTTAATAATTCATCGAAAGATAAATCAGCATCTAATAAATCCGTTACCTCTTCTCCGATGGCCATTAAGGCGTAATGAGCAACTTGCTCGGTGTTGGACTCCTCTTCTTCAGATGCGCTCGAGTCATCCCATGTTGCTTGAAGAGCCTTTTTCTTTGATGTTCTTCTTTTGACTTGGGGACAATCATTCTTGTAGTGTCCCGGCTTTTTACATTCGTAGCAGATCACTTGGTCCTTCTTGGTTTCAAGTTTATTTTTCACATCGTTTTTAAACTTGTTTCTTTTGAAGAATTTCTTAAACTTTCTTGTCAAAAGTGCCAAGTCATCATCACAGTCCTCATCACTTGAGTTTTCTCTCAAGTGGCATTCAAAAGTTTTAAGTGCCATATCCTTCCTGTTCTTTGGAAGGATGTCTTCTTGCTCTTCATGAGCTTTGCAAGTCATTTCGTAGGTCATTAATGACCCGATTAGTTCTTCAAGAGGGAAGTTGCGCAGATCTTTTGCCTCTTGAATGGCAGTGACTTTAGGATCCCAACTTTTAGGAAGGGATCTTAGTATTTTATTTACGAGTTCAAAATCCGAAAAACTTTTTCCGAGTCCTTTTAGACCGTTGACGACATCCGTGAAACGGGTAAACATGTCGCCAATGGTTTCACTCGGTTTCATTCGGAAAAGTTCAAAAGAATGCAGCAACAGATTGATTTTTGACTCTTTCACTCTACTTGTGCCCTCGTGGGTCACTTCAAGTGTGTGCCAAATATCAAATGCAGTTTCGCAAGTTGAAACACGATTAAACTCGTTTTTATCAAGTGCGCAAAATAAGGCATTCATAGCCTTTGCATTAAGAGCGAAAGCCTTCTTCTCCAAATCGTTCCAATCGATCATTGGAAGAGAAGATTTTGAAAATCCATTTTCAACAAGGTTCCACAGTTCAAAATCCATAGAAATAAGAAAGATCCTAATTCGGGTCTTCCAGTAGGTGTAGTCCGTTCCACTGAACATGGGTGGACGTGTAATAGAATGCCCCTCTTGGTTTCCGGCGTAAGCCATCTCTCTTGGGTTTTAATCCTTTAGAGAGTTAACCTTGCTCTGATACCAATTGTTAGGATTGAGAGCACTAAGAGGGGGGGGGGGTGAATTAGTGCAGCGAAAATCTTACAGCGATTAAAAACCAAAAGCTGCGTTCGTTCAAAAACTATTATGATGCAAAAGCTAATTCTCAGTTTGTATCTAAGTGCAGTTTGCGTCTAAGCGCAGATTGCGTCTAAGCGCAGTTTTGCGTCTAAGCGCAGTTTACGTCTAAACTCAGATTTACGTCTAAACGCAGTTTTACGTCTAAACGCAGATTTACGTCTAAACGCAGATTTACGTCTAAACGCAGTTTTACGTCTAAACGCAGATTTACGTCTAAACTCAGATTTACGTCTAAACTCAGATTTACGTCTAAACGCAGATTTACGTCTAAACGCAGTTTTACGTCTAAACGCAAATTTACGTCTAAACGCAGATTTACGTCTAAACGCAGTTTTACGTCTAAACGCAGATTTACGTCTAAACTCAGATTTACGTCTAAACTCAGATTTACGTCTAAACGCAGATTTACGTCTAAACGCAGTTTTACGTCTAGACGCAGATTTACGTCTAAACTTTGAAACTCGTTTGTATACTCGCAGAAGGCAGTATGCAGTTGAAATCAAGACGTAAACATGAACTGAGATCTGATGATTGTGCGAGGAAAGCCGATTTACGTCTGAATGCAGTTTTACGTCTAAATGTTGAAACTCGTTCGTAAAAGCACGGAAGACAGTTCTGCAGAATCAAACGTAAACGTAAACTGTAATGTATGAAAATACGAATTTACGTCTGAATGCAGATTCGGAAGAACAGCACTTAGAACTTGTTCGTGAAAGCGCAGAGAGCAGTAGTAATGAAGGAGGTTTGCAGTAATGATAAAGTGCTCGAGAATAAACGTAAACCAGAGATTTAGAGTGGTTCGGTCAGCCTTGACCTACTCCACTTTTGGCTTCCTCCACCGACGAGGTTGCCGACGTCAACTAGGGGCCTTCCTTCAATAGGCGAAGGCCAAACTGCCCTTTTACAATTTCTCTCCTTTTGACAGGCTCAGGAGACAACCTTTACAGACCTTTCTCTCCTCACTTTACAACTAAAAACTTGAAGAACAGAAGGAGGAGACTTAAGGGCTTTACAACACTTTTGAGCTCTTAGAATCACAGAAAAGATCAAGATTTCGGTGTAGGTCTGTATCTTTTCAGTGCTGAATGGGTGGGGTATTTATAGGCCCCAACCCAATTCAAAATTCGAGCTCAAAACCGTCAAATCCCGGAATTCCGGGATCAGGCGGTTGCACCTCTTGACTGGAGAGGTTGCACCGCCTGGCAGAGCTCGAAGACTGAGCTCAGGCGGATGCACCTCTCTATCAGGGGTGGTTGCACCTTTCTGCCAGAGCTCGAAGACTGAGCTCAGGCGATGCATCACCTGTCCAAAGAGGTTGCACCTCTCTGCCAGAGCTCGAAGACCGAGCTCGGTGGTTGCACCTCTCGGCAGAGCTCGGAACTTGAGCTCTGGCGGTGCTACCTCTTGACAGAGGAGGTTGCACCGCCCAGTCTCGCTTGGAGACTGAGCCCTGGGCGGTTGCACCGCCTGGCTGGAGCGGTTGCACCTCCCAGTCTCGCTGGGAGACTTAGCCTGGGCGGTGCTACCTCCCTGCCTGGGCGGTTGCACCTCCCACAGCTACTTGGGTTCGAATGGGTTGAACCATTCGACCCAACTTGAGTTCTTCAGGGGCCCAATTGCCCCAGGATTAAGCTAATGGGATCACCTCCCATTTCTAACTTAATCACCGTGCTAACTACGATTAAATCTAAGACAATTTCTGCAGCTTTGCTTCGGTACGTCAATCGCTTCTTCCGGCGAGTTTCCGGCGAACTTCCGTCGATCATCCGATGAACCCTCGGTGATGCTTCTGCGGACTTCCGGCAAACTCCTGGACTTTGCGACGATCCACTTGGCGAGTTCCGACGAGCTTCGCTTGGCAAGCTTCTGGACTTCTCGGATCTGTTCTCGCTGAACCTCCGACGACCGTCCGAACTTCCGTCGAACTCTCGAACTCCCAACGTGATCATGATCTTGACTCCGGCGCAACACCTGCTGCTTGTCTTACTCTCATCGTAGTTAATCCTGCACAACAAAACAAAACTTCGATCGAGACAATTAATCCTAAGCAATTAACCAAGTTGTCCGACATGTCATTGGTCCCTTGACGCTTCGTCCGATTCTTCGGCGCATCGTCCTCTTCTGCAGCTTATTGCCCAATCGGCCAGTCGACTCCGCAACTCCGATATCCTTGGCACAATACCCGCTGTTCTTGGCCCGATGCCCGAGTCCACGGCCCGAAGCCTTCTGTCGATACGTCGACCGATCCACCGGCCCGACGTCCAATCTTCTGACATGTTCCTTCGGCACAACATGATTTTCCTGCTTTAATTGTCTCATCCTGATCGAGGCATCCTGCGTCACTCAAAACGCAGATTAAATCATAAACATATATCAAGTAGTTTCATCATCAAAATACGAGATTCAACAATCTCCCCCTTTTTAATGATGACAACCACTTGATGACGGAGTTAAACTTAACTCCCGGAGTTTAAACAAACTCCCCCTATCAATATGCCATATTAATAGAACCTTGAATTCAAACTGAATTCAAGTCATTGCAATATTCATCATGAATACTTGCAACACGTCAACATGAACTTATGCATAAACTTATGCATCACATGTCATGTCATCAACATACTTCTCCCCCTTTGTCATCAACAAAAAGGAGAAGTACTACAATCAAGTGTGTGTGATATTGGTTCAACTCATGAAAATCATAATATCAAGTTTTATCATCATGCAAGTTTGCTAATATCAAATACCAACATGAAAAATTGCGATGTAAGCTTTTGATATCATAATGCAAACATTTCAAGTGTTTATCAATTATAGCATTTCATCACATGGTATAATACAAGTTTGGCAATCATAGCATCAATTCATATATCTCTTAATGATGCAAGCATTGCAAATATGGTAATCATATCAATTCATATATCTCTTGATGATGCAAGCATAGCATCAGTGTTCATAGCATCAATTCATATATTTCTCATCATGGCAGTGTTTATCAATTCATATATATATCTCCCCCTTTGTCATCAACAAAAAGCATAGTAACTATGATACCAGAAAATAATAATAGCAAGCTTATAGAGGAATTTTACATAGATTGCTTTAAATACTTCTTCCCCTTTGTGTTATAATCCATTGTAAAGATTTTGCAAGATGGAATACATACACATGAATCACTTCATCAAATCTATTTCAGAAACTCAATTTTCATGAAGGTGTACGAGAAAATCTGTTTCATAAATAAGATGCATTCGGACAAGATTTTGTTGCAGATTTTCACATATAATCATGGAAATCAAGTGATTTGATCATACAACATAGTCCGAAAAAATTTTTTTTTAACAAATTTATCTGTTCGGACACATCAACATTCCTAGTTTTCTTCGAATGAAATTAAAACACAAGATTTTCAGAACTTTTAGTTTCAAAGCACAACATTCTTAATTTTGGACACATTACAAACAGTAATGATAAGAAGTGAGTATCACAAACAGTAACTTTTACCACAATAGATGTTTACAGCCAGTTCATCAGAAGTGAGTATCATAAGAAGTTTACAACAACAACAGGTGTTCAATAAGTTCATTGATGCGGTGGAAAATTAAAGTGCCTAAACAAAGAGTCAAATTGACTATGAATTTGCTGCAGCTCAGATAGGATTTGATCTTGTCTTTGTTCAATCCGTTCTTGTCTCTGTTCGAATCGATCCATACGAATCCCAATTTCTTCGATGGATGTATGAGTTTGCTCAGCTGGATGTGTTTCCTCAAGGGGAAGGATCGGAGGAGATTGGGTACTCCTAAAGACTGGGGTTTCCGGCTCTAGTTCAGGTTCAGGTTCAGGCTGAGGGGGATCTGTCCTTCTAGGGAGTCTAACCCAGTTACCGTTTCTATAGTAGCATCTTAGTCGGTGAAGTAGATTTTTGTTTATTATGCTGTATCGATCTACTTTCATTACTTCTTCTTCTGGTGATATTAGAATGTCGTAAGCTTTTATTATTCTAGTGATTATACCACCATATGGGAGCATCATATCTTTCTTAGATAATTCTAACATATTTTGTTGAATAAGATAGCCAAGACAGATGTCATGTCCCTTCAAAATAGAGTACATAGTTCCTAATTCTAGTTGACTTATTTCATCATGATGGTATTGTTTAGGAAGAATTATACTAGTCATGATATAATGAAGTATCTTAGTGTTCAAAGGCAATAGATGTTCACAACTTTTAGGAACCAATGCTATGTTAGGATTGGCAAAGATTGTTCCTAAGGCTTCAACATAGGATGTTCCAATACTTTCATCATCCCATGATCCTCTAAAGTAGAGTCCTATGCTTTTTATGGGAATGCCTATCATATCACAAATGAATTTATCAGTGATTGAGATGTGTTGTCCCAAAAGATAGGTGGACATTCTTCCTTCATCATCTATTTGTATGTTATTGTAAAATAATCTAACAAGCCTAGGATAGATGGGTTCATTAATCTGCAAGATTGGAAGTAGATCTAGGTTCGCAAACCATTGGATGGTCTCTAAGTCTCTTAGTTCATTTAGATCTACGTGTTTTCCCTTAGTAATACATCTAAGTTCGAAAGAGGGAAATTTTTCAGCATGGTATTTTGAATCGAAAAGAGTGAAATCAAACTCTTCTACTAATCTCCTCTTTCCCTTGTCCCTTGAGGATCTTCTAGATCCCATAACTACTGCTGTTTAGAGGGATGATGATAAGCTAAAGTAAATGAAGAACAAAACAGAATTTAAGAGCTTCTTAGAGAGTACCTTTGTGAAATCTTCAAGAGAAGGAAGGATTCTTGATGTTTTGCTCCGAAATGGGAGGTATTTGGAAGGCTTAGAGGAGTGAAATGGGAATGGAGGAGACTTGGAAGAGTAGAGGAGGAAATGGGGGTGAGTTGGGGTCGGTTCCTTAGCCGGCCCTAGTGTGGGTTTAAAGGGCAGAACTGCTGGCGGTTGCACCTCTGGCTGGAGCGGTGCAACCTCTGGCAACCCGTGATAGCTGGAGGTGCCACCGCCAGCTGGAGAGGTGCCACCGCCTGCAGCCAGTGAGCACCTAATATGATTTGATTAGGGAGCCTTTGCCTTGAGGAGAGTTTCAGAGCAATTAATGTTTGTTAGATGATTTCGTATGAGTTTTTATTTAAGGAAGAAGCTCTTGCACGATCAAGATAGATCTTTTAACGTGCATACGTATGTTTGTTTGGTATCCCTTTTAAGATCATGACATATTTATGTGAATTTGGATATCATACGTTTCTAATAAGGTTGTATCGTATTTGTGATTTCACAACTTCCACTTGTTACTTAAGCGTTGCGAGTTCCTTTTTGATTCTTGGTTTATGACCATTGAGAGTCAAGGAGCAGAATATTATTTCTTGCTCCGGCCTAGACTTTTAATGTTTTTATAGGAAGGGATGATCTTTAGGAACCCATTTGCTTTTGGGTGCCTCATAAATAGATCTACATTTTCTATCATGTTGCATAGAGTTTATCATGGTTCCTTTAGGAACCCAAATTAATTTGTTTGGACTTATTTTCTTGAATGGACAACAATGTGTCTTGTGTCCAGATTTGCAACAAAAGTTGCACTTGGTTTGGTGTTGAACATGTAAGATGGGGCCTTTTACAAAGGTAGTTGGATTTCGGTGAGGACTCCTCACAAATCCAATCCCACTTCTTTTGGGAATGTGACCCTTGTTTGCAAGGATTATGTTTAATGACTTGCTGCCAACCTCGAATTTCTTCAAGGTGTCCTTGAGTAGCAGGTTTTCTTTTTGCATAGTTTCTAGATCATGACATTTGATACATGAATTTAAACTATCATGATGTTCGACTTTTAACTTATCAAACTCACAAGTAAGACTATCATGCATCTTTTTCAGCAATTTATATTTTCTACTTATACTCTTGCATTCGTCAAATAAGTCATTGAAGGCATTTAATAATTCATCGAAAGATAAATCAGCATCTAATAAATCCGTTACCTCTTCTCCGATGGCCATTAAGGCGTAATGAGCAACTTGCTCGGTGTTGGACTCCTCTTCTTCAGATGCGCTCGAGTCATCCCATGTTGCTTGAAGAGCCTTTTTCTTTGATGTTCTTCTTTTGACTTGGGGACAATCATTCTTGTAGTGTCCCGGCTTTTTACATTCGTAGCAGATCACTTGGTCCTTCTTGGTTTCAAGTTTATTTTTCACATCGTTTTTAAACTTGTTTCTTTTGAAGAATTTCTTAAACTTTCTTGTCAAAAGTGCCAAGTCATCATCACAGTCCTCATCACTTGAGTTTTCTCTCAAGTGGCATTCAAAAGTTTTAAGTGTCATATCCTTCCTGTTCTTTGGAAGGATGTCTTCTTGCTCTTCATGAGCTTTGCAAGTCATTTCGTAGGTCATTAATGACCCGATTAGTTCTTCAAGAGGGAAGTTGCGCAGATCTTTTGCCTCTTGAATGGCAGTGACTTTAGGATCCCAACTTTTAGGAAGGGATCTTAGTATTTTATTTACGAGTTCAAAATCCGAAAAACTTTTTCCGAGTCCTTTTAGACCGTTGACGACATCCGTGAAACGGGTAAACATGTCGCCAATGGTTTCACTCGGTTTCATTCGGAAAAGTTCAAAAGAATGCAGCAACAGATTGATTTTTGACTCTTTCACTCTACTTGTGCCCTCGTGGGTCACTTCAAGTGTGTGCCAAATATCAAATGCAGTTTCGCAAGTTGAAACACGATTAAACTCGTTTTTATCAAGTGCGCAAAATAAGGCATTCATAGCCTTTGCATTAAGAGCGAAAGCCTTCTTCTCCAAATCGTTCCAATCGATCATTGGAAGAGAAGATTTTGAAAATCCATTTTCAACAAGGTTCCACAGTTCAAAATCCATAGAAATAAGAAAGATCCTCATTCGGGTCTTCCAGTAGGTGTAGTCCGTTCCACTGAACATGGGTGGACGTGTAATAGAATGCCCCTCTTGGTTTCCGGCGTAAGCCATCTCTCTTGGGTTTTAATCCTTTAGAGAGTTAACCTTGCTCTGATACCAATTGTTAGGATCGAGAGCACTAAGAGGGGGGGGGGGGGTGAATTAGTGCAGCGAAAATCTTACAGCGATTAAAAACCAAAAGCTGCGTTCGTTCAAAAACTATTATGATGCAAAAGCTAATTCTCAGTTTGTATCTAAGTGCAGTTTGCGTCTAAGCGCAGATTGCATCTAAGCGCAGTTTTGCGTCTAAGCGCAGTTTACGTCTAAACTCAGATTTACGTCTAAACGCAGTTTTACGTCTAAACGCAGATTTACGTCTAAACGCAGATTTACGTCTAAACGCAGTTTTACGTCTAAACGCAGATTTACGTCTAAACTCAGATTTACGTCTAAACTCAGATTTACGTCTAAACGCAGATTTACGTCTAAACGCAGTTTTACGTCTAAACGCAAATTTACGTCTAAACGCAGATTTACGTCTAAACGCAGTTTTACGTCTAAACGCAGATTTACGTCTAAACTCAGATTTACGTCTAAACTCAGATTTACGTCTAAACGCAGATTTACGTCTAAATGCAGTTTTACGTCTAGACGCAGATTTACGTCTAAACTTTGAAACTCGTTTGTATACTCGCAGAAGGCAGTATGCAGTTGAAATCAAGACGTAAACATGAACTGAGATCTGATGATTGTGCGAGGAAAGCCGATTTACGTCTGAATGCAGTTTTACGTCTAAATGTTGAAACTCGTTCGTAAAAGCACGGAAGACAGTTCTGCAGAATCAAACGTAAACGTAAACTGTAATGTATGAAAATACGAATTTACGTCTGAATGCAGATTCGGAAGAACAGCACTTAGAACTTGTTCGTGAAAGCGCAGAGAGCAGTAGTAATGAAGGAGGTTTGCAGTAATGATAAAGTGCTCGAGAATAAACGTAAACCAGAGATTTAGAGTGGTTCGGTCAGCCTTGACCTACTCCACTTTTGGCTTCCTCCACCGACGAGGTTGCCGACGTCAACTAGGGGCCTTCCTTCAATAGGCGAAGGCCAAACTGCCCTTTTACAATTTCTCTCCTTTTGACAGGCTCAGGAGACAACCTTTACAGACCTTTCTCTCCTCACTTTACAACTAAAAACTTGAAGAACAGAAGGAGGAGACTTAAGGGCTTTACAACACTTTTGAGCTCTTAGAATCACAGAAAAGATCAAGATTTCGGTGTAGGTCTGTATCTTTTCAGTGCTGAATGGGTGGGGTATTTATAGGCCCCAACCCAATTCAAAATTCGAGCTCAAAACCGTCAAATCCCGGAATTCCGGGATTAGGCGGTTGCACCTCTTGACTGGAGAGGTTGCACCGCCTGGCAGAGCTCGAAGACTGAGCTCAGGCGGATGCACCTCTCTATCAGGGGTGGTTGCACCTTTCTGCCAGAGCTCGAAGACTGAGCTCAGGCGATGCATCACCTGTCCAAAGAGGTTGCACCTCTCTGCCAGAGCTCGAAGACCGAGCTCGGTGGTTGCACCTCTCGGCAGAGCTCGGAACTTGAATCTCGTATTTTGATGATGAAACTACTTGATATATGTTTATGATTTAATCTGCGTTTTGAGTAACGCAGGATGCCTTGATCAGGATGAGACAATTAAAGCAGGAAAATCATGTTGTGCCGAAGGAACATGTCAGAAGATTGGACGTCGGGCCGGTGGATCGGTCGGCGTATCGACAGAAGGCTTCGGGCCGTGGACTCGGGCATCGGGCCAAGAAGAGCGGGTATTGTGCCAAGGATATCGGAGTTGCGGAGTCAACTGGCCGATTGGGCAATAGGCTGCACGAGAGGACGATGCGCCGAAGAATCGGACGAAGCGTCGAGGGACCAATGACATGTCGGACAACTTGGTTAATTGCTTAGGATTAATTGTCTCGATTGAAGTTTTGTTTTAAGTGTGCAGGATTAACTACGATAAGAGTAAGACAAGCAGCAGGTGTTGCGCCGGAGTCAAGATCATGATCACGTTGGGAGTTCGAGAGTTCGACGGAAGTTCGGACGGTCGTCGGAGGTTCAGCGAGAACAGATCCGAGAAGTCCAGAAGCTTGCCAAGCGAAGCTCGTCGGAACTCGCCAAGTGGATCGTCGCAAAGTCCAGGAGTATGCCGGATGTCCGCAGAAGGATCACCGAGGGTTATCGGTTGATCGACGGAAGTTGGCCGGAAACTCGCCGGAAGAAGCGATTGACGCATCGGAGCAAAGCTGCAGAAGTTGTCTTAGAGTTAATCGTAGTTAGCATGATGATTAAGCATGAAAATGGGAGGTGATCCCATTAGCTTAATCTTGGGGCAATTGGGCCCCTGAAAAGATTCAAAGTGGGCCGAATGGAGTGAACCATTCGGACCCTGATTGCACCATGAGGTGCAACCGCCCCAGCCAGGAGGTGCAACCGCCTGGGCTGTGGGGTTGGGAGGTGCAACCGCCCCAGCCAGGAGGTGCAACCGCCAGGGCTGCGAGGCTGGGAGGTGCAACCGCCCCAGCCGAGAGGTGCAACCGCCCAGAGCTCAGTCTTCGAGCTAGACTGGGCGGTGCAACCTCCTCTGCCAAGAGGTAGCACCGCCAAAGCTCAAGTTTCGAGCTCTGCCAGGCGATGCAACCACCGAGCTCAGTCTTCGAGCTCTGGCAGAGAGGTGCATCAGCCTGAGCTCAGTCTCGAGCTCTGCCAGGTGATGCAATCACCGAGCTCAGTCTTCGAGCTCTGGCAGAGAGGTGGATCAGCCTGAGCTCAACTTGGAGCTCTGCCAGGTGATGCAACCACCGAGCTCAGTTTCGAGCTCTGCCAGGTGATGCAATCACCAAGCTCAGTCTTCGAGCTCTGCCAGGTGATGCAACCATCGAGCTCAGTCTTCGAGCTCTGGCAGAGAGAAGCAATCGCCTGAGCTCAGTCTTCGAGCTCTGCCAGGCGGTGCCACCTCTCCAGTCAAGAGGTGCAACCGCCTGATCCCAGAATTCTGGGATTTGATCGATTTGATCGTTTTGAGCTCGAATTTTGAATTGGGTTGGGGCCTATAAATACCCCACCCATTCAGCACTGAAAAGATATAGACCTACACCGAAATCTTGATCTCTTCTGTGATTCTAAGAGCTCAAAAGTGTTGTAAATCCTTTAAGTCTCCTCCTTCTGTTCTTCAAGTTTTCAGTTGTAAAGTGAGGAGAGAAAGGTCTGTAAAGGTTGTCTCCTGAGCCTGTCAAAAGGAGAGAAATTGTAAAAGGGCAGTTTGGCCTTCGCCCATTGAAGGAAGGCACCTAGTTGACGTCGGCAACCTCATCGGTGGAGGAAGCCAAAAGTGGAGTAGGTCAAGGCTGACCGAACCACTCTAAATCTCTGGTTTGCGTTTATTTTCGAGCACTTTATCATTACTGCAAACCTCCCTCATTACTACTGCTCTCTGCGCTTTCACGAACAAGTTCTAAGTGCTGTTCTTCCGAATCTGCATTCAGACGTAAATTCGTATTTTCATACATTACAGTTTACGTTTACGTTTGATTCTGCAGAACTGTTTTCCGTGCTTTTACGAACGAGCTTCTTTGCAGTTTACACTTACATTTTAATCCTATTGATAACTGCAATCTGTCCTCTACGATTTTACGAACGAGTTTCAACATTTAGACGCAAAACTGCGCTTAGACGCAAAACTGCGCTTAAACGCAATCTGCACTTAGACGCAAACTGCACTTAGATACAAACTGAGAATTTGCTTTTGCATCATAATAGTTTTTGTACGAACGCAGCTTTTGGTTTTTAAATTATTGTAAGATTTCCGCTGCACTAATTCACCCCCCCCCTCTTAGTGCTCTCGATCCTAACAATTGGTATCAGAGCGGGGTATTTCTCATTTCGGATTTACACCCGAGAGAAATGACTTTTCAAGAGGGCTGTTCGGTCTTTCGTCCACCGTTCTTTAACGGATTGGACTACACTTATTGGAAAACTCGAATGAGAGTTTTCTTAATTTCTCTAAATCTGGATTTATGGAATATCATTGAAAACGGTTTTCAACTTCCCTCCAAACCGATGAACGAATGGTCGGTTTTGGAGAAGAAGAATTTTTCTTTAAACGCAAAAGCTATGAATGCCTTATTTTGCGCATTGGACAAAAATGAGTTCAATCGGATTTCTACGTGTGAAACGGCTTTCGATATTTGGCGCACTCTTGAAATCACGCACGAGGGAACTAGTAGAGTCAAAGACTCGAAAGTTAATATCTTACTGCTTGATTTCGAGCTTTTTCATATGAAACCAAGCGAAACCGTTGTTGACATGTACACCCGTTTTACGGATGTCGTCAATGGTTTAAAATCACTTGGTAAAAGCTTTTCGGATTTTGAACTCGTTAACAAAGTTTTGCGCTCACTTTCTAAAACTTGGGATTCAAAAGTAACTGCTATTCAAGAATCGAAAAACTTGAACCAATTTCCACTTGAAGAACTAATTGGTTCATTGATCACATATGAAATGACGTGCAATGCACGTGAAGAACTTGAGAACCACCTTCCAAAGAACAGGAAGGATTTGGGACATAGAACATTTGAAGACCACTCGAGCATAAGCTCAAGTGATGGTGAACTTAAACTACAAATGAAACGAAAATTAAAAAGCAAAAAAGAATGGAACTACTTGCTTTAAACGCAAGAAGAAGAACAAAAATTGGGATGAATCGAGCTCATCTGAAGACGAGAAAGTCAACAAAAGCGAGGCGGCAAACTACGCCTTACTAGCCTACAATGATGAGGTAATCGAAATCCCCCTAATTTACTTCGAAATTACATGATGCTTTTCATGATGCATTTTTCTTTTTCTTTAAATTTTCTTGAAAATTATATTTTTAATAATTTAACAATGAAAATGCAAAAATATGATCATGCTTGTAATCTTGAAAATGATAATGAAAATTGCATGTCTTATGTTAATGCAAGATAGAAATCTAATGATTTTACAACTAGTGAGATTAATCTTATTTATGTGCTTGAGAAGCAAGAATGTATATTTTGATGATTTCAGATTTGACAAATGCTACACTTTAAATATGAATCATTCTTCAATCAGATTAAATGCTTCAATCATTTTCTAACTCTAGAGTTCTCGATTTTGGTGAAATACAAGTGATAAATTCATTTATGATATCTTGTAAATCACTTGAATTATGAATGAGTTTTTTTCTTTTTTATGATGTGTTAAAAGAATCACTTAAAAAGAAAACATTTTTCCCATTTTATCGAGATTAATGATTTCATGATATTATGTGAATCTCGAAACTGATTTTGATGAAATAGTAATAACGATATTCATGTTATGAATCTTAAAAATGATAATATGCTTCATGTGATAATATGAATACATGAAACACTTATGATATTCTGTGTATTCATAAAATATTTATCTCATCATCCAATAACTCTTCTTGATATTCCTTATGAGATGAAATGAAATAATGCATGAAATACAAATGAGGAGTTAATGATCATGCATAATAGGATGTAATGAATTCTAGATACCATCGTTTGAATATCTATGATCATGTTGCCAAAATGATATATCATGAATGCTTGAATATCATGTTTGATATGCTCATGATGATGATTGATTTTTCGATATCATGCATGTAATACTTCAACTTATGATAATGATGCATGCAATGATAAAATATTCATGATGAAAAATTGTCTTGACATTCATAACTTGATTATCCATCATTTGTCATGATTTTGAAATCGTTCTAAAAGGAAAAGAGAACTACAAAACTGTATTCTCTCTTTCATTTTTACAATGACAAAGGGGGAGATAGCTAGCTTGTACAAGTCAAGAAGATGCAAAAACTTGATTGCGAGCTTACCTATTTTAAGAAGCAAAGATTGCTAACTTGCTTATTTCAAGAAGAAAAATTGTCTTCTTGAACATCACTATCTTGAATATCTCAAGAAGCAAAACTTGCAATTTGCACATTGCAATAGGAAGCAAGAATCATGAGCTTACACAAGAAATTTATCTTGCATCTGCTTTCGAAATTTTTGCTAGCTTATGTATTGTGAAACTTGTACATCATAAAAATTGCTAGCTTGTTGGTCTAAAGAGAAGCAAAAAGTTGCTATCTCAAAAGAAGAAAATGTGCTATCTTGCCTATCTCAAGAGGCAAAAATGCTAACTTGCGCATCTAGCAAAATGAGCAAAATTTTCAAGAAGCAAGAGTTGCCTTCTTGAACATCTCTAATTTGCTAGCTTGCATAATATAGAACTTGCTATCTTGAACATTACCAAAAGTGCTATCTTATATGCTATAAAACTTGCATATCTAAAACTTGATAGCATGAATGTTCTAAGCATGATGTAACACTTGCTAAATCTTCTAGCTCCAAGATTGCATGATGATAAAACTTAATATTATGATTTTCATGCAAAGAGTTGAACCAATATCACACACAAACACTTGATTGTGATACTTCTCCTTTTTGTTGATGACAAAGGGGGAGAAGTATGATGATGAAAGTATGTTGATGAAAGTATGTTGATGACATGACATGTGATGCATAAAGTTTATGCATATGTTCATGTTGACGTGTTGCAAGTATTCATGATGAATATTGCAATGACTTGAATTCAGTTTGAATTCAAGGTTCTATCAATATGGCATATTGATAGGGGGAGTTTGTTTAAACTCCGGGAGTTAAGGTTAACTCCGTCATCAAGTAGTTGTCATCATCAAAAAGGGGGAGATTGTTGAATCTGTTAGGATCGAGAGCACTAAGAGGGGGGGGGGTGAATTAGTGCAGCGGAAATCTTACAGCGATTAAAAACCAAAAGCTGCGTTCGTTCAAAAACTATTATGATGCAAAAGCAAATTCTCAGTTTGTATCTAAGTGCAGTTTGCGTCTAAGCGCAGATTGCGTCTAAGCGCAGTTTTGCGTCTAAGCGCAGTTTACGTCTAAACTCAGATTTACGTCTAAACGTAGTTTTACGTCTAAACGCAGATTTACGTCTAAACGCAGATTTACGTCTAAACGCAGATTTACGTCTAAACTCAGATTTACGTCTAAACGCAGATTTACGTCTAAACGCAGATTTACGTCTAAACGCAGATTTACGTCTAAACGCAGATTTACGTCTAAACGCTGTTTTACGTCTAAACGCAGATTTACGTCTAAACTCAGATTTACGTCTTAAACTCAGATTTACGTCTAAACGCAGATTTACGTCTAAACGCAGTTTTACGTCTAGACGCAGATTTACGTCTAAACTTTGAAACTTGTTTGTATACTCGCAGAAGGCAGTATGCAGTTGAAATCAAGACGTAAACGTGAACTGAAATCTGATGATTGAGCGAGGAAAGCCGATTTACGTCTGAATGCAGTTTTACGTCTAAATGTTGAAACTCGTTCGTAAAATCGTAGAGGAAAGTTTGCAGTTATCAATAGGATCAAAATGAAAGTGTAAACTGCAAAGAAGCTCGTTCGTAAAAGCACGGAAGACAGTTCTGCAGAATCAAACGTAAACGTAAACAGTAATGTATGAAAATACAAATTTACGTCTGAATGCAGATTCGGAAGAACAGCACTTAGAACTTGTTCGTGAAAGCGCAGAGAGCAGTAGCAATGAGGGAGGTTTGCAGTAATGATAAAGTGCTCGAAAATAAACGCAAACCAGAGATTTAGAGTGGTTCGGTCAGCCTTGACCTACTCCACTTTTGGCTTCCTCCACCGATGAGGTTGCCGACGTCAACTAGGTGCCTTCCTTCAATGGGCGAAGGCCAAACTGCCCTTTTACAATTTCTCTCCTTTTGACAGGCTCAGGAGACAACCTTTACAGACCTTTCTCTCCTCACTTTACAACTGAAAACTTGAAGAACAGAAGGAGGAGACTTAAAGGATTTACAACACTTTTGAGCTCTTAGAATCACAGAAAAGATCAAGATTTCGGTGTAGGTCTGTATCTTTTCAGTGCTGAATGGGTGGGGTATTTATAGGCCCCAACCCAATTCAAAATTCGAGCTCAAAACGATCAAATCGATCAAATCCCAGAATTCTGGGATCAGGCGGTTGCACCTCTCGACTGGAGAGGTGGCACCGCCTGGCAGAGCTCGAAGACTGAGCTCTGCCGATTGCTTCTCTCTGCCAGAGCTCGAAGACTGAGCTCGATGGTTGCATCACCTGGCAGAGCTCGAAGACTGAGCTTGGTGATTGCATCACCTGGCAGAGCTCGCAACTGAGCTCGGTGGTTGCATCACCTGGCAGAGCTCCAAGCTGAGCTCAGGCTGATCCACCTCTCTGCCAGAGCTCGAAGACTGAGCTCGGTGATTTCATCACCTGGCAGAGCTCGAAGACTGAGCTCGGTGGTTGCATCGCCTAGCAGAGCTCGAAACTTGAGCTCTGGCGGTGCTACCTCTTGGCAGAGGAGGTTGCACCGCCCAGTCTAGCTCGAAGACTGAGCTCTGGGCGGTTGCACCTCTCGGCTGGGGCGGTTGCACCTCCCAACCCCACAGCCCAGGCGGTTGCACCTCCAGGCTGGAGAGGTGGCACCTCTTCACTATTCCAGCTCACTTGGTTTGGCTCCAAACTTGGTCCAAACCAGTCCGAACTTGGGCCTAATTGGCCCCTACTTGGGTTATAGGATTAACACCTAATCCTAACCCTAATTAACGTGCTAACTATGAATTTAAAGACATTTTCTAAGCTATTACAAAGTCCGCAAGTCAAGACTTCTTCTAGCGAGCTTCCGGCAAACTTCCGGCGGTCTTCCGATGAACTCTCGGAAACCATTCTGCGGACTCCCGGCAAGCTCCTAGACTTCACGATTTGTTCTTAGCGAGTTCCAACGAGCTTCTTTGGCAAGCTCCGATCTTTCTCGGCGAGCTCCGCGAACTCCCAACGAATCTTCGGACTTCCGTCGAACTCTCGAACTCGCAACAAATCCTTCGCGCTTGACTCCGACACTTTGTTTCGCTTTATGTCTTCATCGTTATCATAGTTAATCCTGCACAACAAAACAAAACTTCAATCGAGACAATTAATCCTAAGCAATTAACCAAGTTGTCCGACATGTCATTGGTCCCTCGACGCTTCGTCCGATTCTTCGGCGCATCGTCCTCTCGTGCAGCCTATTGCCCAATCGGCCAGTTGACTCCGCAACTCCGATATCCTTGGCACAATACCCGCTCTTCTTGGCCCGATGCCCGAGTTCACGGCCCGAAGCCTTCTGTCGATACGTCGACCGATCCACCGGCCCGACGTCCAATCTTCTGACATGTTCCTTCGGCACAACATGATTATCTTGCTTTAATTGTCTCATCCTGATCGAAGCATCCTGCGTCACTCAAAACGCAGATTAAATCATAAACATATATCAAGTAGTTTCATCATCAAAATACGAGATTCAACAGAATCTCGTATTTTGATGATGAAACTACTTGATATATGTTTATGATTTAATCTGCGTTTTGATTAACGCAGGATGCCTTGATCAGGATGAGACAATTAAAGCAGGAAAATCATGTTGTGCCGAAGGAACATGTCAGAAGATTGGACGTCGGGCCGGTGGATCGGCCGGCGTATCGATAGAAGGCTTCGGGCCGTGGACTCGGGCATCGGGCCAAGAAGAGCGGGTATTGTGCCAAGGATATCGGAGTTGCGGAGTCAACTGGCCGATTGGGCAATAGGCTGCACGAGAGGACGATGCGCCGAAGAATCGGACGAAGCGTCGAGGGACCAATGACATGTCGGACAACTTGGTTAATTGCTTAGGATTAATTGTCTCGATTGAAGTTTTGTTTTAAGTGTGCAGGATTAACTACGATAAGAGTAAGACAAGCAGCAGGTGTTGCGCCGGAGTCAAGATCATGATCACGTTGGGAGTTCGAGAGTTCGACGGAAGTTCGGACGGTCGTCGGAGGTTCAGCGAGAACAAATCCGAGAAGTCCAGAAGCTTGCCAAGCGAAGCTCGTCGGAACTCGCCAAGTGGATCGTCGCAAAGTCCAGGAGTATGCCGGATGTCCGCAGAAGGATCACCGAGGGTTATCGGTTGATCGACGGAAGTTGGCCGGAAACTCGCCGGAAGAAGCGATTGACGCATCGGAGCAAAGCTGCAGAAGTTGTCTTAGAGTTAATCGTAGTTAGCATGATGATTAAGCATGAAAATGGGAGGTGATCCCATTAGCTTAATCTTGGGGCAATTGGGCCCCTGAAAAGATTCAAAGTGGGCCGAATGGAGTGAACCATTCGGACCCTGATTGCACCATGAGGTGCAACCGCCCCAGCCAGGAGGTGCAACCGCCTGGGCTGTGGGGTTGGGAGGTGCAACCGCCCCAGCCAGGAGGTGCAACCGCCAGGGCTGCGAGGCTGGGAGGTGCAACCGCCCCAGCCGAGAGGTGCAACCGCCCAGAGCTCAGTCTTCGAGCTAGACTGGGCGGTGCAACCTCCTCTGCCAAGAGGTAGCACCGCCAGAGCTCAAGTTTCGAGCTCTGCCAGGCGATGCAACCACCGAGCTCAGTCTTCGAGCTCTGGCAGAGAGGTGCATCAGCCTGAGCTCAGTCTCGAGCTCTGCCAGGTGATGCAATCACCGAGCTCAGTCTTCGAGCTCTGGCAGAGAGGTGGATCAGCCTGAGCTCAGCTTGGAGCTCTGCCAAGTGATGCAACCACCGAGCTCAGTTTCGAGCTCTGCCAGGTGATGCAATCACCAAGCTCAGTCTTCGAGCTCTGCCAGGTGATGCAACCATCGAGCTCAGTCTTCGAGCTCTGGCAGAGAGAAGCAATCGCCTGAGCTCAGTCTTCGAGCTCTGCCAGGCGGTGCCACCTCTCCAGTCAAGAGGTGCAACCGCCTGATCCCAGAATTCTGGGATTTGATCGATTTGATCGTTTTGAGCTCGAATTTTGAATTGGGTTGGGGCCTATAAATACCCCACCCATTCAGCACTGAAAAGATATAGACCTACACCGAAATCTTGATCTCTTCTGTGATTCTAAGAGCTCAAAAGTGTTGTAAATCCTTTAAGTCTCCTCCTTCTGTTCTTCAAGTTTTCAGTTGTAAAGTGAGGAGAGAAAGGTCTGTAAAGGTTGTCTCCTGAGCCTGTCAAAAGGAGAGAAATTGTAAAAGGGCAGTTTGGCCTTCGCCCATTGAAGGAAGGCACCTAGTTGACGTCGGCAACCTCATCGGTGGAGGAAGCCAAAAGTGGAGTAGGTCAAGGCTGACCGAACCACTCTAAATCTCTGGTTTGCGTTTATTTTCGAGCACTTTATCATTACTGCAAACCTCCCTCATTACTACTGCTCTCTGCGCTTTCACGAACAAGTTCTAAGTGCTGTTCTTCCGAATCTGCATTCAGACGTAAATTCGTATTTTCATACATTACAGTTTACGTTTACGTTTGATTCTGCAGAACTGTTTTCCGTGCTTTTACGAACGAGCTTCTTTGCAGTTTACACTTACATTTTAATCCTATTGATAACTGCAATCTGTCCTCTACGATTTTACGAACGAGTTTCAACATTTAGACGCAAAACTGCGCTTAGACGCAAAACTGCGCTTAGACGCAAAACTGCGCTTAAACGCAATCTGCACTTAGACGCAAACTGCACTTAGATACAAACTGAGAATTTGCTTTTGCATCATAATAGTTTTTGTACGAACGCAGCTTTTGGTTTTTAAATTATTGTAAGATTTCCGCTGCACTAATTCACCCCCCCCCTCTTAGTGCTCTCGATCCTAACAATTGGTATCAGAGCGGGGTATTTCTCATTTCGGATTTACACCCGAGAGAAATGACTTTTCAAGAGGGCTGTTCGGTCTTTCGTCCACCGTTCTTTAACGGATTGGACTACACTTATTGGAAAACTCGAATGAGAGTTTTCTTAATTTCTCTAAATCTGGATTTATGGAATATCATTGAAAACGGTTTTCAACTTCCCTCCAAACCGATGAACGAATGGTCGGTTTTGGAGAAGAAGAATTTTTCTTTAAACGCAAAAGCTATGAATGCCTTATTTTGCGCATTGGACAAAAATGAGTTCAATCGGATTTCTACGTGTGAAACGGCTTTCGATATTTGGCGCACTCTTGAAATCACGCACGAGGGAACTAGTAGAGTCAAAGACTCGAAAGTTAATATCTTACTGCTTGATTTCGAGCTTTTTCATATGAAACCAAGCGAAACCGTTGTTGACATGTACACCCGTTTTACGGATGTCGTCAATGGTTTAAAATCACTTGGTAAAAGCTTTTCGGATTTTGAACTCGTTAACAAAGTTTTGCGCTCACTTTCTAAAACTTGGGATTCAAAAGTAACTGCTATTCAAGAATCGAAAAACTTGAACCAATTTCCACTTGAAGAACTAATTGGTTCATTGATCACATATGAAATGACGTGCAATGCACGTGAAGAACTTGAGAACCACCTTCCAAAGAACAGGAAGGATTTGGGACATAGAACATTTGAAGACCACTCGAGCATAAGCTCAAGTGATGGTGAACTTAAACTACAAATGAAACGAAAATTAAAAAGCAAAAAGAATGGAACTACTTGCTTTAAACGCAAGAAGAAGAACAAAAATTGGGATGAATCGAGCTCATCTGAAGACGAGAAAGTCAACAAAAGCGAGGCGGCAAACTACGCCTTACTAGCCTACAATGATGAGGTAATCGAAATCCCCCTAATTTACTTCGAAATTACATGATGCTTTTCATGATGCATTTTTCTTTTTCTTTAAATTTTCTTGAAAATTATATTTTTAATAATTTAACAATGAAAATGCAAAAATATGATCATGCTTGTAATCTTGAAAATGATAATGAAAATTGCATGTCTTATGTTAATGCAAGATAGAAATCTAATGATTTTACACCTAGTGAGATTAATCTTATTTATGTGCTTGAGAAGCAAGAATGTATATTTTGATGATTTCAGATTTGACAAATGCTACACTTTAAATATGAATCATTCTTCAATCAGATTAAATGCTTCAATCATTTTCTAACTCTAGAGTTCTCGATTTTGGTGAAATACAAGTGATAAATTCATTTATGATATCTTGTAAATCACTTGAATTATGAATGAGTTTTTTTCTTTTTTATGATGTGTTAAAAGAATCACTTAAAAAGAAAACGTTTTTCCCATTTTATCGAGATTAATGATTTCATGATATTATGTGAATCTCGAAACTGATTTTGATGAAATAGTAATAACGATATTCATGTTATGAATCTTAAAAATGATAATATGCTTCATGTGATAATATGAATACATGAAACACTTATGATATTCTGTGTATTCATAAAATATTTATCTCATCATCCAATAACTCTTCTTGATATTCCTTATGAGATGAAATGAAATAATGCATGAAATACAAATGAGGAGTTAATGATCATGCATAATAGGATGTAATGAATTCTAGATACCATCGTTTGAATATCTATGATCATGTTGCCAAAATGATATATCATGAATGCTTGAATATCATGTTTGATATGCTCATGATGATGATTGATTTTTCGATATCATGCATGTAATACTTCAACTTATGATAATGATGCATGCAATGATAAAATATTCATGATGAAAAATTGTCTTGACATTCATAACTTGATTATCCATCATTTGTCATGATTTTGAAATCGTTCTAAAAGGAAAAGAGAACTACAAAACTGTATTCTCTCTTTCATTTTTACAATGATAAAGGGGGAGATAGCTAGCTTGTACAAGTCAAGAAGATGCAAAAACTTGATTGCGAGCTTACCTATTTTAAGAAGCAAAGATTGCTAACTTGCTTATTTCAAGAAGAAAAATTGTCTTCTTGAACATCACTATCTTGAATATCTCAAGAAGCAAAACTTGCAATTTGCACATTGCAATAGGAAGCAAGAATCATGAGCTTACACAAGAAATTTATCTTGCATCTGCTTTCGAAATTTTTGCTAGCTTATGTATTGTGAAACTTGTACATCATAAAAATTGCTAGCTTGTTGGTCTAAAGAGAAGCAAAAAGTTGCTATCTCAAAAGAAGAAAATGTGCTATCTTGCCTATCTCAAGAGGCAAAAATGCTAACTTGCGCATCTAGCAAAATGAGCAAAATTTTCAAGAAGCAAGAGTTGCCTTCTTGAACATCTCTAATTTGCTAGCTTGCATAATATAGAACTTGCTATCTTGAACATTACCAAAAGTGCTATCTTATATGCTATAAAACTTGCATATCTAAAACTTGATAGCATGAATGTTCTAAGCATGATGTAACACTTGCTAAATCTTCTAGCTCTAAGATTGCATGATGATAAAACTTAATATTATGATTTTCATGCAAAGAGTTGAACCAATATCACACACAAACACTTGATTGTGATACTTCTCCTTTTTGTTGATGACAAAGGGGGAGAAGTATGATGATGAAAGTATGTTGATGAAAGTATGTTGATGACATGACATGTGATGCATAAAGTTTATGCATATGTTCATGTTGACGTGTTGCAAGTATTCATGATGAATATTGCAATGACTTGAATTCAGTTTGAATTCAAGGTTCTATCAATATGGCATATTGATAGGGGGAGTTTGTTTAAACTCCGGGAGTTAAGGTTAACTCCGTCATCAAGTAGTTGTCATCATCAAAAAGGGGGAGATTGTTGAATCTGTTAGGATCGAGAGCACTAAGAGGGGGGGGGGTGAATTAGTGCAGCGGAAATCTTACAGCGATTAAAAACCAAAAGCTGCGTTCGTTCAAAAACTATTATGATGCAAAAGCAAATTCTCAGTTTGTATCTAAGTGCAGTTTGCGTCTAAGCGCAGATTGCGTCTAAGCGCAGTTTTGCGTCTAAGCGCAGTTTACGTCTAAACTCAGATTTACGTCTAAACGCAGTTTTACGTCTAAACGTAGATTTACGTCTAAACGCAGATTTACGTCTAAACGCAGATTTACGTCTAAACTCAGATTTACGTCTAAACGCAGATTTACGTCTAAACGCAGATTTACGTCTAAACGCTGTTTTACGTCTAAACGCAGATTTACGTCTAAACTCAGATTTACGTCTTAAACTCAGATTTACGTCTAAACGCAGATTTACGTCTAAACGCAGTTTTACGTCTAGACGCAGATTTACGTCTAAACTTTGAAACTTGTTTGTATACTCGCAGAAGGCAGTATGCAGTTGAAATCAAGACGTAAACGTGAACTGAAATCTGATGATTGAGCGAGGAAAGCCGATTTACGTCTGAATGCAGTTTTACGTCTAAATGTTGAAACTCGTTCGTAAAATCGTAGAGGAAAGTTTGCAGTTATCAATAGGATCAAAATGAAAGTGTAAACTGCAAAGAAGCTCGTTCGTAAAAGCACGGAAGACAGTTCTGCAGAATCAAACGTAAACGTAAACAGTAATGTATGAAAATACAAATTTACGTCTGAATGCAGATTCGGAAGAACAGCACTTAGAACTTGTTCGTGAAAGCGCAGAGAGCAGTAGCAATGAGGGAGGTTTGCAGTAATGATAAAGTGCTCGAAAATAAACGCAAACCAGAGATTTAGAGTGGTTCGGTCAGCCTTGACCTACTCCACTTTTGGCTTCCTCCACCGATGAGGTTGCCGACGTCAACTAGGTGCCTTCCTTCAATGGGCGAAGGCCAAACTGCCCTTTTACAATTTCTCTCCTTTTGACAGGCTCAGGAGACAACCTTTACAGACCTTTCTCTCCTCACTTTACAACTGAAAACTTGAAGAACAGAAGGAGGAGACTTAAAGGATTTACAACACTTTTGAGCTCTTAGAATCACAGAAAAGATCAAGATTTCGGTGTAGGTCTGTATCTTTTCAGTGCTGAATGGGTGGGGTATTTATAGGCCCCAACCCAATTCAAAATTCGAGCTCAAAATGATCAAATCGATCAAATCCCAGAATTCTGGGATCAGGCGGTTGCACCTCTCGACTGGAGAGGTGGCACCGCCTGGCAGAGCTCGAAGACTGAGCTCTGCCGATTGCTTCTCTCTGCCAGAGCTCGAAGACTGAGCTCGATGGTTGCATCACCTGGCAGAGCTCGAAGACTGAGCTTGGTGATTGCATCACCTGGCAGAGCTCGCAACTAAGCTCGGTGGTTGCATCACCTGGCAGAGCTCCAAGCTGAGCTCAGGCTGATCCACCTCTCTGCCAGAGCTCGAAGACTGAGCTCGGTGATTTCATCACCTGGCAGAGCTCGAGACTGAGCTCAGGCTGATGCACCTCTCTGCGAGAGCTCGAAGACTGAGCTCGGTGGTTGCATCGCCTGGCAGAGCTCGAAACTTGAGCTCTGGCGGTGCTACCTCTTGGCAGAGGAGGTTGCACCGCCCAGTCTAGCTCGAAGACTGAGCTCTGGGCGGTTGCACCTCTCGGCTGGGGCGGTTGCACCTCCCAACCCCACAGCCCAGGCGGTTGCACCTCCAGGCTGGAGAGGTGGCACCTCTTCACTATTCCAGCTCACTTGGTTTGGCTCCAAACTTGGTCCAAACCAGTCCGAACTTGGGCCTAATTGGCCCCTACTTGGGTTATAGGATTAACACCTAATCCTAACTCTAATTAACGTGCTAACTATGAATTTAAAGACATTTTCTAAGCTATTACAAAGTCCGCAAGTCAAGACTTCTTCTAGCGAGCTTCCGGCAAACTTCCGGCGGTCTTCCGATGAACTCTCGGAAACCATTCTGCGGACTCCCGGCAAGCTCCTAGACTTCACGATTTGTTCTTAGCGAGTTCCAACGAGCTTCTTTGGCAAGCTCCGATCTTTCTCGGCGAGCTCCGCGAACTCCCAACGAATCTTCGGACTTCCGTCGAACTCTCGAACTCGCAACAAATCCTTCGCGCTTGACTCCGACACTTTGTTTCGCTTTATGTCTTCATCGTTATCATAGTTAATCCTGCACAACAAAACAAAACTTCAATCGAGACAATTAATCCTAAGCAATTAACCAAGTTGTCCGACATGTCATTGGTCCCTCGACGCTTCGTCCGATTCTTCGGCGCATCGTCCTCTCATGCAGCCTATTGCCCAATCGGCCAGTTGACTCCGCAACTCCGATATCCTTGGCACAATACCCGCTCTTCTTGGCCCGATGCCCGAGTTCACGGCCCGAAGCCTTCTGTCGATACGTCGACCGATCCACCGGCCCGACGTCCAATCTTCTGACATGTTCCTTCGGCACAACATGATTATCCTGCTTTAATTGTCTCATCCTGATCGAAGCATCCTGCGTCACTCAAAACGCAGATTAAATCATAAACATATATCAAGTAGTTTCATCATCAAAATACGAGATTCAACAATCTCCCCCTTTTTGATGATGACAACCACTTGATGACGGAGTTAAACTTAACTCCCGGAGTTTAAACAAACTCCCCCTATCAATATGCCATATTGATAGAACTTTGAATTCAAACTGAATTCAAGTCATTGCAATATTCATCATGGATACTTGCAATACGTCAACATGAACATATGCATAAACTTATGCATCACATATCATGTCATCAACATACTTTCATCAACATACTTCTCCCCCTTTGTCATCAACAAAAAGGAGAAGTATCACAATCAAGTGTTTGTGTGTGATATTGGTTCAACTCTTTGCATGAAAATCATAATATCAAGTTTTATCATCATGCAATCTTGGAGCTAGAAGATTTAGCAAGTGTTATATAATGCTTAGAACATTCATGCTATCAAGTTTTAGATATTCAAGTTTTATAACATATAAGATAGCACTTTTGGTAATGTTCAAGATAGCAAGTTCTATATCATGCAAGTTAGCAAATTTGAGATGTTCAAGAAAGCAACTCTTGCTTCTTGATATATGCAAATTTGTCAAGTTTTGCTAGATGTGCAAGTTAGCATTTTTGCCTCTTGAGATAGGCAAGCTAGCAATCAAGTTTTTGCATCTTCTTGACTTGTACAAGCTAGCTATCTCCCCCTTTGTCATTGTAAAAATGAAAGAGAGAATACAGTTTTGTAGTTCTCTTTTCCTTTTAGAACGATTTCAAAATCATGACAAATGATGGATAATCAAGTTATGAATGTCAAGACAATTTTTCATCATGAATATTTTATCATTGCATGCATCATTATCATAAGTTGAAGTATTACATGCATGATATCATATCACCATTCATAATTACATTAATGTTTCATATCATGATGGTATCAATTTTGTCAAATTATATCCTACCATGCATGATCAAAACTTCTCCCCATTTTATCATTGAAAACAAGAAGAAGGTAGGGGGAAGAGCATAAAAGTGTTAAATATTTCAATCATTTCAAGGCATTTACATCATAGATCAAGTCATGATTCGTGATTCATCATAAAGCAAGTTAGTTTTCAATCATCACATAAGGCATTCAAGGAATTTTTGAAACATAGGAGAATGATTAAATTAAGCATACAATGTTTCAATCCATTTTAAGTCATGAATATCAATGTTTTCATATTGTGAGTATCAATTCATGACTACCACAAGATATTATTTGTGACTTCAATTTTGCAAGATCAAGATTATGATTTAGATAAAACTTATTCAAATTAAATCATTAACTTGAAGTTCATAATCAAGTCATTAAAATTAATTTCGAGATTCATAAAATATCATGAAATCATTAATCTCGATCAAATGGGAAAAGCATTTTTTAAGAGATTCTTTTTCATCTAAGCATGCCTTAGTCTTTGTATGCCAAATTAAGATAAGCATAAGGCAAAGAAATCTTGTATTATAAGATATATGATATCAAGGCTTATGATTCATTTGAAAAGATATAGTAAAAGGAGCAACTTGAAACATTCTTATCAAAGATCACATTTTAAAATATTCCAAGTTTCAAGATATCAAAATGACACTTCATTGAATTGCAATTCATTTGAAAAACTCCTTTTTGATAAATGTAGGGAGCATAATGAACGATCTTGATTTATAAAGAGCTTCATGTTATCAAGATCATGATTTTAATAATTATTCTCTTTAGCAAAGAATCACAAAAGCACTTTATTTTTGCATAAGAAATCACATTGTGTTATGATTTATAAATTCTTTTTCTGCACACGAATCATAGGAGATATGAATGTGAAACAAATCTTTGCAAGCAAAAACACTATCATTCATATTTCAAGATGGAGTTTATAAGCATGAATCATTTTATCAAATCCATTTTAGAAAAATATTTTTCATAAGTGTATGAGAAAATCCGATTGTTAGGGTACCAATTGTTAACTGAATCCGAAAATGAAATTAACACTTTCATATATTCAAACATGATTTTTGCTATAGATCTTGAAATTAAGTCAAGAAGATCAAACAAGCTCATGATCATGGATAACTTAAAATCACATGCATAAAATTGTTAATAACCATTTCATATTACATCTTTAAGCATTACTTTAAATCAAACGTGATTTCATTCAACAATGTTAATCAAACATGATACACATTATTACTTCTTAACCATGATCAAAATCATTTTGTTTGTTTATCATAATATTATTTTCGAAATTATCAGCATGATCATAATTTCTGTATTTTTATTTTTTAAACATGTAATTTTCAAGAAAATTAATTCTAAACTAAAAAGAAAATATGAAAGCATCAAGTAATTTCAAAATAAACCAAAGGCATTTTAATTACCTCAACATCGTAGGCTGGTAAGGCGTATTTTGTCGCCTCGCTTTTGTTGACTTTCTCGTCTTCAGATGAGCTCGATTCATCCCAATTTTTGTTCTTCTTCTTGCGTTTAAAGCAAGTAGTTCCATTCTTTTTGCTTTTTAATTTTCGTTTCATTTTAAGTTCACCATCACTTGAGCTTATGCTCGAGTGGTCTTCAAATGTTCTATGTCCCAAATCCTTCCTGTTCTTTGGAAGGTTGGTTTGTTCATCATTGTCCTCATCACTTGAGTCATCGCTCAAGGGGCATTCATTTGTCCAGAGTTCCAAATCCTTCCTGTTCTTTGGAAGGTGGTTCTCAAGTTCTTCACGTGCATTGCACGTCATTTCATATGTGATCAATGAACCAATTAGTTCTTCAAGTGGAAAATGGTTCAAGTTTTTCGATTCTTGAATAGCAGTTACTTTTGAATCCCAAGTTTTAGAAAGTGAGCGCAAAACTTTGTTAACGAGTTCAAAATCCGAAAAGCTTTTACCAAGTGATTTTAAACCATTGACGACATCCGTAAAACGGGTGTACATGTCAACAACGGTTTCGCTTGGTTTCATATGAAAAAGCTCGAAATCAAGCAATAGAATATTAACTTTCGAGTCTTTGACTCTACTAGTTCCCTCGTGCGTGATTTCAAGAGTGCGCCAAATATCGAAAGCCGTTTCACACGTAGAAATCCGATTGAACTCATTTTTGTCCAATGCGCAAAATAAGGCATTCATAGCCTTTGCGTTTAAAGAAAAATTCTTCTTCTCCAAAACCGACCATTCGTTCATCGGTTTGGAGGGAAGTTGAAAACCGTTTTCAATGATATTCCATAAATCCAGATTTAGAGAAATTAAGAAAACTCTCATTCGAGTTTTCCAATAAGTGTAGTCCAATCCGTTAAAGAACGGTGGACGAAAGACCGAACAGCCCTCTTGAAAAGTCATTTCTCTCGGGTGTAAATCCGAAATGAGAAAAACCCCGCTCTGATACCAATTGTTAGGATCGAGAGCACTAAGAGGGGGGGGGGGTGAATTAGTGCAGCGGAAATCTTACAGCGATTAAAAACCAAAAGCTGCGTTCGTTCAAAAACTATTATGATGCAAAAGCAAATTCTCAGTTTGTATCTAAGTGCAGTTTGCGTCTAAGCGCAGATTGCGTCTAAGCGCAGTTTTGCGTCTAAGCGCAGTTTACGTCTAAACTCAGATTTACGTCTAAACGCAGTTTTACGTCTAAACGCAGATTTACGTCTAAACGCAGATTTACGTCTAAACGCAGATTTACGTCTAAACGCAGATTTACGTCTAAACGCAGTTTTACGTCTAAACGCAGATTTACGTCTAAACTCAGATTTACGTCTTAAACTCAGATTTACGTCTAAACGCAGATTTACGTCTAAACGCAGTTTTACGTCTAGACGCAGATTTACGTCTAAACTTTGAAACTTGTTTGTATACTCGCAGAAGGCAGTATGCAGTTGAAATCAAGACGTAAACGTGAACTGAAATCTGATGATTGAGCGAGGAAAGCCGATTTACGTCTGAATGCAGTTTTACGTCTAAATGTTGAAACTCGTTCGTAAAATCGTAGAGGAAAGTTTGCAGTTATCAATAGGATCAAAATGAAAGTGTAAACTGCAAAGAAGCTCGTTCGTAAAAGCACGGAAGACAGTTCTGCAGAATCAAACGTAAACGTAAACAGTAATGTATGAAAATACAAATTTACGTCTGAATGCAGATTCGGAAGAACAGCACTTAGAACTTGTTCGTGAAAGCGCAGAGAGCAGTAGCAATGAGGGAGGTTTGCAGTAATGATAAAGTGCTCGAAAATAAACGCAAACCAGAGATTTAGAGTGGTTCGGTCAGCCTTGACCTACTCCACTTTTGGCTTCCTCCACCGATGAGGTTGCCGACGTCAACTAGGTGCCTTCCTTCAATGGGCGAAGGCCAAACTGCCCTTTTACAATTTCTCTCCTTTTGACAGGCTCAGGAGACAACCTTTACAGACCTTTCTCTCCTCACTTTACAACTGAAAACTTGAAGAACAGAAGGAGGAGACTTAAAGGATTTACAACACTTTTGAGCTCTTAGAATCACAGAAAAGATCAAGATTTCGGTGTAGGTCTGTATCTTTTCAGTGCTGAATGGGTGGGGTATTTATAGGCCCCAACCCAATTCAAAATTCGAGCTCAAAACGATCAAATCGATCAAATCCCAGAATTCTGGGATCAGGCGGTTGCACCTCTCGACTGGAGAGGTGGCACCGCCTGGCAGAGCTCGAAGACTGAGCTCTGCCGATTGCTTCTCTCTGCCAGAGCTCGAAGACTGAGCTCGATGGTTGCATCACCTGGCAGAGCTCGAAGACTGAGCTTGGTGATTGCATCACCTGGCAGAGCTCGCAACTGAGCTCGGTGGTTGCATCACCTGGCAGAGCTCCAAGCTGAGCTCAGGCTGATCCACCTCTCTGCCAGAGCTCAAAGACTGAGCTCGGTGATTTCATCACCTGGCAGAGCTCGAGACTGAGCTCAGGCTGATGCACCTCTCTGCGAGAGCTCGAAGACTGAGCTCGGTGGTTGCATCGCCTGGCAGAGCTCGAAACTTGAGCTCTGGCGGTGCTACCTCTTGGCAGAGGAGGTTGCACCGCCCAGTCTAGCTCGAAGACTGAGCTCTGGGCGGTTGCACCTCTCGGCTGGGGCGGTTGCACCTCCCAACCCCACAGCCCAGGCGGTTGCACCTCCAGGCTGGAGAGGTGGCACCTCTTCACTATTCCAGCTCACTTGGTTTGGCTCCAAACTTGGTCCAAACCAGTCCGAACTTGGGCCTAATTGGCCCCTACTTGGGTTATAGGATTAACACCTAATCCTAACCCTAATTAACGTGCTAACTATGAATTTAAAGGCATTTTCTAAGCTATTACAAAGTCCGCAAGTCAAGACTTCTTCTAGCGAGCTTCCGGCAAACTTCCGGCGGTCTTCCGATGAACTCTCGGAAACCATTCTGCGGACTCCCGGCAAGCTCCTAGACTTCACGATTTGTTCTTAGCGAGTTCCAACGAGCTTCTTTGGCAAGCTCCGATCTTTCTCGGCGAGCTCCGCGAACTCCCAACGAATCTTCGGACTTCCGTCGAACTCTCGAACTCGCAACAAATCCTTCGCGCTTGACTCCGACACTTTGTTTCGCTTTATGTCTTCATCGTTATCATAGTTAATCCTGCACAACAAAACAAAACTTCAATCGAGACAATTAATCCTAAGCAATTAACCAAGTTGTCCGACATGTCATTGGTCCCTCGACGCTTCGTCCGATTCTTCGGCGCATCGTCCTCTCGTGCAGCCTATTGCCCAATCGGCCAGTTGACTCCGCAACTCCGATATCCTTGGCACAATACCCGCTCTTCTTGGCCCGATGCCCGAGTTCACGGCCCGAAGCCTTCTGTCGATACGTCGACCGATCCACCGGCCCGACGTCCAATCTTCTGACATGTTCCTTCGGCACAACATGATTATCTTGCTTTAATTGTCTCATCCTGATCGAAGCATCCTGCGTCACTCAAAACGCAGATTAAATCATAAACATATATCAAGTAGTTTCATCATCAAAATACGAGATTCAACAGAATCTCGTATTTTGATGATGAAACTACTTGATATATGTTTATGATTTAATCTGCGTTTTGATTAACGCAGGATGCCTTGATCAGGATGAGACAATTAAAGCAGGAAAATCATGTTGTGCCGAAGGAACATGTCAGAAGATTGGACGTCGGGCCGGTGGATCGGCCGGCGTATCGATAGAAGGCTTCGGGCCGTGGACTCGGGCATCGGGCCAAGAAGAGCGGGTATTGTGCCAAGGATATCGGAGTTGCGGAGTCAACTGGCCGATTGGGCAATAGGCTGCACGAGAGGACGATGCGCCGAAGAATCGGACGAAGCGTCGAGGGACCAATGACATGTCGGACAACTTGGTTAATTGCTTAGGATTAATTGTCTCGATTGAAGTTTTGTTTTAAGTGTGCAGGATTAACTACGATAAGAGTAAGACAAGCAGCAGGTGTTGCGCCGGAGTCAAGATCATGATCACGTTGGGAGTTCGAGAGTTCGACGGAAGTTCGGACGGTCGTCGGAGGTTCAGCGAGAACAAATCCGAGAAGTCCAGAAGCTTGCCAAGCGAAGCTCGTCGGAACTCGCCAAGTGGATCGTCGCAAAGTCCAGGAGTATGCCGGATGTCCGCAGAAGGATCACCGAGGGTTATCGGTTGATCGACGGAAGTTGGCCGGAAACTCGCCGGAAGAAGCGATTGACGCATCGGAGCAAAGCTGCAGAAGTTGTCTTAGAGTTAATCGTAGTTAGCATGATGATTAAGCATGAAAATGGGAGGTGATCCCATTAGCTTAATCTTGGGGCAATTGGGCCCCTGAAAAGATTCAAAGTGGGTCGAATGGAGTGAACCATTCGGACCCTGATTGCACCAGGAGGTGCAACCGCCCCAGCCAGGAGGTGCAACCGCCTGGGCTGTGGGGTTGGGAGGTGCAACCGCCCCAGCCAGGAGGTGCAACCGCCAGGGCTGCGAGGCTGGGAGGTGCAACCGCCCCAGCCGAGAGGTGCAACCGCCCAGAGCTCAGTCTT